>NW_024037055.1:7534523-7889646 GCF_015706575.1 Patiria miniata
TTATTTTCGTCATTTACGTTTTTAGGCTGGCTCCGCGGTTTAGATATCCTGGTGTAATAGATTTTGAGCATGATGGAGTTAGGTACAAGATTAAGATAAGGCGATTCAATTCTACACTAGAGGGCGCTATTCAATGGTCCCTAATTGGGGGCGTGTCCTAGTTTCCCTGTTGTTTCCACATTTGAACTGATCACTTCTTTCTGCTTTTGTTTAGCTCTTGTGCTTTTTCATTCAGAAAACATCGTTATCGATGCGAAGACACTACGCCCAAAAATCCCACAGGTAAGCCCCAACCCATCTAACAAACTCCACCCTCTTACAAACCCCACCCCTAGCGATAGATTTGACTGTAGAGGGCGGCATTATCTAAAATGGATGCGCCCACGTCGGCGGATATGACGGATCTTGCGCTGTTCTAACTTCTAAAGTTCTATAAATTACCGAAGATTTATCGTCATTCATATTTATTAATCAAGCAAACGCTGACCATCATCTCGTATATCTAACATCAATGGACCAAAGAAATTTGGATAACATCATTTTCAGTCACGGACAGTCGATAAATAGAGGTAACTATTTTGTAAAGAAAACTTACACTTTACACTTGTCTTGCTTTTTGTTGTGGCCAATTTACTGGACTACCTTCGTAAATAAAGGCCACACTTCCACCATGTACAAAAACAAGTCGAACTTTGTCAAATTTTGATTTTCACATTTAGGCTTAGTTTTTAGTTTATTTTTGCTTTACAAGCATACTCACCCTGCTCACCCTCTTTATATGCTAATTAGAAATTAACATGTCTATTTTTCGTGAAATTTCCAGATTCGTTTGCACACGTTTGGAAATCAAAACTTCAACTGTTCAACATGCAATTTCACGAAAATTAGACATCTGAAGAAGGCAGCACTTTCTGATTAGCCTATCAAGAGGGCTTTAATAGCCCTAACAGTCCTGAATCCTCCAATTTCAATACGATTTTGCACACCCCCTAGGGAGTTAGGGTTAAGGAATATGAGTGGAGGCCGTGTATGGAATTCTTTCCATCGGGTTTCAGACTTATTTCCAACAAAGTCTCATTTAAAATGCACTTTCAGTTTCATACAGACGTGACATGCATGACAGATGTACATAAAACTAAAAGGCATAATAAAAGTAGGTCGTTGTCTGATTATTTATAAACTTTTGTACTAGACCGGAACTTTCATTTCAACTTTCAAGTAAAATCATGAAGATTTTTTTCGTTTTGAAGAACCTGTAATAACGCTGACTGAGAAATATTTTCACCTCGCGTTGATCAGAGGTCACGCAAAGTTGCCTCCACCTAGTAGAAGGCCTATTTGTCTTTAATACTAAAATTTCAAATTGTTTACTTATTTTTTTTGTTTTTATTGTTGCAAATATTTCAAGTACAGAAACAAGTCACCTCAGTCTCACAATGATGCTTAAAGGTACTGATTGATTGTTGATTTATTTTGTTATTGAATTCATTTTTGTTTCCCCTCCCTATTCATGCCAGATGGAACATCCCCCGCTTTTCCCAGACTGGAGGGAGATGGGAAAGAAAATGCCACCAGCTCCAGTGAACCCGCTGGAATAGCAACAGCGACTCCCCGCCTCACTCGTCCAGCCTTCTTTGACGGTAAAAATCGCAACTCCACCGATGTGGCCCTGGTGGAACGGAATCGTCAGCGAGATGTCAGGCCCCAAAGCCCATCACCTCTCGGGGGCACTTCAGTCTTTGGAAATGGACGGCAGGACGTCTGCGCCAAGCTGGAAGAAGCCATCAAAGAAAATGAAAAGTTGAAGGAACAAGTATCAAAGTTGGAGGTCGAGATGAGAGGATTAAAGGATGAGAAGGCAGAGATGGTGTCAGAAGCGGCCGTTCAAAATCAGGTGGGTGTAAAACATTGGCGGATCCGGAGGCGGGGGGGGCATACCCCCCCCCCCCCCAATCAGAGGAGCGAAGACTTCTTTTTGTCTTTAATTTTCAGGAAATATATTGAAATGTTGGGTATATCCCTCACAAGCCATCAGCTACACACACCATGTAGTGTCAATATTACTTTTATTATATACTTAATCCCCTTCCCCTTTATGAAAAAAAAAACTTGAGCCCTCTTTCCCCCTCTCTCCCCCCCCCCCCCCCCCAAAAAAAGTGGTTCTGGATCCACCCTTGGTGTAGAAAGAACACATGATACAGTAGAGTAGTACAGTAATCAGGCATGCAACTTTCCTCTGATCCGCTGATTTCTTTGTTTTTTACTTCTCGTTAATGCCATTACAAATTGAAAAACACTGTACAAAGTCTGGTGTGGTTTGGAGTTTCCTCGTTTTTTTCCTCTAAATTTCCAGTTGCATGCCTGAGCAATATAATCTGAACAGTCACAGACAGTCACAAAAATCAGTCCTCTTCCCCTGCCATGCCTTCATACGTAGGCTAGTCACCAACAGTCGGATCTTATTTCCATCAAGTACCGTGACTAGTCAAATTGCATCAACAGACAAAAGCAAGTAACTGGCAGGTACAGCTGGCTTATCAATCACCTCCAGTCAAAGCATAGCTGTATCGAATTACATAAACAGTCACAGCCAGTCAATCCTGCTTTACGTAGGCTGGGAGCTCTTAACTATTAAAAGCAGTCACTTGATTGATTTTGATCACTGCGATAGCTGTCTTGAATCGTATCAATACTCGGAGATATAAACAATCTCCTGTCCCCTCTATGATCAGATTAATTAACTCTCAGTAGTTGTGGATTTTAGGTGTTCATATACATGTACATGTAATTGTTCCTCCTATCTTATTCTATTTTCATTACTCAGATTTTATCTGTAATGTTAGTCACTGTTATTGTTTTTATCTGTTCAAGCTTTACTGTTTATATGTATGTAATGCTTAGCAGTCATTGTAAATATAGATTATTACTGTAAACCAAATATTTTTAGTCCTTGGACTTTTTCTTTGGTCACCATCTTTTTTAACAATAAAACTGAAGTGAATGAATGAATGAATGAATGAATGAATTCATTATTGGAATTGGATAGTATAGTACATTGTATTAACCAAAATACTACAATGGTTCACATGTACCTCCATGCTCCTTACTCTACCATTTGTTATCATTGCAAACCCAATACTCCACAGGTCAATAAAGACCTGAAAAAGCTTCTAGTTGCGTCAATGGGGGCGGACCTACAGGCCCAGTTGGAGCACCTGTCTACTGAGCGCGCTCAGCTCGGCCAAGACCTGGAGAACACAATCGCGACGCTAGCGGAGGAGCGCGAAACGCTGGAGAGAGTCAACATCCAGTGTGATGTGTGGAGGAGTAAATTCCTAGGCAGCAGGTACAATACAATCTAAGACGTTGGGAGCTGGTCCCATTATTACAATGTTCCTGTTGTGTCCCGTTGCAGTCGGCCACCATGGACTCTTTTAGTCTTGTCACAGTACACAAATCGCGGTGTTGACACCGGGTTGGCCCAGGGTTGAAACATGCGGCATTTCACACTTGAAAATGTTTAAAGCTATAGTCCATCATTTGCAGCCATCCGAAAAGTAACTAGTGTAATTATTGTTGAAAAACATACTTGGTTGAAAGATAGTAAGGGGACTAAACTCTTTCTGGCAAGATGTCATTTTGAAGTAATCAACGAAGGAAGGCCTTTCCAACGGTGCGTCTTAAGACGCACCGTAGGAAAATTTAAATTCGTAGTTCGTTTTGTTATTCGGCAAAGGGCGCGCAAGCATTGGCACGACGCACATGCGCGCGCGGTTGCTATTCGTCGGATCAGTGCGCGACATCGCGTATAGCTGCAATCGGCTCAGTGAGAACGCGTCTCGGACGCTGAATTCAGGCCCAATTCAAAACATGATTCAGCAACTTTTGATTTGAAATTGAGATCCTAGAATGCTGTTTTTCTCGGAGTATACAGCTGAAGCTGAGCTGAAACTTCATCAGGTTAGTTGTTCAGTATCCTTCAGTAGATTTTGAACACTTTTGTTGCTTCAAACGAACAAAATGCACAAATTACAAATGATGGACTATATCTTTAACCCTGCGTCAACCCTGCGATTGATTTCTCCCCGGGTTGAACTCAACTCTGCTCCAGACCAGGGTTGAGATTTTCACCATGGTTCCAAACAGTAGTGACCGAGCGAAATAAGCTTAGTTTGCATAGAAAAAGTGTGGTGTTGAACACGGTGTTCAAAAATCAAACACTCAACCCGGGGTGGCACTGGGTTCACCCAGGGTTGAGTTCAACCCAGGTTGAGAGGCTCTAGTGTGAAAAGCGAGACTCTGGGGCCTTGGAATCTTTGACCGGTTGTTATCTTTTTTACACTGGACAGGCTTCCAACTGTTGCAGGTGGTTGCGTTTGGCAGGGTTCCAGGCAAACTTCCCTGGGGAGTTAGGGTTTGAAGAATAAATCTTCTTTCTTGACACCCTCACAGACTACAGGTGGATGAAGCCGTTTCCTCACGCACCCGTCTAGACATGGTTCTCCAAGAAGCCTGCTTTGCTCTCCGAAAGATCCTGGAGGAACGAGACGAAATCAGATCGCACATGATGCACACCCAAAGGTTGGTTCAAGTCCAGAAAAAAAACATGAACAAATCAACAGACATATCCTGTTGATATTTGCATTTTGCGGAGGAAATCACATTTGGGACAGTGGACATTAACTGACCATTCACCATGTTTGTCTAAAGTGCAAGTAACCCTTCATCAGTAATTGTGCTGTAAAAATTCACACACACACCGTCGTGTTCACACCGTCGATCATGGACGTCCTATTGTCCCTCTTTGTTGGTACGCTAACATTTTAGGAACACCTCCCATATATTTTGTACACTCATCAATTGAGGACCTTCGGGGATTGTGGACCCTATTGTCCTCTATTGTTCAACGTCCCCTATTGAATGCAGAAACAAACTCACATACCAGGCCTACCTTTAATACATACCTAGTGTGGACATTCCTTTGTCCTTGTGTAGTTAAGAAAAAAAACGGAGAAAAAAACTTATTTCACTCGCAGTGTCAATACTCTTTCAACCCAATTTTTTTGTCATGATTTCCTTGAGTGATCCTCTTCATTTTGTGACAGATAACCCTAACCCAAAAAATGCCTCTAATCCTGTTTTCCAGAGAGGGGGAAACCTTGTGTGGACCTGGCTTAGTCCACAGAAGGTTCACACAACCTGCATCGTGTGGAGCTGTTTTGTTTGCAGGTCCACACAAAGATGGCAAGGTTGGCACAAATAGAGCTCACCAGTCCTGGCATTTTGTGATGTTGGAAGAGGTTTAACACTGAAGCCTCTGCCTGCTGAATTGTTCAAACCCCCTGGTGGAATTCGAATGATCCGAGAGGGTTAGGGTGGATCTTTTGGTAGAGGGCTCCCTGAATATCGAAAACCCAGCTACTGTGCAGTAAACCAATGCTTCGCTCTTTCTCCTTCAACAATCTCTCGCAGGTTGCTCCACTACCTCTCCAATGCCTTGCAGCGATCTCACAGTCTCTCAGAAGAAGCCAAGACATCAAGTAACGTCCTCACCTTGGCCTTACTCAACGAACAGGTGTCCTCCATGATCTCCAAGCACCTGCTGGGGGACGTGGGCCACTCGCAGCCCAAGACCACCTCACAGTTTGACTTTGTGGAGTGGACATCCGCAGAAATGCTTGCAAAAGATGTGAGTCCAAAAAATAAATAATGCAGCTTGACCTAACAGTAACTACCTTCCCCTTTGGCTAGCCTAAACCAGACTTCTCATATGTCAGCATCCTGGTATTCCCAGGCTGTTTTCAGTCAAAACAGTCAATGTAAAATACATTTCAAGGCTTTCTAGTTTGGGGATATTTTCTGCGAGAGGCATCCAGAGGCAAGAGGAGGATGACCTGCACCGACGTCCTGAAGAGAGACACAGCAGTCCCCACGACTGACGACCTGAGCTCCTGCATGGAGCACCGATCCAACTAGAGGGAGAGAATCAGAGGGGCCCATGCTGCTCGAGGACTGCCCCCAGCCACGACCTGAAGAATCTATGTTCTTGCAGATAAATAGGTTAACCATTGGGTGGCATGGGTGGCTTGTGCGTAAAGCGCTCGCCTCTCACCAAGGTGACCACGGTTCAAATCCTGGCCGCGGATCGCATGTGAGTAGAGTTGTGCGTTGGTTCTCTCCTGTGCCACGAGGGTTTTTCTCCGGGCCCTCCGGTTTTCCTCCCTCCGGAAAAATCAAACACCTTCGATCTCAGGCTGTGCTCCTTGGTCATATATGGGTCGATGTGGCCGGCAGCCATAGGCGCCTTTACGTGCCAGCGGCCCAACCACGTTGTAGCCGCGTCCTTCGCAATTCAGCATACCAGCTGCGAGTAAGGATGATTAGCCTCCCAAATTATTATTATTATTATTATTATTATTATTAATTACTTAAATATTTTGTTTTGTTTCAGATTCTGTTAAACCGAGAACCAGCCCTGAAGCTTGAGCGAATGCACACGTTACCATCGTCAGCATCAACCGCATATATACCCCCATCATCTTCATCATTGCCAGCAGCATCAGGACCTGTACCAAAGACTAACGTAGCACAGCGCTTCCATCCACAGACCAAGTATGAAAACCTGACCATCAACTGCTGCAAATACTGCACCGGAGACATCAAACTTGTCTAACGTGCCAGTTTGGCCGTTCTTGTATCTTGCCTTGATGAATACTGCACCAACACCCCTTCTCAGGGGTCACACGGGCAGGGTATACATATCCTTCCTGCCAGAAACACTGGGGCGAACCCCTTCTCTTAGCGATAAGCGTTACTGGGTTCTTTTAGGTGCGTTAGGCCTAATACAACACACGGGACCTACGGCTTTGCGTCCCATCCGAAGGACGAAGCAAGAATGGTTATGTGCCTTGCTTAAGGGCACAAGTGTCCACGCCTGGGCTCGAACCCACGTCACTGTTGCCTCTGAAACACCAGAACATGAGTCCGGTGCTCTTAACCACTAGGCCATGACACTCCACGTTAACCCCAACTCTCCTTGCACTTTCTTAAGAACCCTCCTGAGTCCTCCACTGTGCAGGAACCCAATGGCACATCTGTTTGTAATTGAACTTCGAAGGGGAACACATGTATCGCTCACTCACTCACTCAGCCGTAACGACAGTGTTGGTCCGTCGCGCTGACCTCCTGTGCCCATGTTAAATAGCTTGCCTCATGTGTATTAAGTCTTGTGTAATTTAATAACAGCAGAGCTCTACCATTTCTTATTCCCGCAAGGTCCTCCAGGACCTGGTGGATTCTGAAGGATCTAAGATGGCGAGGCTTGAGACAATTTTATTCACAAAGTGCCTTTATCTTGCAAACTTCAAATCCCCCCCCAAATAAAAAAACCCAAAGTCCCTGAAAAACAAAGTTCCAAATTCTCCCTGCAGTTTGGACACATGATTTGACTTTTTTTTTAACAATGCTGTGCTCATGTTCTATCTAGAGCAAGCACGGTTTACCAGGCCCCTATTACCATGGCTCAGCTTACCGTTGGCGAAAAATCCTTGCTTACTGTAGCAGAAAATTTTGTGCTTAAATTAAGCGTATTTCTCGGGTTAGCGAGGAATTTTGGCTTCTGAGCACGCGTACATCCCGTAACTAAGGATTTGTGCTTACAGGGTTAGCACTGTTTATTTCTGCTAGCGTGGTTAGCACAAAGTGGTGATTGTAAGCACGGAATTCTGTGGTTAGCAGACCCATGACAGTGGGCCCTGTTCTTTTCAGAAAGATGCATGACTCAAAAAAAGAAAATAAGTACATGGTACTGTGGCATACTTTTCTGCCATTATTTCCCCTGAGTTTGGATCCTTCAGTGCTTGCCATACATGGCCACAGATTTGTTTGTTAAAGGGAATATATACAACATTTGCAAACATCAGAAAAAAAAACCCACATTATTATGAAATACCTCACTGGACTGTCTAAAGCATCCTGTAAAATCATGACACCTGGTGTGCTATCATTTTCCAGAAAAGCTGTACTTGTGTATCAATTTCCAAGGCTGCTCCCAATGTACCATATTTAGTTTCGGTTTCACACCTATGAATGGGTACAAGCCAGCTAGACTGGTTCCCTAACCTCACAATTCCTCGACGTCTATAACTTGCTCCGTTTCATCTTAAATGGGGTCAGGGAACCAGCCTACAGTAACATGATTGTTTTTCTTGGTTTTTCCAGTATCTACGAACCCAAAACTTCAAACAAGTCAGTGTAACAATATTTGCTATAAAATACTGACCCCCAAATCCATCCATTTCTGAAAATGAAACCAAAAGCAAATGTTGTATATTCATATTAAAATAAGTGCTACAAGTACAAGTTTACACCGAACCACTGAAACCAAAACGGAAACCACATGCGTAATCACAAGACAGTTGTGTGGCTATTTTGATTACGAACTTGACCTTTGACCCCTAATCTGTGATGATTACACCATGATGCCACGGTCTTGCAAACAAGGTCAAGTTGTTGCACACTTCTCTGCCTATCAGTAGTACAAGTTGTTGCACTTCAACCTTTGAAAGGTTTTGCCAACAATTGTGCTGTTTTCGAGTGTAATCTCGGCAGCGATGTGCAAATTTGCTGATGGGTTGCGGGAGAAAAACAAGTCATGTGACGTGACTCATATTGTCATGCATTGTCACATGCTGTGTAACGTTCATTATCCCTTGTGCAATATCCCACAACAGGCACTCGTGTTGGTACCGCAATAATCTATTTCGATCTAAAAAAGTCAATTTATTGTATTGTGATGTTAGAGTTCATGTGATTCATATGTTATTTTCATTTTCTGAAGCGAACAGCTATTGTTTTGATGATGTACATGAACAATGGAACTCAAAATAATGTACAGAGAGTTGTAGATAAACTGGATCAGTTACAACAAAATGAATTTCCTGATTCGAGATTTACATGTCAAAACAAAACAGCTGTAATAGTTGGATGATGATTCTGTATCCAAATATTACAGCTGTTTTGTTTTGACATGTAAAAGCTCAAATCAGGAAATTTATTATAAAAAGGAATTCAAAGATTGAGGAAACTCCTCATTGCCTTGGGCAAATGAGGATCGAATTTCCTCTGAATCTATGAATTCCTTTTTTTTTTTTTTTTTTTAAATTCAAGTGTTTGTCAGTATGGCAGGGAACCCCCTCCTTTGTGTTGGTCATTGTGTTACCAGAATCTCAGGAATTCTTTTGAGATATTGGGAGGGGGGGGGATGTGTTAGGTAACAATAGTGTAGAGTTTGCATAAGGATTAGGGTATTTATGGAGATGGGGGGGGGGGGTACCCCTCCGTCTCATATCGTGATGCATTCTGGACCGAAATTCTTAAATTCCTATTGTTTACCCCTTTGAAAACATCACAATCAGTGTTGAAGATAAAAACCATGCCGTCCTTATCCAGATTTAGCATATTTGTTTACAAAGCCTCAGGCCTAACCTGCATGTCATTTTTGTGCAATAAAGTTGTTCCATCTTATCTTGAGAGCTATTGATACGGTTCAATAGGTCCAACACTATTGCTGGATTCGTTCTGAACAATCAACTTCCTTTATATTTTATTTCCCTGTGCATCTACATGTACAGTGAGTGGGTGAAGAGAAATACTGTTTTCTGTTTCATACACCAGCGCCCACATTCCTTTTACGGTTTTGAAGGATTATTAATATTTTTCTTTTAATTCAAGAGTGATATTTTAGTTTGTTGACTGCAGTAGTAAGCTAGCTGTGAAAATTGTGGGACACAAGGTTAAAAGAAATTTACACAAGTACATAAAATGTTATTTTTTTTTGGGGGGGGGGGAACAGACACCTACATTTAGTCACGAGGAATGTGCGGACATATCAAAAAATAGTAAAGATTTCTGACAATAATTTTCACTTTGCATTCAAGCATTTTATAAATGGAAGTCCTAATAAAAACTGACTCCATGATGTATTCGCTTGGAATTGCAAGCGATACGTCTACACAAACCTAGTTTTGTTTTTGTTAAAGTGTTTGTGTAACTTTCGAGCCCATTAAGTGGTATATTTTGTCTCTACCGTAGTTTGATACTTCTCATTTCTGAGTTTTGTTTATCTCCTTTTGTATAATGTGACATACTGATGTAAATAATAAAATGTAATAATAATCTTCTGAGTTTTGTTTATCTCCTTGTGTATAATAAGACGTACTGATGTATATAATTAAATGAAATGGCAACAAATAAATGAGCATCTAATATTAAAATGTAATAATAATCTTCTGAGTTTTGTTTATCTCCTTGTGTATAATAAGATATACTGATGTAAATAATAAAATGTAATGGAAACAAATAAATGATCATCTTATTTTACATAAAACGTATTGGAAAATCATGGTTACTTTTTTTGGTATGATAATGTACAAGTTTTAGTGGAGAATTTGATTAAAAAAAAGTCTTATCTTCAAGTAAATTTGAATCCTCGATCCTGATTGGTCGATCCATGGCAACAACCTCACTCTGCGTATCGCGCCATTCCATACAAACACGCACGTGTAATAGAATAACCGCTGAAAAGTTTGTGTACTGCGCGCGTGTTCAATCTTTTAGTGCGTCAAGTTGGCTTGAAGAATTGTTATAATTATGTCTGTCATTAGATGTGTCTACATTCACGACATTCCTTCAATATACACAAAATGAAACTGAAAATTAAGTTTGCTGTGATAGGTAACACATAGAGCTTACATACATTTCCATCAAAATATAACCCAGAAAGAACAACAAACACAATTCAAGTAAATATTTTGTTACCAATTTTCACATTTATTGCAAAAAAAAATTTCCACAACCAATTACAGTTCCCGAAAATGCTTTTCAAGCCATTAAGACAGTGATCACTATAGAACCTCAATACAATAAGATAACGTTTTAATGCATAAGCAGACATTACAGCGAACGATATAATACACTCCTCTAAAGATGAAATAATTTATCCAGACTCCTCCGAGTGAAACAGCAATATTCGGCTTTTCTGATGTGCATTGAGTGTTTTTCTAGGAGTTCTGTTTTAGGATTTGATTTCTCTCATCTTTAATGTATACGTTAAGTTGAGTACGGTGCTGTACCTCTGTCTATTTTATTGCTTAGCTTAGAAAGACCATTCTGTGTAATAACACATCAAATTTTTAGAAAATTCCAGCTTAATCAGACAACCACAAGTAGAAGAGATTTCCAAGATGATTTCCAAGATGATCACACACACAGCCTTAAATTTAAGACACGTGAACTTGCTGCAAGTTGCAAAGATCGGACCAATCAATTAAATGTACAACCTGCACATGAACATAACATCACCTCACCAGTGTCTTTGAATTGTAGTTGATGGAGTAATTATAATACATAAGTGGGCTAACATAAAACACAATCATAACCCAGACTGGGAGAAGGCAAATCACTCTTCATCAAAACCTAGCAGCTATTTCTTTATAATACAAGCGGTATAAAATCCGTCCGAGTACTCACTGTGATTTCAGAGCAAATAATTACAGCTTTCATTAACGCAGAAAAAAAAGTTCAATTTAATATGATACCTTTGCATTATTCAACTGTTCAGGGCACTATGTGAAAATCAAATGTCAAAATGAATTGTCAACACAGAAAAATTCCAAAAGCCGCAAAACACATTCAAACAGACTTTTTTCTTTTTTTTCCATCTTGAAAGAGGCAAGTGTTACCACGGTTACAGAACAAAAGACTGTTGAATTTGGATAATCATAATTGATGGAATTATCAGTATTACCGTTAGTCCTATGACTTACCGGCTTTTGAACAATTTCAAATTGAAGCATGACTAATGAATCACAAAAACAGTGCCAACAATACCCATCACCAATTTAGATACTTGTAATAAAGAGAAGAATTCTCGGCACTAGCATACACACATAACTTCAATTTTACCCCTTACAATACATCCTCAGTTTAAATATGCATCAAGTCTTTACTCATCTCATTAGCCACAGATTAGAACAATACGTACATTCTATGTGCATATTTCGCATCTATCATGTATAAAATCTAAAGCAAGATTAAAAATAGCTGCAAATCAAAAATTACTTTTTTTTTTCCCTCAGAAGTATGTCTACCTCGTTGGATTGGGGTTAGTAAGCTTCAGTGTGGAATTAGTAAGCTTAAGATTTGTATTTAATGTATTAAACCTCCAATCCTCATATGTACATTTCAAGCATTTTAACTTCCT
The DNA here is from genome assembly GCF_015706575.1 of Patiria miniata. Lineage (NCBI taxonomy): Eukaryota > Metazoa > Echinodermata > Asteroidea > Valvatida > Asterinidae > Patiria > Patiria miniata. The sequence goes on from NW_024037055.1 coordinate 7,546,786, forward strand.
TTAATGTATCTGCAACAATGGGCAAAATCCTTCAAATACAAGAAAAATCAATCAATCAAGAAGATCAAATCATTTTGTTCCCCTCCCCCTTTTTTTATTACTTAAATACATTCAACTCATGAACATTTCCAGGTAATCGAACTCTCAAGTATTATCTAAAAACAATGATCTCAAATATGTATCTTTTCATCTTAATAAATGTTCTGAGTGGACCACAATGCAGTTAAATACGTCTAGGGTTATGGACAGGCCAGGGCAAATCACCAGAAGTATTCGCAACTAGCTAACCCTCTGAGCAGCGAAGTGGTGATTTTATTCTCCACATCTTCCAAATATGGGCATATTTTTTTTTCAATGGGCCAATAAGGCCAAGCTTCCATGTAATCCTCACCCCTACTATACACCACAAGCCTGTAGACTCCCATTGGCCAGACCCTACCCACTCCGGAGTAAGGAGTGTTGAAAGACAGAAGCCAAGATGGCGCCCAATGCCTTTGTGCAGTAATGGAAGATCTTAGTGGCCAACCCCTAAGTGCCACTGATCCCTTTGTGTCAACCCCTCGTGCCGCCAGGAGCCCAGACAGGTTGTAAACAATCCCTGGCCATACGAATGACCTATATCTTGTGCATGTACAGGCATGCCAGGGTTATTGACCTATAAACACATGTGGTGATTCAATTCTCCACGTGGTTCCACGGTGTGATTATTTTTGATAAGCTGCTCGGAGGGTTTTAACCGAATGAAAAACCACAAGTAGAACAATGAGTAGCATAACTACTCACGAGTACTCAAGTAATCCAGTTACTCGTGCTTCTACTCGTGCCAGGACGAGTACTTGAGTAGATGAAAAACCACAAGTAGAACAATGAGTAGCATAACTACTCACGAGTATTCGAGTAATCCAGTTACTCGTGCTTCTACTTGTGCCAGGACGAGTACTCGAGTAAATGAAAAACCACAAGTAGAACAATGAGTAGCATAACTACTCACGAGTACCCGAGTAATCCACTTACTCGTGCTTCTACTTGTGCCAGGACGAGTACTTGAGTAGATGAAAAACCACAAGTAGAGCAATGAGTAGCATAACTACTCACGAGTACTCGAGTAATCCAGTTACTCATGCTTCTACTCGTGCCAGGACGAGTACTTGAGTAGATGAAAAAACACAAGTAGAACAATGAGTAGCATAACTACTCACGAGGAATCCAGTAATCCAGTTACTCGCCCAATGGTAGCTATGGAGGGTCATTTGACTTTCTCATGTAGTAAGGATTTAACCGTTATGTCATTTTTGCCTAGAATAACATGTGAAGGAAAAGGAGTAACTTAACTAAATAATAGAAAAAATACAAACCAAGCACATGTACTTGGAATTTCAAATTTTGTAACACCATGCAAGTTAAAATACTGTAGAACTGCTTTCCATCTAAATTAATTATTTTATTTCACCCTCAAAAAAAAAAATCACAAATCAGTCTAAATATTATGAAACATCCTTATTTTAGATTCTTGCTTCTCTTTATGTTAACGTCGTTTCATTGCATTTTTTTTTTCCTTTTATAATATTCATGACTAAAATAAGTCTATGGGCGACTGTTACATCTACTGAAAGGAGAACTACATACTAAGAGCTAAAGTAAAAGGGATAACATAAAAATCATCTGTGTACATATTTTATAAAAATTAGAACATTTACAGAATCAGAGCGAGAAACTCTAGTTTCGTTGCTTATCCCCCAAAAAAAATTTCCTCAAAACATTACAAAAATATTTTTATTTTTTTTCCTTTGTAAATTCTTACTGTGTAAGTAAGTAAACACAAAATCACATCAAAATGTAAATATATATATATAAACTGAACACATTTAAGTATGTTGTTTCTTTTTTCCATGTTCAGCATTTGATTTGATTTCATCATCAAAAACTGATACACAGAACTGACATTCATGCTAATTATAAAGTATGTTTTACAGTTGGTTCAAGGAGAGCATTAAAATCCAGTCGAATGCATTTCACAAAAGTGCTATTTGTAAACAAGATTTACATATAAAAAAAAAATGAAATTGGAATCAAAGAAAATCTTGTTAATAGGTTAGTTTCTGTAGCCATGAACTAAGACGCATAATCAATCCTAATCATATTCGAGAAAAGTGAAGCATATTTTTCAAATAAAAAGGAGTTAACTTTACGTTAGTCAAGCTATAACAATTATATTATTCAGCTCTTGAAACAAAAAGATTGAAACAAAAAGATCCCCCCCCCAAAAAAAACCCCCACTAAATCCCCGCCAATCTCTACTTAAATCCGCATAAATTTGCATATTCATGGCATTAGATCCTCAGTTTGAACAGAGCTAAGCAGAGATTGGGGGCCTAAATGTGCTCTGTACTGAAAATATCTCAATGAGGCGACGGTAGCAAGCAGTGTCTCCGAAACGGGCTTTCAGAATAATGTCTATTGTCAGCTTGTTCCCATGTAGTTGTAATGGACCAAAACCTAGATCATAACTCTGGAAAAAAGATTCAGACCCAGCCAATTGACCTATCGCCGTTTGCAAGTTAGCCTGCCCCTTAGACAACCCTATGGAATTTTTGTAACGCAAGTTTTGTTTGTCTCAGATGTTGCGCGATCCGCGTCCATTTGTATATAAATTGGACAATATTTCACAAGGCGCGTTGACGCGATTCTAACGCGATTCTAATGCGATTCTACCGCGATAGGTCAATTACTTTCATAGTGACAGAGTACCGGGAAGGTCCTGCAAAACCAATGGTAAAAACCCTCACTTACCAGTGACCTTCCCTGGTACCCTGCCCAGCGATCTACCTGTGTTTTCAATACAGAGCATCATTTAGCGGACTTGTGTGGCATGTTCTCAGACTGACTGGTACCCAGATCGGTTGGAGCGGCTTCGTCCAATCAGATAGGCAATCAGGACGATGATGACCAGGCCGGCCAGGGCGCAACCCACGGCGATCGGCACGATGTTACTGACGTCATTGTCTGCAGCGCAGTCAGAAGCTGGTGAGACAAACCAAGGAAATATAGTGGGACTTCAAGTCCAACATGCTGCACTACAGTGCCTCAAAACTGCAGGTCAGTACAGTGGAACACTGCTAAAATGAACACAGCAGGATCCTAGAAAATTGTTTGTAATAGCGATCATTCGGTACAGTGATTTTAAGCTGCCGGTGCTCCGGGACTCACTTTTCAATGAATAGCGCCCTTTAGAACTTCACCCTGCACGCCCTGGTTGTTACTGAAAGACGACTTTAAACACATGTGCCGACTATTGAATTATGTAATTACACAGTTTTTGAGTTTACTCCCTACAGCAATGGATGGCTTTCCCCTACCACTCTTTGGGGAAATAATAGCCACTTGTCACTCTTCTGTTGACATTTTTTTCAACAACAATATCTAGCACATTTTGTACACAAAAACCTCGGGAGCCAAGGTGGAGACGAATGTTTGGTAAAGCGGTGTTCCGAATAGCAACGCTCCACTGTGTTGCGATTACTTTGGTGCATGTGATCCTTGTCTATCGATCACACAGTAGGCTTTGACCGCTCAGACCATCATTTGTTCGCTGGGTGACCACAGTAGCTTGTTCAAACTTGGTCATAAGCACCCAGAGAAATGTACACTAACTAAAGGTGGGAGGCGCTTATTGTCATATCTGCAACAGCCCGCTTTGTTTTCGTTCATTAGTTTGGTTTACTGCATTCGTACGATGCTCAGGATACTTGCGTATCGGAAAACTTCCAATGCTCAGGGCCGTGCCATGGCCGAAAAGTTTGGTTTCTGTACACAGTCGGTTTGCACAGACTTGTTGGAGAGTTGGTGCGGGGCGGCCTCGTTTTTATTATTTGTGGGCATGCCCCCCTCTTAGAGTGAGAAGCATAGCAGGGTTTGTGCCCTTTGAGGGCATCGGACCTCACCGGGGCCGTGTGATGTCCCCGAGGATGTGATAGTGCCGCCTCAAACAGTGTATTGGCCCCTCCCATTTTCTATAAGCCCCTCCCAGTTTTTACAAGCCCCTCCCTCAGGATGCAAACAAAAGTGCTGCAGGAATAATTCCCTTTAAGATTTTTTTTCCACTTTTCAAATAAACCACAACGAGAACCTGACTTGTGGAACCGCCAACATAGGGCTGAATATCTCAGTTGGTAGAGCACTGGAACGGCAATCCGGAGGTCACAGGTGCAAAACCCCGCTCCAGTCAAATTTTGTGGTGAACTTTGAATATAATTATTTTATTTTATTTTAACTTACGATTTCCGAGGCCTCCGCCCTTGACCTGCTCAGCGAAAGGCTGCAGCTTGAGCTTCATGAAGGTTGCGTTGACGTTCATGGCCATGATGTCCTGGTTTGCGTTGCACATGTAGTAATTGCCAGCTGTGGAATCAAAGCGCGCCGTGTTGTTGAAGACGGTCATCATCTTGGCTGAATTTGGTAAAAAAAAAAACAAGGAACAAAATGGCAGAGTTAGACAATGTGCTGCACGAACGATTAGCTGAGCAAATCTGAAAAGTGCTATTGAAACAAAAGAAACAAATTGAACATTTTTAAACCTAACCGCCCTGAATCCTTCAAACTCCTCTTTGCCCAAGTGGAGGAATTTGGAGGACTGAGGTTACATGGCAAAAGTCTGTTACTGATTTCGTAGGATGCACTTTGTCAAGGTCTTGGGTCGGACCTTGTGTTGTTTTTGCTCAGCCATGCATAAATATAGGCCAGGATTATGCTTGAAATCCTCCGTACTGCTCCAGGATGTCACTGGCCAAGCCTCAACATATTGACAGTCACTGCCGCAGGATTTTGCAGGATTCAGGCAGTGGTCACCCCTCCACGGACCATATTCAAGAAATAATGGAGGAATTTGCAGGATTGAGGCTATATGCTAGTTTTCCCACGAGGCCAATTGGACGATTTTGCAGGATTGAGGCTACATCCTAGCAAAAAGGCCCGGGGAGGGGAGTTAGGGTTAAACTGTGCCTCAAATTATTTCCAAAAATTGGCGAGAACCTCTGACGTCAGGAAGCCCTTACCCATTGATTTATTGAGGCCCGGGAAGTAGGCGTCATCCATCATGAACTCCAGGCTGAAGTTTGTCATGGAGTAGCTCTTGTCTTTCTTCATGGTGAATTCCAGGGTCATGACCCAGTCTTTGATGGGCTTCAGGTTTTCAGGGGAGAAGGCGCCGACAAACATGGCCACAGTGTCGCCGCAGGTGGACTCGGCGGTGTCTAGGGTGGTGTTGGGAAGGTAGTAACCCACTTTGCTCATCTCAGTTTTCTGATAGAAATTTAACAAAAAAGTTTTACGTTAGGCCAAAACAAAAAAGAAGTCTCCGGTTTCTGGTATGGAGCTTGCCCAAAAAGTGGTGCGGCGACGCGGCTTTTTTTTTTTATCTGTTTTTTTTGCTTCAAATGTCGGCTGAGGACTGCAATTGGTGCCCGACTAAACTTAGTGAAAATATATGGGAGTCCAGAGAGGCCACATAAAGCTTATTCTCGATCATAACCCCATCTAAAAACACGTTAAAATTGTGCAGCAGCAGGATTCCAGTCAAACCAGTGAGTTTGGCAGTTTTGAGACATCATCTTTTATCAACAGCTCTGGCTACGAACGATTAAAAGTATCTGACTTTTGGGACTCTCTCTCTCTCTCAATAAGAAAAATCAAATTCTATCCTAGAATATCGCCATGTAATCCTAGGACATCTCTGTTTGGTTTGGACAGTCAAGGCTTCTTACTTATCCAAGTGCCTGAGACGAAGGTAGTGCTGGGAAAGAAGCTAACATTTTGAAGCAAAAACGTTTTTAATGAGAGCACTGCTCCAAGGGAGAGATTTAATCCCAACCCTCAAGGATTTAGAATGATTAATAGACTAAAAAAACCAACTTACACCCCCGACTTCCTTTTGGTAGGAGATGATGAACTGAGCTTGAAACTGCATCATCATGCATGTCTTGTTGTCTCTGGTGATAGTCCAGTTACCCATAGGGACCGTGGGGGGCTTTGCAGTTGGCGTGTCCTGAACGCACTGGCTCACTGGGATAACAAAAAAAGGTACGGGGAAAAAAATGTTACAATTCCAAACATTCCTTTTGACGAGAAGGGCGTACAGTTGGTTACACTTCACAACCAACCAGGTTCTGACTGGCTTTACAAAATAAGTTTTTTTTTTATCGAGCATGAAAGTTCGTTTCCTGTCCCATTTTTATATCAATTAAATAAAAGATAGCTTTTTCAGACTTTGGTTACAGAGCTCGTATCGGGAGCTTGCGACACCATCACGGTTGTCTTTATCAACTGGTGGTGTTGAGGCCCTCGCGTGACCAAGCTTGGTCACACGACAGGAGGCGATTTTTTTTTTTAATTTCACCTTATGGTCTTTAAAGGGAATGTACATCATTGGCTTTTGCTGTAATTTTCAGAAATGAACTATTTGAGGGGTTAGTATAATAGATCAAATATTGTTTAACTGACATGTTTGAAGTTTTGTGTTCGAAAATGCTTGGAAAAAACCAAGAAAAACAAAAATGTTTAAGTAGTCTGGTTCCCTGACTCCACTAAAGATAAAATGGATCAATTTATAGATGTCGGAAAATTGTAAGGTAAGGGAACCAGTCCAGCTGGCCTGCACCAGTTCAAGAACATGTAACCAATAGCAAACAAAATTTGGACTGAAAAAAAATTGTAAATTTGGAGTTTTAGTTGAAAAATAGTTAGGTTTTTACAACGGTGGTCGGCTGACCATCGTTGGAAATGTATACAAAAATACCATTTTCTTGAAAACGACTTGACACCAGGTGCCATAATTTTACAGGATGCTTTAGACTGTCATTTACCAACATCCTTGTAAGGTATTTCGTAAAAACTTGGTAGGTTTATTTTTTCGATGTTTGCAAATGTTGTATATTCCCTTTAAGCAATGAAATGAGTCTGATAGAGAAATAATTATAACGAGAAATATAGTCTGACACATCTTGACTGCGTTTCTTGGCACTTGTCATTTCTCCGAGTGCAGCAAGAACACCTGGTTTGGCATGGATTAGATTATTTGATACATGCAAATTTGCAGGAAAACTGGATGAAATTTCGAATAACAAAACAAGACACATGTGTTCCAGTTATTGTCACAGCCACATGGACAGCTTCTGCACAGTCCATGCCATCCAGCCAGAGTTTTGCGACAAAAAGGTACGAGGTCAAGAGCATCTTCTTACCGTTTCCGAAGGTCATGTGCACATCAAACGGTTGGATCTTCAAGTCGGTGTAGCTCAGAGCAAACTTGTTCTCCTTGAATTCTACTTTCTGCATGGCCGAGCACTTGTAGTAATCCCCTAGACCAGTCTGGAACTGATCCGTGAGCGCGCCACCGTAAGTAACGATCTTACCTGAAGAAAACAAAAAAACAGGGACAACAATTTTAGTGACGGACAACAGTGACAGACTACAGTTTCAGTAGCAGAGAATTTCTGCAACGAAATGCAACACAGCTTTGAATTTTGGTGCTGCCATAAAAATAATACAAAAAAACAGAAAAAAAAGGTTAAGGACTCTCGTTTCTTTAAAGAAGCAAACTAAAGGTTGTGTTCATACTACAAGACATTGAAGGTGACGAAAATATTGTGCAAAGAAAAAAAAAAATGTGGTTTCAATATGACGTTCATGGGTGTTTTTTCTAGAGGGGGGGCAAAGCACATTTACCCCACGAAATCCCTGTACTTTTCCAGCATATTCTCAAGTTATCATTTTTCAAGGGTGGGCAGGGCATTTGCCCCCCACCCATTAAATTAACAGCAAAAATGACTTCGCCTCTTTTTCTTTTATTTTCGACCCCTTTATTTCTTCTTTTTTTGCTTTTCCAGGGGGGCAAGCGCACCCCTTGCAACCCCCCCCCCCCCCCTCGTGACACCCATGGTGATGTTATACATTATCCGAGGACTCGCTGCGCTAAAAAAAAAAGATGCACTGGCTTCAACCGAGCATGCCCAGAACCTACCAGCGTCCTTGCTATCCGGGAAGTGGGTTTTATCGTGCATCAGCTTAGCCGTGGCGTTGACAAGGGAGAAGGTTTTCGTCTTGTTGTCGACTTGGTACACCTGCATGAAGGAGTTTTGATCGAAGGTCAGTGCCAAGACAGCCTGGGCCATAGGGGCGTTGCTATCCTCACAATGACTGTTGGCCAGGTCAATGCGGGCATCTGCGGGAAGCATGACGGTAAACGTACCCTGAAAAATTGAACAAAACAGAACACAAACAACAATGAGGTTTTATGTTACTTGCAAACACATTTTTTTTGTAAATCTTAAAATTAATGTGGCCTGACGTTGCGACCTTAGCAAGTTCTTCTTCAGAGGCTAAAACAGAAATGACAGAGGTACATACATGAACATGGGGGTGCACACAAACATGCAGGGCTGAAAGAAGAAACACAAAAGGAGGATTAAGTGGGAAAGGTGTGGAAAGATGCAGGGGAGGGTGGATGAGAGAACAAAGAAACAAAGGGAGATGGCAAACCACAAGGGGTCTGGTATGAACAGGGGAGGGACCAGAAAGGGGAAGGATCAAAGGTCACAGGGAGTGGGAACGGACAAAAGAGTGTGGGAGTGAAGGGATGATGCGGGGGGGGGGGGGGGGGGGGGGTATGGGGGTGGAAAGGGATGAAAGATGGGGGAAGATGGGTAAACACAAACAAGGAAGACCAGATGGATTATCTGTAACATTTTTTTTGTATCCATTATCTCACATGATTTGTTTGAGCACAGATATAAAAGTCTTTACTAAAAAAAAAATATTAAAATGGATTGCACGATGCGAAACAATCCAAGAAAGACACATGTAACACACATTCCTGGGCACTTGCAAGATTGGAAGCAACTTCTTCTTGTACTTCCAACATGACACAGATCTAACATAGGAGGAAATTATTCAAACCGCCCCTTGTCTATCGCGGAGCATTATTTATAGATCTTATTTCTGTGGTTGGGTGCACCTTGCTCACCATTTTCGAGTCGTTTTTTGTGTATTCCCCGGTGAAGGTCAGTTGGAAATCTGCCAGCAGGCAAAAGTTACCCTTCTCTTTCAGGGACCAGTGGGCTCCGTCTGCTACGCAAGGGCTCTCTGAAACGACAAGAACAGGAGACATCTTGAAGGCGATACACAACGTTTGCTTTCGCCGTAATTTTCAGAAGTGGATGGATGTAGGGGGTCAGTAGCTTATACAAAATATTGTTACACTGACTAGTTTGAAATTTTGTGTTCATAGATGCTGGATACACACAAAAAAACTATCTTGTAGTCTGGTTCCCGGACCCCACTTTTGATGAAACAGAGCAATTTATAGACGCCGGAAAATTGTAAGGTCATGCTGTCTAGTTGGCTTGTACCCATTCACACATGTACTAAAATAAATGCGGACTAACTAAATATGGTAAATTGGGGGCAGTTTTGAAAAAAAAAAAATCCAACACTAGTCAGCCGACCATTAATACAAAATTAATACAAAATTCCACTTTTTTTTTAAAAATGTCAGCACACCAGGTGCCATGATTTCACAGGATGTTTTAGACTGTCATTCACTAACAGTCCAGTAAGGTATTTTATAATATTGATGTTTGCAAATGTTGTATATTCCCTTTTAAACAGGCATGCAACTGGGAAATCACAAAAAAAGAGGAAATTCAAATTTTCCCCCGACTTTGTACAGTGTTTTTCTATTCTCAATGGCACACATGGGAAGTACAAAAAGAGGAAATCAGCTGATCCGAGGAAAAGTTGCATGCCTGTTTAAAGCTAACACAATCTACTTGCAGTCTTTGAACCGGACAGGAACGCAACCAATTAACGCTCAATTATCAAGATTTGAGACACCTGTTTACCTTGGCCGAATGTTTTGTCCACTTCATACGGCTGCACCTTCAGCTGGGAGAAGGTAAACTTAAAGTCGTTGGCCTTGTAAGCAATCTGCTCGGTGGACGCACACTTGAAGCTGTATCCAAAATCAGCCTTGAAGAAGTCTCCCATGGTGACACCGCCGTACTTGACTGCCCCTGATTATGATGAGATGGGAAACAGGGTCACGCAGGTTGGAGTTAGCTGTTACTTTGTGCGGTATTTTCCACACTACACGAGAAAGCTGCCACACACTCTTACGAAATGCCAAAGAAATTGCCGTCATCTGACAAGTAAGTAAGGCTTTGCATCGGAGTCGAGTCTTTTGATGAGGGACTCGAGTCGAGTCATTTGCTTGCAGTGACTCGAGTCGAGTCGAGTCATTTACTCAAAGGGACTCAAGTCGAGTCGAGTCACCAAAAATTTTGACTCGAGTCGGACTCGAGTCGAGTCATTGACTCGAGTCATTACAACTCTTGTCAATAGGTGAGAATGGCACAAAGACACCAGACCATTCCAGAGCTGGGGGTTGCTTAGCTAGCATAAGGCTTGCACCGAATCACGTTATTAAGCAACAGCATCTTTGGTCTGGCAAATTCAAATTTAAAATGTGCTATGCATTTGAGCAAGTCAGCGTATCGGACGTTTATTCAAATTAAATTTCGAAATGGCCTAGGGAACATGCTGCCCCTAGAGTGATTTGCTACCTGTGGTTTTGAACTCAACACACTGAGTATACAGTGCTTAAAACGTCGGTGAAGGGCAAAACCTAATTTGATATATATCACACCGACGCAAAATTCCATCTTATAATACCTGTGGTTTTGCTATCAGGGAAGTGTGCAGGGGAATGCGTCAGACTAGCGTTGGCAGATTTCAGCTGAAAGGTTTGGGCTTCGTTGTCCATGCTGAATTCCAAAGCCAAGCTGTCTGCACCTTCGGTCCAGGTCAGGAACATGATGGCGGTCTGTGAAGGCCAGCCACACCTGCTCTTCTTGGCATCGACTTTGGCGTTCTCTGGCATCTCAAAGTTAAAGTCCACCTGTAGTAGGCAAATAAAACACACTACTTCGTAAAGGCCTGTGTTAAAATGAGGATGACGAAAATTTGCACCATTGTGCAATTATGGGCACCATTGTGAAGGAAAGCTTTTATGCAGATTTTAATATACACCGGTGCATGTAGCAATACATTTTTAAAGATTTAGGTAAAAGGGACCAGATTTCATAGGAGTCCAAATTTTTATATGACACTGGCAAAGTGTTTCAGACCAGCCAGCCGGTCTTTATCATCCGTTTAAGACCAGCCACGTGACAGGCTCTTGACCAATAGGAATGGGTAAACTGTCTTAGGTATTTATATATACAAATTAACTGACAATCTACCCCCTGAAAAAAAGAAGAAGATATTTAAAAAAAAATATAAAAATTAAATCAATGAAATCAATGTAAGCCATGCGATCTTGTAGTTCTTACCATGGATGTGTTCTTGAGCTCATACGTGCCTGAGAACCCTGCATAAAACTGGGCCAGAAAGCACACCTGCCCATCGGCGCTCGTCACGTTATAGGTAAAAAATGGGGGCGGCACGGTGGTGGGGCCCGGTGTCGGGCTTGTGGGTGCTGCCGTCGTTTTGGGTGCTGCGGTGCTTGCATTTGTTGCTGGTCTTGCAGTTGGCGCAGTGGCAGTCCCAGCAGTTGTTGCTGGCCCTGCAGTTGCCGCAGTTGCAGTTGCAGTTGATGCAGGTGTTGCTGTTGTCGGTACTGCAGTTGCTGCAGTTGCTGTTGTAACCTTTGGTGCTTTGGTTGTAGCCCCAGTTTTTGCCTTTGAAGTGGGTCCCTCTGTGAGTTTCTTAGTAGGAGCAGTGGTGGCTGCAGACTCGGTGTTCTGCGCTGCGCCTGAAAAGGAACAACAAACAAACATGATTTATAGCTGGAGTCCATCATTTGCAGCTATCCAAAAAGTAACTGGCGTAATTCTTGTTGATAAACATACTTGGTTGAAAGATAATGAGGGGACTAAACTCCCTGTGAAATTATTCTTTCAGGAAAGCTGTCACTTTGAAGAAATCAACAGAAGGCGGCCCTTACAACGGTGCTTCTTAAGACGCACTGTATGAAATTTAAATTAGTGTTTTGTTTTGCAGTGAAGCGCACGCAAGCATTGGCACGACGCACACGCGCGGTTGCTATAATTTGTCGGATCAGTGCGCGACATCGCGTAGCTGCAATCGGCTCATTCAGAACGTGTCTCGGACGCTGAATTCAGGCCCAATTCAAAACATGATTCAGCAACTTTAGACTTGAAATCAAGATCCTAGAATGCTGTTTTTCTCGGAATGTACAGCTGAAGCTGAGCTGAAACTTCATCAGGTTAGTTGTTCAGTATCCTTCATTAGATTTTGAGCACGTTTGTTGCTTCAAACGAACAAAATGCACAAATTACAAATGATGGACTATACCTTTAATGCTAGGTGTATTTGATACTAAATAAAAATCACACATGTTTGGACTTGTCAGAAAGTGTATACATGCACACGCCAGATGCATTCCGCATACAAACTTTAAGGGTCCATGAAGTGAATTTTTCTGAGGAACATATTTTTTTGGTAAGTTTCTATTTCTTTTGAATGTTTAAAAAATGGATGTGCGCAGTCCTTTAAACGTTTTCCTTCTTTTCTCGGACAAGCACGACAAGTGAGGGTTTTGCAGCTGTGATGTCATTCCAGGAAGACACTGTTCAGTTTAGGGTTTCCTGTTCCCGTAGTGACCTCAAAAATGTGCTTATTGAAAGCATTTGTGAAAAAAATGTTTGCTCATTGGCTTACTGGCATGTAGGGTCAACTGGGGTAAAAACGCCCATGGGGTAAAAACGCCCATGGGGTAAAAACACCCACTACAGCTAGATTATCCCTAACCCACCTCACTCCTCCAAAATCCTCCTGGCGGTTTTGGAGGATTCTAGAGGATTGAGGATGAATGGTGATTGAATCAAATGAGGATTCTGGAGGATTGAGGATGAATGGTGATTGAAGCACATGAGGATTTTGGAGGATTGAGGATGAATGGTGATTGAAGCACAAGAGGATTTTGGAGGATTGAGGATGAATGCATTTTGAGGCAGGACTGTCTGATGATTTTGAAGGATTTGGCGTTGGTTATCCTTCATTTAAACACGAGTGCAAAGTTTTGGGATGAGGAGGATTTTGGAGGATTGAGGATGAATGCATTTTGAGGCAGGACTGTCTGACAATTTTGAAAAATTTAGGCGGAGTTGCAAAATTTTGGAAAATTTTGGAGGATTTTGGAGGATTGAGGATGGTTGTAAGCAACAAGGGCCTAGGGGGTTAGGGTTAAAGGTTCTTTAAATACTTAGTAATAGGTGCCATTTCTACTACAACTACAACTTAGTAACAGAACGGATCGATTCCAATAATTACTCTTCCAGATGAGTGGAAGAACATGATCTTTTAAGACATACATCATTTACATGTACTTCACTGGTGTATCAAATAATCAAATTTGATTGCTTTTAAAGAGAAAATCGTTGACCCTAACCCTCCTCAATCCTCCATCGTCCTGGCGGTAATATTTTGGAGGATTTTGAAGACTTGAAGCAGTAGGTTTCCTTCATTTGAACATTACCGCAAAACTTGGAGGATTTCGGAGGATTGAGGATGATTCATAGCAAAAAAAGACCTCGGAATTTAGGGGTTTAGGGTTTAAGGGGCAGATTGATTTCTGAAGACTTTCTTAAGGGGTCTATTATTCTACTGTTTTCTACGCCATAAGGAACGCTAATCTGTTACACGGTGCCCTCTGGAGACATGTGCACAATAGGGAACAAAAGACTGTATACGTCTCCACCATGTCCACAGGGCAATTTCTATAGGTGAATACATCTCCACAAGGTTATCACGAAATATGGATTTTACTCAAAACTAGGAATTTCCAAGGTGTGTGTTGATCCATCGCAAATTGAAGTATTTTATGTAAGGGATATTGAGTCCGAATTTCAGCGGAGGAAATTCATTCTGGTTAAAACAGGAGCATTTTGAAAGTTCACTTTCAAACTCAAAAACTTTAGTACACGAGAACAAAGACACTCCACAAGGATACAAATTTCAGTGTAACGTACACGTACAGTGCACTTCAGTATCCTTCACATATGTACATGTACTTTGGGTTATACTATCCAATGAGCACTGTTCTACATTTCATTTTTCACCTGTTCCTAATGTACACACATTGTACACGTATGTGTACAAGTATACATTTCCACGCTTATTTCCTGTTAAAATTGTATGGTTCATGCTTTTCCTTGAACTTTAACTTCACTCAAACACGAGGCAAGCGATTACGTGACAGGGGCCCGTTTCATGGTCTTTGACCTCAACTTTCTTCCTTGAACAAGCCACGCTGACTGCGTGTTCAATGCCAACGAAAATCAAACAGAAAAGAGGCCTTGCCTTGTGAACAGGCAAACTACACATTTGTACATTCATGCTCATGTACACAAAACATGTCTATTGTTCAAACATGCTTCGGGAATATCTGTCCACAATCTGATGTACTCCTCCTGTGTTCTTCACTTCAGCAAGAAGTCGAAACTCAAAAAAAAAATGACTGACTTCACACACAAAATTTGGGTGGACAATCAAATACATTGAGTGGAAGCCTGTTCAACGTCTCGTTATGGTGGGCCAACTGGCTCAAAATCAGACAAATCGGGGTTCTAGATCAAGCAAACAATTCCACCACAACCTTTGACCTGATGCTAATGTATCATAGCCATAAAAATTGGGTTTAGAATACTGCATTTTTGGACAATTTTCTTTAGTCAGCCAACCTGGTGAGGTCACAAATGATTTACTGTGTTCACCCGATCAGCTCGTGGGTGGTAGGTCATTCCAAACATTTGGGGTGTATCTTACTTTCCTATCCCCGTTTCATCTGACATCCACGAATCTATTTCTGATGAACTCCTGAAAGCAGTCGTCTTTCAAGAGTGATTATGAATAGCAAACTACATGTAAACTACAAATAAACAATTGTTTGGTAGAGTACATGTACAATGTACAATATGTATATCACTTGTCACTTGTGCATTTTAATCTAAAGAAGGGTGTTTAACATCTAATAAACCTGATGAACTTTTAGCTCAAAAAATGCTGTATTTTCTGAGAAAACAATAGCTAAAATTCAAAAGTTGCCGAGTCACGTTTGAATTGCACCCAAAATCAGCATCTGGGACACATTCTCATTCAGCCAATTGCAGCTTTACGTACACGATGTCACAGTACTGAACTGACGAATTGTAGCATTTCTGAATTAATAAAAAATAGTACATGTAACTGTACTAACGGAAATTTCCCAATTTTTTTTTAGAAATAACCTTGGAGTTAGGGTTTCAATGTACTTCAACATGAATATGTACATGTACAATGTGCTTGAAAATTTCCACATTATTTGAAGATGACAAACATCCTATAAAAAAATGCTGAGGAGTCAAAAATTGTTGGTCATGTTGGTCCAGCATGATGTCACAAAGCACGTGTTCTTCAGTTACATCATGCACCACATTTACCAGTTCCATCAGTTGACCTTTAGCAGTTAACCTTTGTCATCATCCACTTGCCCCCCCCCCCCCAACCAAAAACAAATACTTACAACCTACATGTACGTCAATGCCAGCGTACACATACAGAGTATCTGTCATGTGACTACATGACAAACTTACAGTAGTCAAAATCACGCCCTTTACGTGTGGCCTCCATTTTAAAGATTAGAATAATGGGATCAAAGGCCGAAGAACTATTGTACACAATCCATGTCCTTCATTTACGTTTGTCAACTAGATTCTCCTTGTTAAGTGTACAAACTTAACAGCCTACATTTGTAATTGTATGAATTTCTAATTTCTTATACACATTTGGGGATTTCCCGGGGGGGGGGGGGGTCTTTCCAATCTTTTTGGTTGGGCGTGGGCCCAGGCCTACAGGTACATATTTTTCGGAATAACTCTTACAGTAATTTCAGTGTAGACAAAAAAAAAACCAACATGATCGAGAAAATTTGGAAAGGAACCCAGCCTTATGACAGAGTGCTGCTTGTTGTTGACAAGTTTCTTTTCTTTTAGAAAACAATATGGCTAATCGACCTCCCTCATAAACAGCCATCTTTGTAGGAAAATTGCAACTGCTTGTACGACGCCCCGTCAGGTGCATTTGCACGCAGTGTGGAAAATCTCTAAAAACGCGGGCATGTTGCTTGACATTTCTTCAAAATACAGCGCAGCCGATGCGCGTCACGAAAATTTGACGCCCAAAATGCCGATGCATGGGACCATCTGTAGGAAGTGATATCATTTGAGAGAGACCTTCTGTACATGTTTTATTAATCTTTTAAGTTTTTAACAATTAATTGTAAATTGGGCTCATACATGTTTTTGTACAATTGACAGGCTGTGGCAATTTTGTCAACTGAAGGTACAATGTACATGAACTTTGCCTTGACTGACAGTAACATGTACATTGTACAATGTATGGTGGCTTTACATGTGAGTACTGCCAAGCATGCCAAGTGCCTGGCCTGGCAATAGGCTTAATTGATTTAATTATTTAACCCTAACTGCCCTGAATCCTTCAAAATCCTCTTTGCCAAAGTGGAGGAATTTGGAGGATTGAGGTTACATGGCAAAAGTGCGTTACTGATTTTGTAGGATGCACTTTGTCAAGGTCTTGGGCCGGACCTTGTGTTATTTTTGCTCAGCCATGCATATAAATATAGGCCTGGATTACCCCTAACCCTGCCAAATGCAACAGGATGCACCAATGGTAAGAAGTTGTTGCAAGTTGTTGCATTTAGCAGTGTCCTGATCTGCATGCATTCCATGCCTGCATTCCGTTGCATTTGGCAGGGTAGGTACTTGGTACCAAGGCTGGCACTGCATTCTGTTGCATTTGGCAGGGCGCCTAGAGAATACCCCGTGGGGGTTAGGGAAATCCTCCGTACTGCTCCAGGATGTCACTGGCCAAGGCTCAACATATTGACAGTCACAGCTTGACAGTCACAGCCATAGGATTTTGCAGGATTCAGGCAGTGGTCACCCCTCCACGGACCATATTCAAAAAATAATGGAAGAATTAGCAGGTTTGAGGCTATAATGCTATTTTTCCATGGGGCCAATCGGAGGATTTTGCAGGATTGAGGCTACATCCCAGCAAAAAGGCCTGGGGAGTTAGGGTTTAACCCTAACCATAGAGCTAGCCCTAACCCACCTCACTCCTCCAAAATCCTCCTGGCGGTTTTGGAGGATTCTAGAGGATTGAGGATGAATGGTGATTGAATCAAATGAGGATTCTGGAGGATTGAGGATGAATGGTGATTGAAGCACATGAGGATTTTGGAGGATTGAGGATGAATGGTGATTGAAGCACAAGAGGATTTTGGAGGATTGAGGATGAATGCATTTTGAGGCAGGACTGTCTGATGATTTTGAAGGATTTGGCGTTGGTTATCCTTCATTTAAACACAAGTGCAAAATTTTGGGATGAGGAGGATTTTGGAGGATTGAGGATGAATGCATTTTGAGGCAGGACTGTCTGACAATTTTGAAAAATTTAGGCGGAGTTGCAAAATTTTGGAGGATTTTGGAGGATTGAGGATGGTTGTAAGCAACAAGGGCCTAGGGGGTTAGGGTTAAGGGAATACACAACATTTGCTTTTGCTGTAAGTTTCAGAAATGGATAGACTTGGGGTTAGTATTTTGTAGCAAATATTATTTAAACTGACTTGTTTGAAGTTTTGTGTTCGTAGATGCTGGAAAACCCAAGAAAAACTAGAGATCTATGTCTGTTTGCAACAGAACATAGGGCTTTTCCGCATTATGATTTTTTTTTTCATCAATAACACGTCCCTGACAATGCATGTGCAATGTTTGAATCGAATCAGACCTGGCTTGAACAGGTTCCTGTATTGGTAGTGTAAGAAACTGTGACAATTGTAAATTAATTGAAAGGATTTTCCTCACAAACTTTTTCTTTGTATGACCGAAAACACAAAAGTATAGTGTACAGATACATAGTACATGTGTTGTACAGCCTAGTAAATACACCATTTTTTTGTCTAGTTTTCAAGTGAATTTTCCAAAATTAAACCAACTGTCTTTTAAAAAGCAGACATTCATACCTTGATATATCCCATCTATAAATAAAAAGACATTTATATAATTGCGAAACAAAACAAACATTTCAGCCTTTTCAGCCTAATCATGCTTATGGCATGCCGGCACAATTGCAGAATACCCCGCCACTCGATCTATCCACCTCGTAGCCGGCTACGAGGTCACGGTTGGTTGACCTCAATAAACTTTCTCAGCGCTACTTGTATGTACTATGCGTCATGCTCCATTGCACTCCCACTTCGTAACCGCGTAGCCGCCAACAGGGTAGTTGGTTTGGACATAGAATTTTTTCAGCAACTCCCATTCCTTTTGTGTTGCTTCGTTCTCAAGCATATTCGAGGGGACTCCCACTTCGTATCCGCGTAGCCGCCAACAGGGTGGTTGGTTTGGACTTAGAATTTTTTCAGCAACTCCCATTCCTTTTGTGTTGCTTCGTTCTCAAATAATGGACCCCCACTCAGTATCCGCGTAACTGGCATGGACTTGAATTGTTTCTTTTCCAGTGATTCCAACCTCGTAGCCAGAGAATTTAGGGGTGTGTTTCCGAGTGGCGGGGTATTCTGCAATTACTCCGGCATGCCATAGCATAGTGGGGCAAAATATGAACCAAAATTGAAGGGGGTGGGATATACTATAGACTCAGTTTTTTAGGCCTAGTTTAGTTAGGCCTAAATTAATTTCTTTTTGTAAACATCTGTGGGCATGGTGCCGGTGGCAAACGTGGGGCGGGGTTCGAACCCTTCACTGCACTTACAAACCACACCATATATATCACCACATCAACTGCCTCAATCAGTTTTAGCCCTCTATCAATGACTTTACTAGCATTACATTCCCAAAATGTACATTTGTTAGGCACACATTACGAGCATGACGAGTAGAACAATGCTCAGATGCTGAATATTTTCAACTAGAAACATTGCAACATCAATGATGAACTCATGACATGAAGTGTACAGTCATGACAGTATAGTATGCGGCGTACAACTCAAGTACAAGTGCAAGCACGGCCAAAATGCTGCAAGTTAAATACTTACCAAGCGCTACAAAAATAAGAAGTAGGACTGCTGTAAGAAGCTTCATTGTTATATATTACTCCACGTCTTTAAAATTGCAAAAAGGCTTTTTATTTGAGCTGTGGGCTGGCAGTCTTTGGGAAGTTTGATGTCTCTTCGCCAGTTTCCAGAAATCATGAAAGAACGACTGGTACCCGTACCACTCCGAAATTATACTGTTTCGATTGAGCAATAAGTCGGCTACCAGCTAAAAATGGTAGACACTGTCATGTGATTGTGAGCTTTTCCTTCTGTTGAACCTACTCCCTTTAATATCAAATTCTGCTGATTATTATTTCGATTATTAAATATATTGAATATACTCAGACAATCGAAAATGCAACTTTATTTCTTTGCTTTGTAACAGTACAAAAAACGCACTAGAAACTACTGAATCTGTTTGAAGTTGTCCATTGGAAGGAAAAAGTTGAGGTGTAAAATACTGCCGTTGAGTTGTCACGTGCATGATTTCACCACCAGGGACTGTGCGCTGGTGTACATTGTACATGTACATGTACTGCCACTGCATGCACTGCACGCATGCATAATAGCATACGCACACTGCAGCTAGCCACATTGTTTTACAGCACTGGTAGTGTCACGTACACTTGGGATCTCTGCAAATCATGGACGGCATAGACGTAATGCGCATGATCGCTGCTTCGTCGTTGTTGACCCGCAAGGCTTATGCCAAATACCTAATTTAAAAAAAAACGCATGCAGGTTTCTGGAGATTGTGACGAAACAAGATTAAAAGGCTGATATTTTGTACTTTAAAATCTAACTTTGTTTCTCCCAACCTAACAAATATATTATGTTCATGTCGCAATTATGTTCAGAACATTCATTTCAAATGAGCTGCTGAAATCAACCATGCTGAAATGAACCACTTACTTGGCTGGATGACCATATATAAATCAAATCAAATCGTTTGACCATGGGCGTAGCGGGGGAACTTGCTCCCCCCCCCCAAAAAAAAAAGGGACAAAGACAATAGAAAAAGAATACGATGGGCGAATCAAATGATTTAGCAACGATTTTTCCACGGCCGGTGATTTCTTTCGGTAATACCAGTTATTGTGAATGCTTTACACCGTACCGCGCCGGAGAAAAGAAAAAAGGCGTCGGCGACGCCGAAAGTGTTACCCTGCCTTTCTTTAAAGGTTTTTGGAATTCTTTCGATAGTCAGCTACTACTAGGTCATACTGAGCAGCAGATCACCCATGATATTTATGATGGCTCTAATAATATTATAATTGCAACCTATAGGCAGAGGCGTAGCCGGGGGGAGGGGGGGGGGGTAAAGGGGGTATCCCCCCCCCCCATAGACTGCCCTTTTCCATTGGGTTACACCTCTATTTTGTTTTAAACAAGTGCTCATTTTGTAAAAAAAAAAAAAAAAAAAGAAACTGCCCTTAATTTTTACTACTTAGCTGTCTTGTGTTTTACGAGTGCCCACTTTGGAATTTCGCTCGACCCCCTGAAAAGCGCGGCATCTATTAATGTCCGAGCATGCCTGCTCGTCCAGTTTGAACAGAGCCCCCATTTAAAGATGGAACCTCCCCCCCCCCCCTTTTTTTTGATTATTTGATTTTACGGAGGCCAAGTGTCCGGAGAAAAAAAATATCCTGTGTACATTCAGCACGGACTTGTGCCGCGGCGAGTGCCCTTTTCACTAACTTTTTACCCCTCCCCCGGCCCCCCGCTCGGCCATAAAAAAAATACCCTGCTGCTATGGCCTGTTGATATACCTCCATGGTATTCCGCCGATGATATAAAAGTTTTGGCACTAATTTAAAAGTTTTGGCACTAATTTAAAAGTTTGGCACTAAAAAGGAAAACAATCTTTCTTAATAGCCTCAATGATAGTTATCAGTCATTGCAGATACGTTTTTTAATATTAAAGAGCACATTTTCAAACAGTATTACAAACCTACATGTATCGCGCTATATTCGACACTCCCATCTTCTGTATATCTGCACTACGGGACAGTTGCGGACATTATTTGACATGACACCGAAACCGCGTGCGTAGTTGAGCATCACGACTGGCGCGCTTTATTATCGCATCAAGAAATTGTGACAAATTGGGTAGAAATATTCATCCCAAACTGCCCTTCATTGGCCCACAAGGTATGCTTAGCAGAAGTAACGTTGGGTATAGTATTTCTCAGCAACAAAGGTAAGTTATACAGCACAAACAACGATGAATTTAAGGGTTTCTTGACTTGTTTTTTGTGTGAGCTTTTGAGCCCGTGAATTTCGCAATAACGCATGCGCTTTATATCCTTGACATACAATGATAAGCATAGCACGCGCGCAGCGGCCATTTTTTTTTGTCGGCGCGGCATGGTCGGCATGGTCGGTATTGTTCGACATTAGTCCGTGGGACGAGGCCTTTTTTTCGCTCGCCACGCGGTCTTGTTCGCCGAATTTTATAAAACTTCACAGACATGTAGATTATGGTGTAGGCCTACCATATCGAAAAAACTTTGTTCCCCGATTCACACTTTGTTTGGGAATGAGAAAATCTTGCATAAAAAACGTCGAAAATAGTCATAAGAACAATGAAGAAAAGATGTAATTTTTGAGTGGTTTTGAAATAAGACGCTTCAACTTATGTGATATACATGCATACATCATGGAGGTAGGCTACCTCCATGCATTCATGGAGGAAGGAATAGACCCTTTATAAAATTCTGCTGAAAAGGGTGGAAAGTCTGTTTAAAAAATTCATTTATGGATTTTCGACAAATTTCCCCCCCCCCCAAAAAAAAAATAGTGGGGGGGGGGGGGGGGGGGAGGGCAGAACTGAGAGATGTTACCCTGAGATTCTTTTTGCTAGGAGCCTCAATCATGTCAATCCTGCAAAATCCTCCGGCTATGACTGTCGGTAGGCTGAGGCAGAGGCAGTGACATCCTGGAGCAGTGCAGAGGATGTCAAGTATAATCAAGGACTCAATTTATGCACGGCTGAGCATAAACAACACAAGGTCCGGTCCAAGACCTTGACACAGTGCGTACTCCGAAATCAGCAACGCACTTTTGCCGTGTAACCTCAATCCTGCAAATTCCTCCAATTTGCAAAAAGGATTTTGGAGGATTCAGGGTGGTAACGGTTAATGTATAGATTGTTAAGTCATGAACTCGTCTATATCAAAAATATATCAAATTAAAGAGGGGGAAAAATCAAACATTCTGAAAAAAAAAATAAAACAGTCCGTTGAACGGTTAAAAGGTTACAGATTTTTGAATATTTTTTTTGTTATAGGCCTACTGCTGCTGTGCAGGTGTGGCACTGTCAGTAAAATAAAACTAAGTCCCAAGCAATTTTTGTGTACTTTGTGTCATTTTTGATGCTTCGTATCTCCAAACTTGTCATGAATATATCAGTTTGATATAATTATTGCCATGGCAACGCAAAAGTCCAAAAGAGACTTTCGTCTACTTAGTGTTTTATTCAATATCATATCCGGAAGGCAGTTTCGAATGGGATTGAACTAAAAATTGAAACGTAAAAATACAAATGGCAAATTGTATTTGGAATCGTGATAACAAATTATCAAAATGAGAAAAAAATAATAATTTGTGTAGACAAAGAATTCCGACAAAATTTTAGACAAAGAATTTTGGAAAACTTGGACGATCAACTGGTATTTTTTTTCCTTGGCCTTATTACTCTAAGATGTGGTAAAAAATGACATAAGACAGAGTTAACGAGACCCGGTCAGTGGCGGTCAGTAAATGGTACATTGTAAATATGCAGATATGTAAATATGCAGATATGTAAATATGCAAATGTAGGCCAACTTTGTCATGTTTGTTAGGAAGAAAATTGTCACACTTCCCATTATGCCCATAACAGACTTTTGGTGTCAAGATCCTTCTTTCCAAATGAAAATAAAACTGTATACAAAACCTAATTAGAAAAGCAATTTTATTTTTTTGTACTTTCTTCCCACCTCAGAACGCAGAATGTCGTACGGAGATCAAGACAGCTCTAAGGTGTACGTGGGCAACTTGTCCTTTCAGACGCAGGATGAGGACCTCCAGGGTATCTTCGGCGAGTATGGCTCAGTGACCGAATGTAAGAATTTCATGTAGAACCCGAGTTCATTTCCCACAGTGTGTAAGCTGTGTTTAACCCCAACACCCCAGGCATTTTTGCTAGGATGCAACCTTAATCCTGCAAAATGCTCCAACTGCCTCCGTGTGAAAATTGCATACAGCCTCAATCCTGCAAAATTCTGCTTTATCCTAGGAGGGGTGACCACTGCCTCAATCCTGCAAAATCCTCCAGCATTCACTGTCGTTATGTTGAGGCAGAGCCAGTGACATCCTGGAGCAGTGTTGAGGATTTCAAAGTGCAATCTAGGCCTAAATTCATGCACGGCTGAGCATAAAAAACACATGGTCCGGCCCAAGATCTAGACACAGTTCATCTTCCAAAACCAGCTTCACATTTTTGCCATATAACCGCAAAATCAGTAACTAGTATTGAATGAGAAAAACAGGCAGTCTTGGCAGATATTGACCCATCAACAGCATTGGCTGAATTTCTGCTCTCAATGATGTCACGACTTCTAAAGGAGGCTCTGGTTGGCTGGCGCGTGGGGTCGCATAAAATTTACAATTGGCCGATCGCGCTGCCATTGGTTGATAAACAGTACACAAATATTCAGTGGCTCAGAGTGAAATGAGAGGCATGTTATCGCAAGGTCAAATCTGGACTTTTCTGTTTCAGCAGGAATAGCTGACGTCCCCGAACTGTTCCCAGTGGGAACAGCGCATACCAATTGGAATAGGCGATGTTTCTTATTGGAACGTTCAAAGCGTGCCGACTTTTGAGACGTTCAGCGGCATTGCGATGGAACGTTGCATTCCCACAACTTGTATTTGCACCCCCAGTCTCCTGAATCCTGGCTAAAACACTGTGTGGCTCTTTGTTCTTTCACCTGCAGGTATCATTATCATGGACAGAGAAACTGGTCGTAGTCGTGGCTTTGGTTTTGTGACATTTGAGAAGCAAAATGAGGCTCAGAAAGCTATTGATGGCCTAGATGGTCAGGTAAGTTGCACGCCTGTAAACTGTGGACAGTCATTGTGATTTAATATGAGAGGAACATTTTGCTCAAAATGTTATGAAGTTTTCTGCCCCGTGTCTTGAAACCAGGGATAGCCTCGAAATTCATACTTTGGTTTGGGGAGAGGATTTCAATAAACGGCATATTTCATAATCAATGGAGTATAAAGGATACTGTTGACTGTACGCTACAACTACAGTCGAGTCTCGTTAATACAAACTCGTTCGAACCTAGCCAAATTGTTTGTTATATCAGAATTTTGTATTAAGAGGAACATCAGTCCCATTCATTGTGCACATAAATGCACAGTCGGGACTAAGGCTTTGTGTTTGTTATAACCAGAATTTTGTATTAACAGAGTTTGCACTAACGAGATTCGACTGTATATTTTTTTCCAGATTCAATGTAAATGTCCACATTGGCTTGATACATTTCTTTTGTGTCCCAAAACAGCCAGTCATCTCTTGAACCCAGTTTGTTGAGATCCATGGTCTCGGTATTTATACAAAAGATTTGTAATATTTTGGTATGGTTTTACTTTCGACTTGCAGGAGGTTGATGGAAGAACCATCAAGGTCAATATGGCTAGGCAGAGACGTGATGGTGGTGGCGGCGGTGGCGGTGGCGGTGGCGGTGGTGGTTATCGTCCCCGTGGTGGGCGTGGTGGAGGTGGAGCTGGTGGTGGCTACAGACAGGGAGGTTATGGCGGCTACGGTGGTTATTAGCTGACCGCATCTCAGCGACATCAAGAAAGGTAAATCAACAATGTTATAGTCAAGTCCATGACAAGTCCACACAGGTCCTCGCGAGCCAGTTCCAAGTTGAGTCACAAGCTGTTCTCGAGCCAGTCCCAAGTTGAGTCACAAGCTGTTCTCGAGCCAGTCCCAAGTTGAGTCACAAGCTGTTCTCGAGCCAGTCCCAAGTTGAGTCACAAGCTGTTCTCGAGCCAGTCCCAAGTTGAGTAACAAGCTGTTCTCGAGCCAGTACCAAGTTAAGTCACAAGCTGTTCTCGAGCCAGTCCCAAGTTGAGTCACAAGCTGTTCTCGAGCCAGTCCCAAGTTGAGTCGCAAGCTGTTCTCGAGCCAGTCCCAAGTTGAGTCACGAGCTGTTCTCGAGCCAGTCCCAAGTTGAGTCACAAGCTGTTCTCGAGCCAGTCCCAAGTTGAGGCACGAGCTGTTCAAAGCACTCCTTTGTTGTTGTTTACCCCTCCCCCCCCCCCCCTTTTGCGACAGGACTTGTGATTTACTTGTGGCCTGACTTGTGATGGGCTGACTTCACCACTCTAATTAACTGTGGAGTATGTTGTTATGTCGGACATGGCTTTTTTTTTAACGCCTCGAGTGAGATCGGGCTTCAGGTGAAAATAAAGAGATGCCATGATTCCCCCTGTGGAACAATAAAGAGAGACTGGGATATTTCTAGACTCGAGACCATCGCAGTTGATAGTTTTGTGTGTTGAGACCAAAGGGGCTTTTGGGTCGACCCCCACATCAATAAAAAAAAAAAATGCAACCAATGTCCCAAGATAAAGTGACCTATTTGAGAGAGAAATATGCCAAAAAATCTCAATTCACAAAATGTAGGTTGTGTGGCAGTCACCGTTGCGACAGTTGCCAGGGTAATGCGACACCAAAACTACGTGATTTAGAAAAGTTGAGACGATAGTTTCAAGGAGAGTAACCTCTCTGGGATTAGGCTGTTCTTCCCACTGCAGGCGAATAAGAATGCGGAACAGATAAATGCAAGCGCGGACGTTGTATCAGTCTCGCCACAAGGTAGGGCAGGCCAAAATATGTGTCCAATATGGTGTGCTAATAAACCAAGTCACCTTTGACATA
The DNA here is from genome assembly GCF_015706575.1 of Patiria miniata. Lineage (NCBI taxonomy): Eukaryota > Metazoa > Echinodermata > Asteroidea > Valvatida > Asterinidae > Patiria > Patiria miniata. Next base: position 7,572,852 of record NW_024037055.1, read on the forward strand.
ATTGCCTGTCGGTTTTTGACAGGTAAATGCGGTTACCCAAGCTTCTGCCTCATTCCCCCAGTTTGTACCATGTAGGGCTGTTCTGAATATATGGAATACTCAAATATTTGCTCATCAACCGAAGCTTTTTGCCGGTTTGAATCGGGGATGTGAAATCTCAGCTTTAAAGCTGATGTCAGCTCTTTTTGTTTTGGATTTCAGCTTTTTTCCCCTCACTTGCTGTGTACAAAAGTATAGGAGATTTCCAAAGTTCAGCTTTTTTTACACCTTTTTCAGCTGTTTTCAGCTATTTTTTTATCAGTGGTCACTCACACCCCTGTTGAATGTGAGGGGGGGGGGGGGGGCTTCACATGAGGATATTTCTTTGTCTCCCAACATAACCACATCCTACGTTGTTTCATTTTTTTTTACTCTCCAGATGTGATGAGCACAGACGGTACTTGCTTTGCACTCTCATCTCTCGCACTCTTCAAATGAGGAGTGTCGAAAGTGTACGGCCAGTGATTTCTCATTAATATCAAGGGATTTTCCTTGTGCAGACTTAATCTTTTCATGCCCTTAGTCAGCAAACTCGTATCCACCAAAAAAAGGAAGCGGAACTACAAATTTCGCCTCCAGTTCTTGACTCTTAAAAAAACAAGTAGGAGATTCTCGAAGACAAGATGTGATATGATTGTAATAGTAGAAACCACTAATCAGTGAATGGTTGCCTGTGAGTTATTTTCGTGTAGTTTTAAAACCATCCTCTTAGAATTGATTGGTTTGTACTTTTTGTTTGATCAGAACACCTGTGTAGGTGGGTTTTTTTTTAATTTGTAGGCCGAGACACTCTTTGTTTGATTATATGAGTAATGGTACAACTTTTCTATTTTCCCGTCATTTTTTTTGCTTCCTACCTGCTTAATCTCATGTCAGCGTTTGTACTCGAAGTCCATCACAAGTCGCAGTCGGCAGTAACGCGATGAACAACGACAAGGGAAGGCTTTTGTAACGGTTCACTTGCATAGCTAGTGACTTGACTCAAGGCTGACGGACTTATGATGGACTTCGACTACAACACTGTCTCGTGTCTCTTCTCTTGCATAGATGTTCTTGAAATTCCATTTGCAACTGACCTGATTAATTAATGCTCATACCAAAACTGAATTGTTATTATTATTTTTTTTTATTATTATTATTTTTTTTTTTTTGGTGACTGCAGAAATTTTTTATGACAAGTGTGAATTTCTTAACTGTGTATGGCCTTACTTTCTCTGTTGTGTAAAAAAAACATCGGTTGTGTTATGTCGAAGGTACAGTCCGTAGTTTCATGGGTCTTGAAAGGTCATATACTGTGCAAGTGTTGGTTAAACATGTATTGTGTTTTGGATACTGTCATTTGATTGGTCTAGGGAGGTTCAAGCATCATGTTCATAATGACTTTATATCGTAGTTGACGTCACTCAAATACCACTTCCCAGCACTTGGCGTATAGTGTTTGGTGTAGCATAGCTGTTTGGAGGGTATTTCTGCTCCACAGATTCTCAAAAAAAAAATTCATTGCCAACAGCAGGAAGACTCGCAGAAATCAAAGGTTACATTGGGACGATTCAAATCATTTCTTGTCGAGTCGGATTAAGTCGAACTTTTTATATAGTTTGGATTTCCTGTAAGCTGTACATAAAGGTTTTAATTATTGCAGTCGGTGTCGTAGACTTCACTAAAAATATCTCTGATAAGGATACCTTACCACAGTAGAAAACGGTTCTCTTCTCACGCACGGTCTTCATATAATATTTAATCGGTTTCATGAAAAATACCATCGTTACTTTACTGTGTATGAAAAAAAAATTGGTACGGATTCTGGCACTTTGAAAGTACGCTGTAGTTATTCCCCCCGTCGTATTTAGATACAATTTAGATAAACTTTGTAATTTGTGTTCAGAGGCAAGCTAATAAACTGTTTCAGTTGAAACATTTGAAGATAACTGAACATTGTAAAAGGAGCTTGATCATTTAAAAGACTACTGCTTCAACAACAATCTGCTGTCGTGACTTGTTTGGACCAGTTATGAATTGGGGGGGGGGGGGAAGGGGAGGAGATTGCCCTGCCTTTCGACAATCCGGCCCTTTTTTTTATCTCAAAGAGCAACATGCAACAGCACCTCCAACCAGAACAAGTAGCTGTTACAAAAACGAGGGCAATAGGCTGTTCCAGGGGTCAGCAAAAATTAAATTAAAATTATTTGTACTGGATTAAAATCTCCAATTTTCTGTCCTGGAGTAGCGCCAGCAAATATTGAAAATGTCTGTATTTTGTTTCCTTTCCAAATGCCCCTAGAATCGCTCATTTCACCGCTCCTTAAATCCTGGACTTCAACACATCAGCTACTCCTATTTGAAAAATCCTGGCTCTGTCACTACCAGCCAAAGCCTATGGCTACAGTACGTAAATAGACCCTTTGCTCAAAGCGCCCTCACTGATGACAGGCAGCGCCATCACTGGGGTCTTTCAACAGTGCAAATGAAGGTCACAAGATTCGTTTCATCGCGCTGATTGATTGGAAAAATGTTACATTAGGGGCGGGGTAAATACCGAGACAATGAATGTCAAAGGTCGAGAGGATGTTTTTCTTTTTACTGGGGATCAGTCTGGAATCCGCGTCTGTGGAAATGCTATGTGAATCGGCCGCGGGACGGCGATAAGATCTGTCATGTGAGCAATTTGTGCACGTAGGGGCGTCCCGTACAGCTAGCTCATCATCAGGAAAGTGTTGCCGCAGATGACGAGGAGTTGCACTTGTAAAGTTGTAATTCGTCTCAGCTTTATATTACAAAATGGCAGCTTCTCCAAAAGCTAAAAGGCAGAAGACGGGAGAAGGGGTAGTATCATCGTGGTCCAAGTTCTCTGAGAGATTGGATAAATCGAAGATTTCAGAGATGTTCAAAGAAAAGGGCTACATCAGGGTACGTCGTCTAACTGAATCTATTTCGTGATAAATTACTAAAGCCGTAGGGGATACGATAGGGAGCTGGAGTCCGGCGAATATAACAGGGGCGGATCCAGGAATTGTCGCGGGGGGGGGGGGGGGGTTTCATCAGCAAAAAAAATTGAAAATGTACACAGGTTTTTTCTCCGGACACTTGGCCTCCGTAAAATCAAAAACTGGAGGGGGGGGGGGGGGCGGGGCTGGTACCATATATTTCAATAAAGGTGCTGTTCAAATCCAACAATTATTAAAACTAGATTACTGTTACAGAATGGTGTACCGTATTTTGAGCAGGCAGACATTATACGAGTATATTCTTTTCTGGGTGACACAGCAGGGGGGGGGGGGGGGTTTCAACTTATTTTTTAGGAATTTGTATGAAAAAAATTTTTTTGGACAGATTGACCCCCCCCCTCTGGATCCGCGCCTGTATAATTTGTTAGAGAAAGAAATGTCCTGTTTTGTTGGACATGCTGAAAAAAAAATTACACGACAAAATCAATGGCGTTTGAATCAGCTTCAATAGGTATTTGCACTTTGGAGATAACAACAATTTAAATGGCCAAATTTGGAGCTGAGTTTTTACATTCATGACATTATTTACTTCAAGGTTTGCTGTATACATCATGTACATGTATGTATTGTCCAAACCTATCAAAATGTATTAATATCAGGAATAAATGTAACGTGAGTAACGGTTTTTCTGCATCTTGTTTATCATACATAACACATTTTTTCTGGATGTCATCTTTGGTTCTTAGGTACAATGTACATGATGTAGGTCTAGGGATCTATCTACCATGGGAATAACAGTTATTATTAAACCTTTTCAGTAAGGTAATTACAGCCCAAGGAAACTCAAAAGTACATCAAAAATGTACAAAACAAATACAAAAACAAAATACATGTAACACAATAATAAGAAATACTCTGCCGTGCAGTATGAAACTAAATAAAATAGAGTTTTGCCATAAAAATTGGAATTGAAATTGAACTCATATTCAACTAAACAAACTTGGCAAACCGCTTCATGTTTACCTCTTAAAATTATAGGCCGATGCGTTTATTTCTGAGAAGGAGCTGAGCACCATCAAAGATGAACTGAAACGCTACGAGAACAATGTTGTTCCTGACCTACCACCCAAGATGGCTTTTTATGAGGAGAAAGGCAAGAAAGATTCGATTATTCGTCTGGAGAGAATGATGGACCATGACGAATTCTTCAAAGTGAGTTCTCAGTTGCTTTCAGATAGCAATTGCCACATTATTAATTTGCTACTAAGGGTTGTTATACAAATAATGAATGTTTGTGAGTGCAATGGTAAGAAAAATTTCATGAGGTGACAGATGAAATGTTCCATTCCACGAGGCGAAGCCGAGTGGAATGGAACATTTCATCTGTCACCGAATGAAATTATTCTTTCCATTGCACAAACGTGAAACATTCATTTTTTGTTTTATATAACACCTGAATAAATCCTTGTCATCTGATTGGTTGACTTTTAATAGCCAATTTATTCAGGTTAAAAACTGTTTCAAAGTTCAACAAGTTCATCATATTTTATTAATGCAAACTGTTCAACAGGTTGAGAACAATCATTTTCAATTTATCTTGATTTAACAGCGCCACTACCAGCAGCAGTGACAGCGTGCAAAGGAAGTTCTATTCACCGTGCAATAGTACTTCCATTGCACTGTGCGCTGCGCGCCACGCTCGCGCCGTGCGTTGGTACGAATAATTCAATGGCATGTGATCAACGATCCACCTATCAGATGACAGGGATTTATTCAGGTGTTGTATAAAATATGCTAGTGCAGTAAGCATTCTTTAGTGCCACATGATATTTACATTGCCTGTGGACTAGTCCGAAAATTTGGGACTCTCCATACTGTGTATGAGAGTCCAAAAACTTTGAAAACATGCAACACAGGAAAAAAGACTGGCACATGAAACAACCAGTCCAACATCCCTTTAGTACTGCATGATCAATTGTGTCAAAAGAAACATCTGGTATCGGTCTCTATTTCTAAACATCTCTCCATAGTCTGCTACCAGACTACTGAAGAGGTCATTCTTTTCAAACAGTTGGACATGTACGAGTCTAGTCTTAGGCCCCCCAAAAAAATATTCGGTCTCTGGTCAGACCAAAGTTCTGGAATTGACGCGGCGACGCGGCTTTTTTTGTTTGTTTGGCTTTTCTTTCTTTTTTCTTCAAGCTTGGATTGTACAGACAAGGTGGGATACTATTTTGCTTTTTTGGTGTCATGTTTATTGGTGTCCTCCATAATTTGCCTTGGTGCTCTCGATCATTTGCCTTGGTGCAATTTCCCATTCCTTGGTGCTCTTTGGTAAAAAAAAAATTGAGGAGGTGCGGCAATAGAGGGCGCTGTTGGAGCTACCGCGGAACATTTTGGAAAAAAAAAAGATTGACGCGCATGATAAAAATCGACACGCGCGCTGACCAGAGACCGACTTATTTTCTTTTTTGGCCTTAGGCTTCAAATTTAAATCACTTGGCTTCACTCTCGGGTGCAAAATGGTGATGAAAAGTCTCCTTTAAAAGTTGCAGTGAGACCGCAAACTTGGCAGGTGAAATACTGCGGGAACTTGTCTTTACCTATGAATTAAAATTTTGGAGAATTTTGTTGGGTAAAGCGTGAGTAAAGTTGGCCTGAATTTGTTTGTCAGGTTTCTCTGCACTCACGGTCCCAGTCTGCCTTTATCGGTATGCTTTATAAATGTACTACAAAATCCATTAAAGGGAATATACATCATTTGCTTTTGCTGTAATTTTCAGAAATGGATGGAATTGGGGGGTTGGAAATATAAAGCAAATATAGTTACACTGACTTTTTGGAGGTTTTGGGTTCGAAAATGCTATAAAAACCAAGAAAAACAATCATTTCCCTGTAGTCTGGCTCCCTGACTCCATATAAGAAGAAACAGAGCAGTTTACATACATTGGGGAATTGTAAGGTCAGGGAACCAGTCTAGCTGGCTCGTACCCGTTCATAGGTTTGTAATCGATTACAAACAAGTGCAATGGTCAATTGGGGCCAGTATTTGAAAAAAAGCCAGTTGTTTCCAACGCTGATCGGCCGATCAGCGTTGGAAATTGATATAAAAATACAACTTTTCTTGAAAATGACAGTATACCAGGTGCCATCATTTTACAGGATGCTTTAGACTGTCATTTACCAACATCCTATTAAGGTATTTCGCAAAAACTTGGTAGTTTTTTTTTTCGATGTTTGCAAATGTTGTATATTCCCTTTAATATCAGCGAAAACTTAAAAGAAAAATGAGTGTATATGCAACATTACAAAATCCATTAATATCAGCAAAAACTTTAACATCATGAATAATCATTAAAGTTGACACATCTCTCAGCAAGGTTATGATTCAGTTCTTATATTGTAAATTGGTGAGTCATGTACCTTTTTGGTTGTTGATTTCATCATAAGTTACTTAAAGCTATAGTCAATCATTTGCAGCTATCTGAAAAGTAACTGGCGTAATTATTGTTGAAAAACATACTTGGTTGAAAGATAGTAAGGGGACTAAACTCCCTGTGAAATTATTCTTTCTGGCAAGCTGTCATTTTGAAGTAATCAACAAAAGAAGGCCTTTCCAACGGTGCTTCTTAAGACGCACCATTTTGTTATTCGGCGAAGCGGGCGCAAGCATTGGCACGATGCACACGCGCGCGCGGTTGCTATAATTCGTCGGTTCAGTGCGCGACATCGCGTAGCTGCAATTGGCTCAGTGAGAACGTGTCTCGGACGCTGAATTCAGGCCAAATTTAAAACATGATTCAGCTACTTTTGATTTGAAATTGAGATCCTAGAATGCTGTTTTCTCGGAATATACAGCAGAAGCTGAGCTGAAACTTCATCAGGTTAGTTGTTCAGTACCCTGATTTAGATTTTGAGCACTTTTGTTGCTTCAAACGAACAAAATGCACAATTCACAAATGACATGAATGATGGACTATATCTTTAAGTCTCACCTGATTCTCGTGGGTTGATTTTCTTTCTTTTTCTTTGACCTTTGACCCTCTTCCCAGGATCTGGGAGAATCGCCTGCTTTCAACGGGCTGGCTGACTTGCTCTTGGGTGAAAAGTGCATCCCCAACAATGTGCAATATTTCTCCAAGCCACCGGGAGCCAAATGCACCCCTGCACATCAAGATGGCAAATACTTCATGCATGATAAAGGTTGGTTTTTGCTAAGGCTCATATTTTCTAGATTTGACACCCGACTAAGTTTAAATCGTACAAAGGACAGGCAACACCCCTCAAGTTTCTGAAGTGGTATTTGTTGACAATGTTACACTCTGTCGTCTGAGTAGCCTGCATTGTAGTTCCCATAAATCGCAAACATACCGAATTCAAGTCTTATTTATGTGCCGTGTACGTGGATATTTAAGTGGTTGAAAAATTTCCAGTATATGTGACCACTTTTTCTGGACTTGCTTTTTGAGAAAGTTCGGCTATTTTGAGGGACATTCATAATGTTGTTTTTTTTAGATGATCAACAAAATTTGATGGAATTCTGATGCTAAGCTCAAATTGAGACTTGTAATTTTAGAGGGTGTACATGAATTGGGTGGCTACATATGGGCCTTCCCCCAAGGTTATTCAAGAACAAACCATGTAAACAGATTACAGTTTGATGTAACATGTCTCAATCTGTTTCGATCCATTAGGCATTACGTTTTGGCTTGCCCTGGATGACGCGGATGCTGAAAATGGCTGCATGTACTATGTCCCGCAGTCCGATAGGAAAGGAGAGCTTGAACACCGTAAGACAGATGCCTTGGGCTTCAGCCAGGCGCTGGTGGAGTACGAAGACTGGATGAAAGAGACCGAGAATGTGATGCCAGCCAAGAAAGGTCAGTAGGTCACAGGGAGGTCAGTGGGAGGTCGAGAAAGCCAAGAGGCTAAGATGCAGTTTCTAGCAGTTGGGAAGTTGCAAGAAGTAGTAGGCTGATAAATCACAAGGAAGGTCAGGAGGTCAATGGAAAGGTCAGTAAGTGACACGGGAGGCCCGTAGGGCAAGAGAGGTCAATAGGTGACATGGAAGTCCAGATAGTCATAAGGTAGGTCAGGAGGTCAAAACAAAGGTCAGTTAAGTCATGGGAGGCCCGAAGGGCAAAAGAGGTCAATAGGTCACATGGAAGTTCAGATGGTCATAAGGTAGGCCAAGAGGTCAAAAGAAAGGTCAGTTAAGTCATGGGAGGTCAGTAGGGCAAGAGAGGTCAGTAGGGGACATGGAAGTTCAAATGGTCATAACATACGTCAGGAGGTCAAAAGAAAGGTCAGTTAAGTCATGGGAGGTCAGGAGGGCAAGAGAGGTCAATAGGTCACATGGAAGTTCAAATGGTCATAACATAGGTCAGGAGGTCAAAAGAAAGGTCAGTTAAGTCATGGGAGGTCAGTAGGGCAAGAGAGGTCAGTAGGTGACATGGAAGTTCAGATGGTCATAACATAGGTCAGGAGGTCAAAAGAAAGGTCAGTTTCATGGGAGGTCAGTAGGGCAAGAGAGGTCAGAAGGTGACATGGAAGTTCAGATGGTCATAGGTGACATGGAAGTTCAGATGGTCATAAGGTAGGTCAGGAGGTCAAAAGAAAGGTCAGTTAAGTCATGGGAGGTCAGTAGGTGACATGGAAGTTCAGTAGGTCATAAGATAGGTCAGAAGGTCATAAGATAGGTCAGTAGGTCATAAGATAGGTCAGTAGGTCATAAGAAGGTTTGAAGGTCACAAGACATATCAGTAGGTTTTGAGTAGGTAAATTACAAAGTACATGTATGTGGAAAGTTAATTGAAACACAGAAGGAGTTGAGTTATATTTTTCGAATGAATTGCCCTAATCTTTTCTCAGCATAATTAAGTGACTTGTTGATTGTGTTTTACGCTATATTTCCTCTGTGTAGGAACTCTGCTGGGTCACCATCCTTACATGGTTCACAGAGCAGGAGAAAACAAGTAAGTATGAATTTGTTTTTAATGAAAACATTTTTTTTGTCGGATTTCATTATGAGTCGGTCATTCATATTGAACTTTATTTTATGTTATCCTCGTAAAAAAAGGTCCAAGGAGCGTTGGAGGCCGGCCCTGGGATTGACCTACTGGGCCAAAAGTGCCGTCGACGATGAAGAATTGCAGAAGAAACATGCCGCGTACAATGCCAAGCTCATGAGTGAGCTCGCCAACAAGGGGCGTATTTAAGTACACAGCTCATCTTTTGTCTGGCCCGCCCTTTGGGACACCCTGTCTAGCACCCTTTTGTGACTTCACCATGAACGAGTAAGTTACGGTGCTCGACTAGAGTCAACTCTTGTCCCAAAACGGTGTCGGTTACTCACGTTACATTTTTGATGTACTTTTGAGTTTCCTTGGGCTGTAATTACCGTACTGAAAAGGTTTGATAACTGTTATCCCCATGGTAGATAGAGTAGACCTAGACCTACCTAAGCACCAAAGATGACATCCAGAATCATGTGTTATGTATGATAAACAAGACGCACAAAATTGGTTACTCACGTTACGAAAATGTAACGTGAGTAACCGATTTTGTGCATCTTGTTATCATACATAACACATTTTTCTGGATGTCATCTTTGGCATGTACTGTGCTTAGGTAGGTCTAGGTCTACTCTATCTACCATGGGTACAACAGTTATTAAACCTTTTCAGTAAGGTAATTACAGCCCAAGGAAACTCAAAAGTACATCAAAAATGTAACGTGAGTAACCGTGGAATTGCCTTCTCACATTTACTTGGTAGGCGAGTGAGGAGTGCATACATCAATTTGTTTTTTGAAACATAGATAACTTAACCCTATCCACTCCATCAAAATCTATCCCTCCATTTTGGTGGATTTTTTTCACAACATGCAGGATTTTACACAGCTGACATAACACAGCACTGAAATTGATTAAGGCAAGGAACTTGGTGTCCGGGTTCAAAAATGTTGTTGTGATCAATTGACAATCGTATAGTGATGCGCGGCTGAAATTTAAATGAAACTCTTAGAGGTTTAGGCCAAGGAGTATCTGCACAATCCACAAATTTTAAAATTGACTTCATGGTTTTGTAGTTATTTAAAAAAAAGTCAGACGGACGCATTTTTTGGGACTTAACTGTATAGAATATAAGTTTAACCATCTTCATTAATCAGTCCAATTGTTCGTTTGTTTTGTGGTATGCTTACAAGTTTGTTTTTGCTTCAGAAGTAGTCTTTGTACATTTTAGCCAAGCCGAGATTCAACAAATATTGTATATCTTTACTTTTATTGATGTATTTAATGGATGTTTTTATCTTTTCATTTGTCAAAATCATTCCTTGATCCAACTTTAAATCCTGGTTTGATAGGAGAGCAAAAAGAGTCTCAATATGAATGTTTTTATTTGAGTTTGAAAAGCATTCAGTTGATTTTACCCGTACTTGTATTTTATTTTTAGAACTGTGCCAAATTTTATTTTAAGAAGATTCTTGCTGTGGGGTGCTGTGGTCCAATGGTTACGTTGTTCGACTCGTGTGCCGTGGTACATGGGTTCGAATCCTGACCGTGGGAACATGGTGCTTGTGCTCTTGAGCAAGGCACTTTACCATTATTGCTTCGTCCTTCGGATGGGACGTAAAGCCGTAGGTCCCGTGTGTTGTGTAATGCACGTTAAAGAACCCAGTAACACTTATCGCTTAGAGAAGGGGTTTGCCCCGGTGTTTCTGGCAGTGGCTGCAATATGCGCCGCAGTACCTTGTAAACCATTATAAGGTGCTACATACTGGGTCTCATATTTCTCATAAACTTTATTTGCCTTTCTTTAATAATAGACATAATTTCCAGCGCTTTGAGTACCTAATTGTTGGTAGATACGTGCGCTATATAAGACTCCGATATTATTATTATTATTATTGCATAATTATCAGGTTTTTGGCATGTTTATTTTAGCTCAAAATATCGACCTCTCTAGATGTAACATCATTCTGTCAAAAAAACAGTGTAGAATTTGTTATGTTTCATTGCTAATTAAAATCCCGCCTAGACTTTTACATCAACTCATATTAGTGGAGAAACATAGTCTTTTCGAACGTATATAGTACTGAATTGTAACATTTTCAGTTTATTTTTCACTGGAATAAATATTGATAGTTTCGAGACCTTGCTTGACAAATCTACCCTTCTTGACTTGCTTAGGTTATGTAAAAGTGCTCTCATGCAATGGGTGTTCATGTTCAAGACACTTCCATCATCAAACCGTGAACCACTATCGTTTCTGAAGTATCGGTCCGCAGGTGATGCCAGCGCCAAATTCCTTTGAAATAATTTGATTGATGTACAGTATAATAGATCTACAGGGGAGGAGCCGCCCCCCCCCCCCCCCCCCCCCACCCTTCCCCTATTCTCATTTTTTTTTAAGGAGGTACAAAATGTACTTCCTATTTCTTCTCCTGTTCCTTCTGCTGGCAAATTCTGCTGGTTATTTAATCACTTCAAAGACAGAAATGTTCACCCGCGTGAGCAAATATATGCCCCACTTGTATGTTCGGCTTTCGCCTCCATTTTTGGCGCCCCCCCCCCCCCCTTCCAGTAAATGCTTGATCTGCCACTGATATATAGGCCTACTACATGTACAGGCGCGGATCCGGAGGGGGGTTGGGGGGCCAAAAAAACAAACCCAGCTCTGTCCAAAAAAAAAATTATCATACAAACTCCTAAAAAATAATGCGAAAACCCCTACCTGCTGTGACACCCCCAAAAAATAATACTTGTATGTCTGCCTGTTCTGTAATCTAGTGTTAATAATCGATATAATATCCAAATTAAAAAAAAATACTTTGAACTGTAACTTTTCACACGGAGTGGAGAACCGTTCTCATTTGTTCAATGTGACCAGTTGCTAGAGATCAGAGTGTCTAGAGCACTATTTTGTTATCGACGCGTTACCTCCGGTGTTACCGGGAAGCGCAATGAAAATTGAATATCACTTGAAAATGAAAGCAGTTTACTACATGTAGTTATATAAGTTAAGCAAATAATCAGTGAGGAATGTCAAACACCGGGCATGATAACGTCATTACTTGCAAGGACGCCCTCTAACAGTACGTCAAAGATAGATGAAACTTGACTTTACAAAAAAAAATTGTTCACAATTTTACCATCTAACCCCTAGATATTCGAGTGGGAATGTGTTCGAGGGCTCCTTAACAGTCTTTCCAGGAAGTTTGGAGCATTTTCATTTTTGGACCAAAATAGACAAAATTGCAAGGGGTTAGCCTTACATTTTTCATAAAATTAGGCTAAAATATGAATTTCTTTTTAATGATATATCTGTCCCGGAATCGAGTTGGAGTTTGTTCAAGGGTCCCTAAGGAGTCTTTCCAGGAAGTTTGGAGCAATTTCATTTTTGGACCAAAATTGACAACAATTGCAAGGGGTTAGCCTTGCAGGAGACGGCAGCGGAAGGCACGTGCTGCTGCCGAAAGCTTCTGAAGAAATGCAGGGTCATCCCCGATGTCATTGCACACTACTCGAACATGTGTTGCGCAAAACGATCGAAGAGCTGCAGGCGCGGATCTGGGGGAGGGGGTCCCCCACCTCCATGGGCGTAGCCAGGACTTTTTCTAGAGGGGGGCTTCAGGACTATTTTTAGGGGTGATCATCTTCAGATGGAAATTTCTCCTAAAAGTCAAAAAATTGGAAAGTAAATGAAAGATGATGAAATAAGCTTGAATTTGATGTGTGTCTCGAACACCTTGGAGAGTTGTGAGTATTTTTCCCGAATTTTTGAAGAGGGAGCATTTACCATTGGGGTCTATGAAAGTTTATTTACTGGTCTGCTACCATAGGGGCACTGTCAAAAGCGGACACTCATGGACTCTCTCGGACAGTAGGCGGCGCTCTTCATCCCTGCGGTCTGACGTGCACGATTTTTTCCGACAGGCCGTTGTCGCCGCCCTGATTTTGCTGCCATCATTCAGCGTCCCCGCCTTGCTCGCTCTTAAAATCTTTAGCCCGTTGCAATTTGCCACCCTGCAACAGATGCAACATCAGGCGTGCAGGGGCGGATCCAGGAAAAAATTTGGGGGGGGGGGAGGAAAATGCATTAAAGTAATGTAATGCAAGAAAATTATCAACTCAATTTGAAAATCTATCTCTCAAGATTCCCCCTGATCTGGGGGAGGGGGGGGGGGGGTCCCCACCTCCATGGGGTTCGCCAGGACTTTTTCTAACGGGGGCAAAGAAATGTTTCCCAAACAATTCTTGTCTTTCTCAACAAATTCTCGATTTATCAGTTAAAGAGGGGGGCAGGGGTTTTTCATTAAAATTGGCCAGAATATGAATTTCTTTTTAATGATATATCTGTCCCTAAATTGAGTTGGAATGTGTTCCAGGGTCTTTTAAGAGTCTTTCCAGGAAGTTTGGAGCATTTTCATTTTTGGACCGAAATTGACATAAATTGCAAGGGATTAGCCTTACACTTTTTCATAAAATTTGGCTAAAATATGAATTTCTTTTTAATGATATATCTGTCCCGGAATCGAGTTGGAGTTTGTTCAAGGGTCCCTAAGGAGTCTTTCCAGGAAGTTTGGAGCAATTTCATTTTTGGACCAAAATTGACAACAATTGCAAGGGGTTAGCCTTGCAGGAGACGGCAGCGGAAGGCACGTGCTGCTGCCGAAAGCTTCTGAAGAAATGCAGGGTCATCCCCGATGTCATTGCACACTACTCGAACATGTGTTGCGCAAAACGATCGAAGAGCTGCAGGCGCGGATCTGGGGGAGGGGGTCCCCCACCTCCATGGGCGTAGCCAGGACTTTTTCTAGAGGGGGGCTTCAGGACTATTTTTAGGGGTGATCATCTTCAGATGGAAATTTCTCCTAAAAGTCAAAAATTGGAAAGTAAATGAAAGATGATGAAATAAGCTTGAATTTGATGTGTGTCTCGAACACCTTGGAGAGTTGTGATTATTTTTCCCGAATTTTTGAAGAGGGAGCATTTACCATTGGGGTCTATGAAAGTTTATTTACTGGTCTGCTACCATAGGGGCACTGTCAAAAGCGGACACTCATGGACTCTCTCGGACAGTAGGCGGCGCTCTTCATCCCTGCGGTCTGACGTGCACGATTTTTTCCGACAGGCCGTTGTCGCCGCCCTGATTTTGCTGCCATCATTCAGCGTCCCCGCCTTGCTCGCTCTTAAAATCTTTAGCCCGTTGCAATTTGCCACCCTGCAACAGATGCAACATCAGGCGTGCAGGGGCGGATCCAGGAAAAAATTGGGGGGGGGGGGAGGAAAGTGCATTAAAGTAATGTAATGCAAGAAAATTATCAACTCAATTTGAAAATCTATCTCTCAAGATTCCCCCTGATCTGGGGGAGGGGGGGGGGGGGTTCCCACCTCCATGGGGGTCGCCAGGACTTTTTCTAACGGGGGCAAAGAAATGTTTCCCAAACAATTCTTGTCTTTCTCAACAAATTCTCGATTTATCAGTTAAAGAGGGGGGCAGGGGTTTTTCATTAAAATTGGCCAGAATATGAATTTCTTTTTAATGATATATCTGTCCCTAAATTGAGTTGGATTGTGTTCCAGGGTCTTTTAAGAGTCTTTCCAGGAAGTTTGGAGCATTTTCATTTTTGGACCGAAATTGACATAAATTGCAAGGGGTTAGCCTTACACTTTTTCATAAAATTTGGCTAAAATATGAATATCTTTTTAATAATATATATGTGCCTAAATCGAGTCGGAATGCGTTCCAGGGTCCCTTAGGAGTCCTTCCAGGAAGTTTGGAGCAATTTCGTTTTTTGACCAAAATTGACATCAATTGCAAGGGGTTAGGCCTACATTTTTCATAAAATTTTGCTAAAATATGAATTTCTTTTTAAATGATATATCTGTCTCTAAATCGAGTGGGAATGTGTTCCAGGGGACCTTAGGAGTTTTTCCAGGACGTTTGGAACATCATCTCTTTTTGAAAAAAAATTGTCAAAAATTGAAAAGGTTAGCCTTACAGTTCATAAAAATTGGCTAAAATATCAATTTCTTTTTAATGATATATCTTTCCCTAAATCGAGTGGGAATGTGTTCGAGGGTTCCTTAACAGTCTTTCCAGGAAGTTTGGAGCATTTTCATTTTTGGACCAAAATAGACAAAATTGCAAGGGGTTAGCCTTACATTTTTCATAAAACTAGGCTAAAATATGAATTTCTTTTTAATGATATATCTGTCCCTGAATCGAGTTGGAGTTTGTTCGAGGGTCCCTAAGGAGTCTTTCCAGGAAGTTTGGAGCAATTTCATTTTTTGACCAAAATTGACATAAATTGCAAGGGGTTAGGCTTACATTTTTCATAAAATTAGGCTAAAATATGAATTTCTTTTTAATGATATATCTGTCCCTGAATCGAGTTGGAGTTTGTTCGAGGGTCCCTAAGGAGTCTTTCCGGAAAGTTTGGAGCAATTTCATTTTTTGACCAAAACTGACAAAAATTGCAAGGGGTTAGCCTTGCAGGAGACGGCAGCGGAAGGCACATGCTGCTGCCGAAAGCTTCTGAAGAAATGCAGGGTCATCCCCGATGTCATTGCACACTACTCGAACATGTGTTGCGCAAAACGATCGAAGAGGTTCAGGCGCGGATCTGGGGGAGGGGGTCCCCCACCTCCATGGGCGTAGCCAGGACTTTTTCTAGAGGGGGGCCAAAAAACATTTCCCCAAAAATTCTTGTATTTCTCAACAAATTCTCGATTTATCAGTTAAAGAGGGTGGCAGGGATATTTTGCACCCCCAACTCATTAAATTTACACCACTATGACTTCGCGCCTCTTTTTTTTTTTTTTTTTTTTTTTATTTTGCTTTTATTGGGGGGGGGGGGGACAAGCGCCCGCCTCCTGCCGAACAGATGCAAATATCAAACTAAACCAAAGTATAATGGATAGAGGATAAAAAAAAATCAAAAAGTTATGTGCTAGTCAAGCTTTCAGGGGTCGGTCTGAGCCATAACAATGCCCCAGCCAACCCCTTAGTTCTCTTCCGGGGTCTCGGCGTCCCCGACCAATACACACTTCCTTCCCTGTCCATCCATATAACCCCGGAGGGCCAGGCACCATGTAAAAGCAACGAGCTAAGGGAGGAACAGGGCGGCCCCTAAACCTGATCCTCCGAGTGGACCAATGCCCTGAACCTGTACGAAGGCGCCAACCTGGAACTCGCGGACAGTACCAGCCGCAGTGCTTACCGGTTAAGCTAAGGTACCGTTGGTAATTTACGACGGGAAATTAAACATCTTATATAATGACTGAACGAGTGCGATTAAAACCAAAACGACACCGACGGGATTCGAACCCGTGCCCCGGGCGATGCGTGGACGGCGAATCTAACCACTAGGCCACTCGGCTTTCTTAGAGTTCTTCTCAAAAATAATAGACGGAGAAACGTGGCACATTGGTGAGTCCATTCTGTTTGGGCTCCATGGACGAAAAGAAGTTGACATTTCGGGCAATAAATAATGAGCCCACTGTTTTCATGTCTTTGGAAAATTGTATACGGCAGCCTCGTTAGTCGAAGGCCTACGTGTGCTAAACGTACCTCTCGTTACGCAACAATGGAAACTATTATTATGCAGACCTTTTTTGAAAAAGACATCAGGCGTGCAGGGGCGGATCCAGGAATTTAGGCGGGGGTGGGGAGGGTTCAGGCCCGTTAAAGATATATGTTTATATTCGATTGTTGCGGACAGGTGGACCTTATTATTATTATTTTTAATGTGATAGATGTACATTTTTTGTGTGCGTCAGAGCATGGGTGGGGGGTTGGCGGGGGGGGGGGGGTCAAACCTCTCTCAGGGGTTCCGCGCCTGACTTCTACTCTTTGTAATTGGACAGACACAGATTCTCAACTCCCCCACTACTATTTTCAAATCGAACGGACGTCTTTAAAAAGAAAAGGATTTTATTGACGGATTTGTTTGTTAACACTGTTTATCAGGCCTATATGCATATTCCGTTCGCTGTTCCCAACAGTCCTTCGTCAGCCTGTTATCAAACATTATTTTCGTAAAAATAATATGAACTGGAAGTTCTCATCCTTAATTCCAAAAAAAACCCACCGACTATTAAAATGTACACCAGGACATGCACCGCATTACACTAGGGGCGCTGTTCATGACACCGATGTGCATAGCGCTTCGCTCGTACCCCCGCCCTGCAGCTTGGGCCCAGGACGCTGGGCCGGGAAGGGCTAGCGAGCTTCACAGAATCTTGTAAAGGACGGTGGGGATGACATTCTGGGTAACTTATCGTGGCTTATATCTAAAGACATAATTAAAGCTTCTGTAGCTGTATAAAAGGGCGTAGGCTAGTCCGGTTCCCCAGACCCCATAATCCTTTGGACTTCAAAAAATATATTTAGGTTCATCATGGGCCGGGAAACAGTCGAGGTGCAGCAGGCCAGTAAATCGGTCCGAAATTGCTGAGGCCGGCCAAATCGCGATTTGCATGCCCTCAAAATCTTCAGTATTTGAGCATGCTGTGGGCCATGAACTGGAGGGTTTGTAAAAAATATGGGTGGAAGCCGTGCACAGGACTGGGAGCTTGCAGTTCTGTGTAATTTGGATGTAATTTGGACCGTAAAAGCGCTCTATTTTGCAATGGAGTGTAGGCATCGTTTTTCAAAATGGCGATGGGCTTCAGGACTATTTTTAGGGGTGATCATCTTCAGATGGAAATTTCTCCTAAAAGTCAAAAATTGGAAAGTAAATGAAAGATGATGAAATAAGCTTGAATTTGATGTGTGTCTCGAATACCTTGGAGAGTTGTGAGTATTTTTCCCGAAATTTTGAAGAGGGAGCATTTACCATTGGGGTCTATGAAAGTTTATTTACTGGTCTGCTACCATAGGGGCACTGTCAAAAGCGGACACTCATGGACTCTCTTGGACAGTAGGCGGCGCTCTTCATCCCTGCGGTCTGACGTGCACGATTTTTTCCGACAGGCCGTTGTCGCCGCCCTGATTTTGCTGCCATCATTCAGCGTCCCCGCCTTGCTCGCTCTTAAAATCTTTAGCCCGTTGCAATTTGCCACCCTGCAACAGATGCAACATCAGGCGTGCAGGGGCGGATCCAGGAATTTGGGCGGGGGGGGGGGAGGAAAGTGCAATAAAGTAATGTAATGCTAGAAAATTATCAACTCAATTTGAAAATCTATCTCTCAAGATTCCCCCTGATCTGGGGGAGGGGGGGGGGGGGTTCCCCACCTCCATGGGGGTCGGCAGGACTTTTTCTAACGGGGGAAAAGAAATGTTTCCCAAACAATTCTTGTCTTTCTCAACAAATTCTCGATTTATCCGTTAAAGAGGGGGGGGGGGGGGGCAAGGATTTTTCATTAAAATTGGCCAGAATATGAATTTCTTTTTAATGATATATCTGTCCCTAAATTGAGTTGGAATGTGTTCCAGGGTCTTTTAAGAGTCTTTCCAGGAAGTTTGGAGCATTTTCATTTTTGGACCAAAATTGACATAAATTGCAAGGGGTTAGCCTTACATTTTTAAATAAAATTTGGCTAAAATATGAATTTCTTTTTAATAATATATATGTCCCTAAATCGAGTCGGAATGCGTTCCAGGGTCCCTTAGGAGTCCTTCCAGGAAGTTTGGAGCAATTTCATTTTTGGACCAAAATTGACATAAATTGCAAAGGGTTAGGCTTACATTTTTCATAAAATTTGGCTAAAATATGAATTTCTTTTAAATGATATATCTGTCTCTAAATCGAGTGGGAATGTGTTCCAGGGGACCTTAGGAGTTTTTCCAGGACGTTTGGAACATCTTCATTTTTTGAGAAAAAAAATTGTCAAAAATTGAAAGGGTTAGCCTTACAGTTCATAAAAATTGGCTAAAATATAAATTTCTTTTTAATGATATATCTTTCCCTAAATCGAGTGGGAATGTGTTCGAGGGTTCCTTAACAGTCTTTCCAGGAAGTTTGGAGCATTTTCATTTTTGGACCAAAATAGACAAAATTGCAAGGGGTTAGCCTTACATTTTTCATAAAACTAGGCTAAAATATGAATGTCTTTTTAATGATATATCTGTCCCTGAATCGAGTTGGAGTTTGTTCGAGGGTCCCTAAGGAGTCTTTCCAGGAAGTTTGGAGCAATTTCATTTTTTGACCAAAATTGACATAAATTGCAAGGGGTTAGGCTTACAATTTTCATAAAATTAGGCTAAAATATGAATTTCTTTTTAATGATATATCTGTCTCTAAATCGAGTGGGAATGTGTTCCAGGGGACCTTAGGAGTTTTTCCAGGACGTTTGGAACATCTTCATTTTTTGAGAAAAAAAATTGTCAAAAATTGAAAGGGTTAGCCTTACAGTTCATAAAAATTGGCTAAAATATAAATTTCTTTTTAATGATATATCTTTCCCTAAATCGAGTGGGAATGTGTTCGAGGGTTCCTTAACAGTCTTTCCATGAAGTTTGGAGCATTTCATTTTTGGACCAAAATAGACAAAATTGCAAGGGGTTAGCCTTACATTTTTCATAAAATTAGGCTAAAATATGAATTTCTTTTTAATGATATATCTGTCCCTAAATTGAGTTGGAATTTGTTCCAGGGTCTTTTAAGAGTCTTTCCAGGAAGTTTGGAGCATTTTCATTTTTGGACCGAAATTAAAATAGCAAGGGGTTAGCCTTACATTTTTTCATTAAATTTGGCTAAAATATGAATTTCTTTTTAATAATATATATGTCCCTAAATCGAGTGGGAATGCGTTCCAGGGTCCCTTAGGAGTCCTTCCAGGAAGTTTGGAGCAATTTCATTTTTTGACCAAAATTGACATCAATTGCAAGGGGTTAGGCTTACATTTTTCATAAAATTTTGCTGAAATATTAATTTCTTTTAAATGATATATCTGTCTCTAAATCGAGTGGGAATGTGTTCCAGGGGACCTTAGGAGTTTTTCCAGGACGTTTGGAACATCTTCATTTTTTGAAAAAAAAATTGTCAAAAATTGAAAAGGTTAGCCTTACAGTTCATACAAATTGGCTAAAATATAAATTTCTTTTTAATGATATATCTTTCCCTAAATCGAGTGGGAATGTGTTCGAGGGTTCCTTAACAGTCTTTCCATGAAGTTTGGAGCATTTTCATTTTTGGACCAAAATAGACAAAATTGCAAGGGGTTAGCCTTACATTTTTCATAAAATTAGGCTAAAATATGAATTTCTTTTTAATGATATATCTGTCCCTAAATTGAGTTGGAATGTGTTCCAGGGTCTTTTAAGAGTCTTTCCAGGAAGTTTGGAGCATTTTCATTTTTGGACCAAAATTAAAATAGCAAGGGGTTAGCCTTACATTTTTTCATAAAATTTGGCTAAAATATGAATTTCTTTTTAATAATATATATGTCCCTAAATCGAGTGGGAATGCGTTCCAGTGTCCCTTAGGAGTCCTTCCAGCAAGTTTGGAGCAATTTCATTTTTTGACCAAAATTGACATCAATTGCAAGGGGTTAGGCTTACATTTTTCATAAAATTTTGCTAAAATATTAATTTCTTTTAAATGATATATCTGTCTCTAAATCGAGTGGGAATGTGTTCCAGGGGACCTTAGGAGTTTTTCCAGGACGTTTGGAACATCTTCATTTTTTGAAAAAAAAATTGTCAAAAATTGAAAAGGTTAGCCTTACAGTTCATACAAATTGGCTAAAATATAAATTTCTTTTTAATGATATATCTTTCCCTAAATCGAGTGGGAATGTGTTCGAGGGTTCCTTAACAGTCTTTCCATGAAGTTTGGAGCATTTTCATTTTTGGACCAAAATAGACAAAATTGCAAGGGGTTAGCCTTACATTTTTCATAAAATTAGGTTAAAATATGAATTTCTTTTTAATGATATATCTGTCCCTGAATCGAGTTGGAGTTTGTTCGAGGGTCCCTAAGGAATCTTTCCGGAAAGTTTAGAGCAATTTCATTTTTTGACCAAAATTGACAAAAATTGCAAGGGGTTAGCCTTGCAGGAGACGGCAGCGGAAGGCACGTGCTGCTGCCGAAAGCTTCTGAAGAAATGCAGGGTCATCCCCGATGTCATTGCACACTACTCGAACATGTGTTGCGCAAAACGATCGAAGAGGTTCAGGCGCGGATCTGGGGGAGGGGTTCCCCACCTCCATGGGCGTAGCCAGGACTTTTTCTAGAGGGGGGCCAAAAAACATTTCCCCAAAAATTCTTGTATTTCTCAACAAATTCTCGATTTAAGTAATGCTAGAAAATTATCAACTCAATTTGAAAATCTATCTCTCAAGATTACCCCTGATCTGGGGGATTGGGGGGGGGGGGGTCCCCCACCTCCATGGTCGTCGCCAGGACTTTTTCTAACGGGGGGCAAAAAAATGTTTCCAAAAAATTCTTGTCTTTCTCAACAAATTCTCGATTTATCCGAAAAAGAGGGGGGCAGGGGTTTTTCATTAAAATTGGCCAAAATATGAATTTCTTTTTAATGATATATCTGTCCCTAAATCGAGACCCCCCATGAAACCTTGTCCCCCCCCCCAGTCGCCCCCCCCCCACTGAGATTTTGAGTTTCTAAAAAAATTATCATTGATCTACATGACGTCCCCCCCCCCCCCCCATGAAATGTTCCAGCCCCCCAGCGGTTTTAAAACTACACGAAAATAACTACACGAAAATAACTCACAGGCAACCATTCACTGATTAGTGGTTTCTACTATTACAATCATATCACATCTTGTCTTTGACAATCTCCTACTTGTTTTTAAGAGTCAAGAACTGGAGGCGAAATTTGTAGTTCCGCTTGATGAGACTGCAAAGCAAGTACCGTCTGTGCTCATCACTCCTGGAGAGTAAAAAAAATGAAACAACGTAGGATGTGGTTATGTTGGGAAATACAGAAATATCCTCATGTGAAGCAGCCAGTAAAAAAAGTTGCACAAAGAGTGTGCCAGTTAAAATTGGTGTGTTGATTGAAATGGAACACTGGAGAGTTTTGCAGTATCTTTTAAAGGGAATGTACATCATTGGCTTTTGCTGTAAATTTCAGAAATGAACTATTTGAGGGGTTAGTATAATAGATCAAATATTGTTACACTGACATGTTTGAAGTTTTGTGTTCAAAAATGCTGGAAAGACCAAGAAATAGACAAAAATGTTCAAGTAGTCTGGTTCCTTGACTCCACTAAAGATGAACGGGATCCAAAATGCCGGAAAATTGTAAGGTAAGGGAACCAGTCTCGCTGGCCTGCACCCGTTCATGAACATATGTAGCCAATAGCAAACAAAATTTGGACTGAAAAAAAATTGGTAAATAGTAGGGGGGCCAATGTACTTCCGTTGGCATGAAATGTTAATTTTTGGCAATTGGTTGGACCATCTTCTTGGATGTTTTAACTTACAAAAAATTGATGTTGCCATTTTTTCTGACCATTTTCTTATACCTTAATCTTATTTTCCAAAATAAACCCCCAAACGGGTTAAAATGCACACAATATGGTGCTAGAAATAGGAGCTTAAGTAATGATTAAGTATCCATTTTCCCCTTTGGGGTTTTTAATAATGCTTTTTATACTAAGTAAACTGCTCTGCATGCGTTTTTGAAGTCCTGTTAGTGTGTTGAGTATAAGCAGCTGAATTCTCCAGTAAAATATCAACATATTTTCGACTATTTATTAACATGACACCTTTTGCTGGAACATTACATACATGTACATGTATACACTCTTAGATCTTACAGCAAACACATATTCATCTGTGTACACATTTGAATTACCATACGTGCTCCTGAATAATTAATTAGCCATAATTCTAAAACCCTTTGAGCCGTAGTCATGAAATTTCTTGGGTATGGTTATGTTAAGTTGTTCTATGCATGTACCGAGTTTCATTATTTTGCATCTCTCGATGGTCAAGGTCGGGGGGGGGGGCGGAATCTGTGTGAAATTGTCAAAACCACCTGGCCTTTTCGGGTAAAAATGCCATTTTCCCAAGTTTTCTTCAGCAAAACCCATAAATACATTAATAATAACATTTATTATAATGGAGAAACTCTCAACCAAATTTAATATGTGCTCACTTGCCTCGAAAATCTTCGCAAACCCTTCCGGAAGGCAAATTCTAGGTAAAAATGACCCATGAACTTTGACCTCAGGTCAAGGTCACTAAAGGTCAATGAAAAAAATGGCAACATCAATTTTCTTGTTCTCAGGACTCATAAGATTACATTTATAATGGTTGCCATAAATTAACATGAAATTTCAACGGGAACCCAAATCTGTACATTGGCCCCCCTACTAAAATTTGGAGCAGTAGTTAAAAAAAAAAATAAGGTTTTTCCAACGGTGGTCGGCCGACCACCGTTGGAAATGTGACATAAGTACCATTTTTCTTGAAAATGACTTGACACCAGGTGCCATTATTTTACAGGATGCTTCAGACTGTCTTTTACCAACATCCTAGTAAGGTATTTCGTAACAACTTGGTAGTTTTATTTTTCGATGTTTGCAAATGTTGTATTTTCCCTTTCAGTGTAAAAGGTTTTTTTAACCTGATAAAAGGATGGGAACAATGAACTGCAAATATTCGAGTATTCCATATATTCAGGACAGCCCTACATGGTACAAACTGGGGGGAAATGAGGCAGAAGCTTGGGTAACCGCATTTACCCGTCAACAATCGACAGGCAATTATGTCAAAGGTGACTTGGTTTATTGGCACACCATATTGGACACATATTTTGGCCTGCCCTACCTTGTGGCGAGACAGATACAACGTCCGCCCTTGCATTTATCTGTTCCGCATTCTTATTCGCCTGCAGTGGAGAACAGCTTGTGACTCAACTTGGGACTGGCTCGAGAACAGCTTGTGACTCAACTTGGGACTGGCTCGAGAACAGCTTGTGACTCAACTTGGGACTGGCTCGAGAACAGCTTGTGACTCAACTTGGAACTGGCTCGAGAACAGCTTGTGACTCAACTTGGGACTGGCTCGAGAACAGCTTGTGACTCAACTTGGAACTGGCTCGAGAACAGCTTGTGCCTCAACTTGGAACTGGCTCGAGAACAGCTTGTGACTCAACTTGGAACTGGCTCGAGAACAGCTTGTGACTCAACTTGGGACTGGCTCGAGAACAGCTTGTGACTCAACTTGGAACTGGCTCGAGAACAGCTTGTGACTCAACTTGGGACTGGCTCGAGAACAGCTTGTGACTCAACTTGGAACTGGCTCGAGAACAGCTTGTGACTCAACTTGGGACTGGCTCGAGAACAGCTTGTGACTCAACTTGGGACTGGCTCGAGAACAGCTTGTGACTCAACTTGGGACTGGCTCGAGAACAGCTTGTGACTCAACTTGGAACTGGCTCGAGAACAGCTTGTGACTCAACTTGGGACTGGCTCGAGAACAGCTTGTGACTCAACTTGGGACTGGCCCGAGAACAGCTTGTGACTCAACTTGGGACTGACTCGAGAACAGCTTGTGACTCAACTTGGGACTGGCTCGAGAACAGCTTGTGACTCAACTTGGGACTGGCTCGAGAACAGCTTGTGACTCAACTTGGGACTGGCTCGAGAACAGCTTGTGACTCAACTTGGAACTGGCTCGAGAACAGCTTGTGACTCAACTTGGGACTGGCTCGAGAACAGCTTGTGACTCAACTTGGGACTGGCTCGAGAACAGCTTGTGACTCAACTTGGAACTGGCTCGCGAGGACCTGTGTGGACTTGTGATGGACTTAACTATAACATTCTTGATTTACCTTTCTTGATGTCGCTGAGATGCGGTCAGCTAATAACCACCGTAGCCGCCATAACCTCCCTGTCTGTAGCCACCACCAGCTCCACCTCCACCACGCCCACCACGGGGACGATAACCACCACCGCCACCGCCGCCACCGCCGCCGCCGCCGCCGCCACCACCATCACGTCTCTGCGTAGCCATTTTAACCCTGATAGTTCTTCCATGAAACTCCTGCAAGTTGAAAGTTAAACCATACCAAAATATTACAATCTTTTTATAAGTACCGAGACCATGGATCTCAACAAACTGGGTTCAAGAGATGACTGGCTGTTTTGGGACACAAAAGAAATGTATCAAGCCAATGTGGACATTTACATTGAATCTGGAAGAATATACATGTAGTTGTAGCATACAGTCAACAGTATCCTTTATACTTCATTGATTATGAAATATGCCGTTTATTGAAATCCTCTCCCCAAACCAAAGTATGAATTTCGAGGCTATCCCTGGTTTCAAGACACGGGGCAGAAAACGTCGTAACATTTTGAGCAAAATGTTCCTCTCATATTAGATCACAATGACTGTCCACAGTTTACAGGCATGCAATTTGCCCATATCCCTCTGCGAGTCGTTGAAATACTTACTTGACCATCTAGGTCAGAAATAGCGTTCTGAGCCTCATTTTTGTTCTCAAATGTCACAAAACCAAAGCCACGACTACGACCAGTTTCTCTATCCGTGATAATGGTACCTGCAGGTGAAAGAACAAAGAGCCACACAGTGTTTTAGCCAGGATTCAGGAGACAAGGGGTGCAAATACAAGTTGTGGGAATGCAACGTTCCATCGCAATGCCGCTGAACGTCTCAAAAGTCGGCACGCTTTGAACGTTCCAATAAGAAACATCGCCTATTCCAATTGGTATGCGTTGTTCCCACTGGGAACAGTTCGGTAACGCCAGCTATTCCTGCTGAAACGGAAAGGTCCAGATTTTACCCTGCGATAACATGCCTCTCATTTCACTCTGAGCCACTGAATATTTGTGTACTGTTTATCAACCGATGGCAGAGCGATTGACCAATTGTAAATTGTATGCGACCCCACGCCCCAGCCAATCAGAGCCTCCTTTAGAAGTCGTGACATCATTGAGAGCAGAAATTCAGCCAATGCTGTTGATGGGTCAATATCTGCCAAGACTGCCTGTTTTTCTCATTCAATACTAGTTACTGATTTTGCGGTTATATGGCAAAAATGTGAAGCTGGTTTTGGAAGACGAACTGTGTCTAGATCTTGGGCCGGACCTTGTGTTTTTTATGCTCAGCTGTGCACGAATTTAGGCCTAGATTGGACTTGAAATCCTCAACACTGCTCCAGGATGTCACTGGCTCTGCCTCAACATAACGACAGTGAATGCTGGAGGATTTTGCAGGATTGAGGCAGTGGTCACCCCTCCTAGGATAAAGCAGAATGTTGCAGGATTGAGGCTGTATGCAAGTTTTACATGGAGGCAGTTGGAACGTTTTGCAGGATTAAGGTTGCATCCTAGCAAAAATGCCTGGGGTGTTGGGGTTAAACACAGCTTACACACTGTGGAAAATGAACTCGGGTTCTACATGAAATTCTTACATCCGGTCACTGAGCCATACCGGCCGAAGAGATCCTGGAGGTCCTCTGCCACCGTCCCATAGGACAAGTTGCCCACGAACACCTGGCTGTCTTGATCACCGTACGACATTCTGCCTTCTGAGGTGGGAAGAAAGTACACACAAATAAAATTGCTTTTCTAATTAGGTTTTGTATACAGTTTAAGATGTATTTTCATTTGGAAAGAAGGATCTTGACACCAAAAGTCTGTTACCATGGTTATGGGCATAATGGGAAGTGTGACAATATTCTTCCTAACAAACATGAAAAAATTGGCCTCCATTTGCATATTTACATATCTGCATATTTACATATCTGCATATTTACAATGTACCATTAACTGACCGCCACTGACCGAGTCTCGTTTTTTATTTTTTTGGAACAGCATAATTTAAATACAGATAATTAAAAAAAATATTTCAGTTAACCATGGCATTCCAGCAAAACAAGGGTTACCAGTAGATGTTTGAAGATTTCGTCAGACATGGTTTGGCATGTTTTTATTAATAAATTGGGCCTTTTAGGAGGGACAAAACAGAGAGCAGGGATTTGTTGTTGCTTCTGATTTTTCCACGGAATTCTTTTTCTACATAAATTATTATTTTTCTCTCATTTTGATAATTTGTTATCACGATTCCAAATACAATTTGCCATTTGTATTTTTACGTTTCAATTTCTAGTTCAATCCCATTCAAAACTGCCTTCCGGATATGATATTGAATAAAACACTAAGTAGACAAAAGTCTCTTTTGGACTTTTGCGTTGCCATGGCAATAATTATATCAAACTGATTTATTCATGACAAGTTTTGGAGATACGAAGCATTAAAAATGACACAAAGTACACAAAAATTGCTTGGGACTTAGTTTTATTTTACTGACAGTGCCACACTTGCACAGCAGCAGAAGGCCTATAACAAAAAAAATATTCAAAAATCTGTAATCTTTCAACCGTGCAACGGACTGGGTTTTTTTTTCAGAATGTTTGATTTTTTTCCCTCTTTAATTTGATATATTTTTGATATAGACGAGTTCATCACTTAACAATCTGAACATCAACCCTAAACACCCTGAATCCTCCAAAATCCTTTTTGCAAATTGGAGGGATTTTCCGGATTGAGGTTACATGGCAAAAGTGCATCGCTGATTTCGGAGTACGCACTGTGTCAAGGTCTTGGGCCGGACCTTGTGTTGTTTATGCTCAGCCGTGCATAAATTGAGTCCTTGATTATACTTGACATCCTCTGCATGCTCCGCACTGCTCCAGGATGTCACTGCCTCTGCCTCAGCCTATTGACAGTCATAGCCGGAGGATTTTGCAGGATTCAGGCAGTGCATGGTCACACCTCCATGGACCATATTCAAGAAATAACAGAGGAATTTGCAGGATTGAGGCTATGCAATTTTTCCATGAGGCCAATTGGAGGATTTTGCAGGATTGAGGCTACATCCTAGCAAAAAAGAATCTCAGGGTAACATCTCTCAGTTTTGCCCCCCCCCCCTTTTTTTTTTGGGGGGGGGGGAATTTGTCGAAAATCCATAAATGAATTTTTTTAACAGACTTTTCACCCTTTTCAGCAGAATTTTATAAAGGGATTATATGCATGTATATCAGATAAGTTGAAGCGTCTTATTACAAAACCACTCAAAAATCACACTCATGTATTTTCGACGTTTTTATGCCAGATTTTCTCATTCCCAAACAAAGTGTGAATCGGGGAACAAAGTTTTTTCGATATGGTAGGCCTACACCATGATCTACATGTCTGTGAAGTTTTATAAAATTCGGCGAACCAGACCGCGTGGTGAGCGAAAAAAAGGCCTCGTACGTCCCACGGACTAATGTCGAACAATACCGACCATGCCGACCATGCCGCGCCGACAAAAAATGGCTGCTGCGCGCGTGCTATGCTTATCATTGTATGTCATGGATGTAAAGCGCATGCGTTATTGCGAAATTCACGGGCTCAAAAGCTCACACAAAAAACAAGTCAAGAAACCCTTAAATTCATCGTTGAAACACTTGTGAAAAAGGGCACTTCAATGGAAAAGGGCAGTCTATGGGGGGGGGGGGGGGGATATACCCCTTTTAACCTCCCCCCCCCACGCCTCTAGCTCTGCCTATAGGTTGCAATTATAATATTATTAGAGCCATCATTAATATCATGGGTGATCTGCTGCTCAGTATGACCTAGTAGCTGACTATCGAAAGAATTCCACCAACAAAAATCAAACAGAAAAGAAGCCTTGCCTTGTGAACAGGCAAACTACACATTTGTACATTCATGCTCATGTACACAAAACATGTCTATTGTGTAAACATGCTTCAGGAATATCTGTCCACAATCTGATGTATTCCTCCTGTGTTCTTCACTTCAGCAAGAAGTCGAACTCGGAAAAAAAAAGTGACTGACTTTAAACACAACATTTTGTTGTTGAGATGCTTGCAGTTCTGAAGATTATTATTAATTTATATTTTTTCATGTAATAATTAGCTGATGACGTCATAATGACGTCATACATGCCCTTTCCATCATCCAATTTTTTGCGTCCGTCTTTTTTTCGAAAAGGTATACATGATGGAGATGCTTTGGTGAAAAAATGGTGCTTTTGTCCACTGTGTAACGATCCTTAGCATTTTTGTTACTAATGTACCTCACTAATAGGGCTTTTCCGCATTATGATATTTTTTTTATCAATAACACGTCCCAGACTATGCATGTGCAATGTTTGAATCGAATCAGACCTGGCTTGAACAGGTTCCTGTATTGGTAGTGAAATAAAAAGTGGCAAAATATTGTAAATCTATTGAAAGGATTTTCCTCACAAACTTTTTCTTTGTATGACCGAAAACACAAAGTATAGTACATGTGTTGTACAGCCGAAATACACCATTTTTTGGTCTAGTTTTCAAGTAAATTTTCCAAAATTAAACCAACTGTCTTCATAAAAAGCAGACATTCATAGCTTGATATCAGTCCTAGACCCGTGAACGTGGCTATATACATAGCCACGCTTCAATCTATAATAAAAACTCTCTAATGTGATCCGCAGTTACTACGATGGAGTGACCGTTCTAGCCGAATTTCGGCTACATTTGACAGAATATTTGCATACAAAAATGAGTTGTACAGAAAATCCAGCAGAATATTTTTTTTCGGCAGAATTATGAAGATGAAGGAAAATGAAAAAGATTAGAGAAATATGGCACATTTGGTTTGAAAAACCTTCATTTATTGAAAGATCCCTGAAACAAATCATTGCACAATGGACCAGCAAATATACTGGGTGATTTGGCAGACCTTCAAAATGGATTTAGCAGAATTTTACATGGTATTATGGTCAGCCTGCTATGTAAGGCTGTTAGTCGGGAACCCACTGGTGGGACTCTAACCGTTTTGCGCATGCGGAACTCGGGGTACCGCAGGGTTCTCCCAACATGTAAAACACACCTGGCGCCCGCCATGTTTTCTGCGGCGCCCGCCATGTTTTACTTTTAGAAGTCCCCGCCAAGCTTTAAAATCCAGCCGCCAGGTTTAATTTTTTTGACTCTACAGTGTTCATTAACAACTAAAAGAATTTAGAAACAAGAATGACCACTTCTTTTTCGAATGAAATTGAATGACTTCCCGCTGAACCCTAGTCTCGGCCAAGTTTGAGATGCGCGCGGATCATAACTCATTCTATGATCGATGCAGTTAAGTCTGGTTCTGACTATTCCGATCTCTTCTATCATCATATTATTCGGGGGATCGTCTGGTAACCAGATGCACCATTTTTCCATGCACATAATGCTACACGACCTACGTACTGTACGTATACGTAAACACGTGTACAGCTGCTGGACTGCAGGCCTAGCCTGAGCATGCGACGTGCGTATACGTTTAGGGAATTTGCAGCAGGCATTGGCGTGCATCATCTTTAGTTTTAGTTTTAAACATAGACTTCGGGGCCAAGGCTAACTTTTATTGCATGTTGTATTGAAATGAACTTCAGTTGTAGATTATGAGGCCTATTTTTTCAAAAGAATTCTCCGTTACTTTTACAAATTCGCTTCGTGATATAACTACTTCGCAATTCGATGTCACGGTGACTATAATCATGTGCGTAAACCCAGCCCAATGCGGCGATGACTGGTTCCCGCCGCGCCAATTTAGAAGACATGATGAAAATGCGGTAACTAGTCTGTGCACGGCTACGCGATCGTCTGCGCTAGCATGGCTCTGCATTGCAAGTACATGTACATGTATGTGCACTGTCAACTGGTCGGATCCGACATCGTAAAAATGCCAAGAAAACACCGATGGAGAAAGAACATTTTTGCAAGTTAATTCACAGAATTGATCTAGGTTGTCTGTGTATGTATTTTCCGTTTTCAAGAGTTCATTTTGAGATCGCACTACTCGTAATTGGAGTAAAACAATGCAGCGTGTTTCCCGAAATTTTCGACCGTTAAACGGGGTCTGTTGGCCGCGGGCCACACATGCACAGTGCATCACACACTTCGGAGTTTTGGCCAGCTTCCCGTCTTGACTAGCGTTGTGCAAATGATACGAACGACCTGAATTTTCCATTATTTTTTAAAGAATTATCGAATGTAAATATATTGACAATAATTAAGGTAGGTTTTATTCACTTTTTGTGGCCATTTTGTGTATAGCTTTCGTAGTGCAATGGAAATAGTTCAGGCTAAAACTATTATGTCCAGTAACTAATAAATAACACCCCCATACCGTGGTTGTTAACTTTGAGAAAATAATAAACTTTGTAAGAGCAATAGTAAACCAATGAAATGGAATTCTCCTTAAAATGTTTAAAACTTCTGCTAAAAAAATCAGGGTAACCGGCCTGGAATCGCCTCAGATTGCACCACAGAGCATCTAGAATCCAAATTCTAGGGCTTCGCGCTCCGCGCTCGCAGGAGTTCCCGCACCGCCGCACCAACCTTTAATAAAACTCTGGGTACCAGAGTTTTCATGCCTGTCTTTGATTTTCTGATCATTTTGAAAACGTTCCTTGTGACAAAGTTGTGCCGTACTTTACATAAAATATCTTGGCAATAACAGATCCAACACTCGCGTGAATTCACAGGAAGCCTAGCAAGTAAGTGATTTACATAAGGGGAAAAATCATACATGGTTATATGTAACGGATCAAAAGATGGAATGACTTTGCTAGTATTTACCCGAGGGAGGCGCGTGGCGTTGTATACAACGCCACGTTCACAGGTCTAGATACATGAGATATATCCCATCTATAAATAAAAAGACATTTACATAGGCCTAATTGCGAAACAAAACGTACATAAACAAACATTTCAGCCTTTTCAGCCTAATGCCATAGTGGGGCAAAATATGAACCGAATTTGAAGGGGGTGGGATATAAACTCAATTTGTTTAGGCCTAGTTTAGTTAGGCCTAAATTAATATTTTTTTTGTAAACATCTGTGGGCATGGTGGCACACGTGGGGCGGGGTTCGAACCCTTCACTTCAGCCATTCCCCATACATGCCATAGCGTACACCCCATTAACAAACCACACCATATCACCAAATCAACTGCCTCAATCAGTTTTAGCCCTCTATCAATGACTTTACTAGCATTACATTCCCAACATGTACATTTGTTAACTTAGGCCCACATTAATACGAGCATGACGAGTAGAACAATGCTCAGATGCTGAATATTTTCAACTAGAAACATTGCAACATCAATCATGTCAGTCATTTGTTGTCAGTGATGAAGTGTATGCGGCGTACAACTCAAGTACAAGTGCAAGCACGGCCAAAATGCTGCAAGTGCAAGTCAAATACTTACCAAGCGCTACCAAAATAAGAAGTAGGACTGCTGTAAGAAGCTTCATTGTTATATGTTACTCCGATCCACGTCTTTAAAATTGCAAGAAGG
Source organism: Patiria miniata (assembly GCF_015706575.1). Lineage (NCBI taxonomy): Eukaryota > Metazoa > Echinodermata > Asteroidea > Valvatida > Asterinidae > Patiria > Patiria miniata. Next base: position 7,605,121 of record NW_024037055.1, read on the forward strand.
CTTTTTATTTGAGCTGTGGGCTGGCAGTCTTTGGGAAGTTTGATGTCTCTTCGCCACTCGCCAGTTTCCAGAAATCATTAAAGAACGACTGGTACCCGTACCGTACCACTCCGAAATAAATTGATTTATTCGGTTGAGTACCGGGACGAATTAGAATAAATCTACTTTATCATTGATATGTAAATGAGACACGGTAGAGTGGTTAAGGGCGGGTAATTTGCATAGGGAGTGGCACAGGAATGTGTGCGTGGTTGGATATTGAAGGTAGATCACTTCACGCTTGCGAGCAGCAACGACAACACACAATTTTTAACACAGTTGTCAAGTCTGGTTGTAATTTCATAGTTGTTCGATGTCTCAAACAGTATTTACAAAGATACTAGAGAAGGGAAGATAGGACAGTCCGCGCAAAACGGTGAAACCGAAAGTACTTTCTCAAAGGTCACCTGGGGAAGGGCGCCTCCTACGGCGGGTAGGTAAAACTTGCGACCAATAGCACAGCGAAGTCGAAGATTTGGTGCGCTGCAATTAATTGCCAAAATAGCCCCCCCAAAAACAACACAACTGTCATTCTACCGTTTTCCAAAAGACAGTGAGAGGTAAGGCAAAAGCTTTTGGTTAAAAAATATTGATAAAAGTCCTGGTAAAGTAGGAATAGGATTTCAATTCGTTGTTTATGGCGCCAACCGAAGGGGAAAATTAATGCATGTTGCTATGGACAGGAATGGACGAGCTTGTCCCTAAGTTGTAGTGTCCTGCCGACTGCGAGAATGAGATGAGGGGTCTATTTTATTGAATTTCCAGGACTAATAATGGAGACCAGTCGTGAGTGTGCCCATGCTAGGCCTGATGAGCAGAGTACTTTAATAGAATGAATGGGCCTAGCTTTTTAGATAAATTAAAAATAGGAAATAGGCTCCTAGTAGGGTTTTCAGGTGAAATTTTATAGTGCTCCCTACTGCATCAAAAATAACATCATTGGAAAGGTCACCGTACAATTAGATACGCGCTGTCCTATCTTCCCCTCTCTAGTATCTTTGGTATTTATAAGAGACGAACATTGCTACCCTTGCCTGAAGGAGTTGTCTTGCATAGTTCAGGTGTACGTTTCCATTTTTCCAAATATGGTTTTGATTTTTCGTATCTGGCAGTCAACACAGCAATGTTAAATGGGGTACAAATCCAGAAACAGCCATAATGTAATAGACGAGTGGTATCTTGCGATTATTCAATTAAGTATAGTTAAAGGCTAAAGGCTCTGAAGCCTAAAGGAAAGTTCTGTAAAGCTTAAAGGTTCAAAAGAAATCCAAAAGTGGCAATCAAGGTATGGTCAGAGTAGTTTCTGACGGAGGTATAAAACGAGATTTGCAGGTTGGCAGTAAGATTTATAAAGATCAGATCTACTAGATGAGATGCTATAGATCTACTAGATCTACTAGATCTAATGCGTTCAGAACGCGAACAAGTCTGAATAGACTTGCATATGGTGTCCCAAATCTGCCATCTCTCATCTCGCGTCTCGCATCTTGCATCTCGCATCTCGCGTCAAATGTAATTTGATATGATTACTTTGATGCGAGATGCGAGATGCGAGATGCGAGATGCGAGATGCGAGATGCAAGATGGCAGATTTGGGACACCATACTTGCACCATAGTATGCGTGATTTATCCTCAGCGGAAGGTTTTTGGTATTGTACAAAACCAAAAAAGATAGTTCTGAAAAGCTTGCCTTAATATAATATCAAATGTGGTACGAATATTCAGAAATAACCATAACAATTGTAAAGAGGAGGGAAGTCTCAAGGTTAATTCTATTATTGATTACGCAAATATGCTAAATGAACGGCTCTTACACCTAAATGATAGACCCTAGTTCTGTAAATATTGTCTCTATCAAGACGTCTTTAAGGTTCAAATTATTGAATGACCGTAATTAAAACACTGTCGTACCAGGTAGTCATCACAGCGATGAGACTAAACATAATATCAAATGGGGTACGAATATTTAGAAATAATCATAACAATTGCAAAAACGAGTGTTGTCTCAGGTATAATTCTGTATAATTAATGATTACTTAAATGTGTCTATAATGAAAGACTCTTACGCCTAGATAATAGATGATAGTTCTGTAAATACTATCAAGTCTTTAAAGGTTCGAATTATTGAAAGATGTAATTAAAACTTTGGGTCGTCGTACCCGGTTGCTGCTGCAAGCACAAATACCAAAATCAGGATGATTTGATTGTTTATTGTGTAGAATGGTGTTGAAATGATAATATACTGTTTCGATTGAGCAATAAGTCGGCTACCAGCTAAAAATGGTAGACACTGTCATGTGATTGTGAGTTTTTCCTTCTGTTGAACCTACACCCTTTAATATCAAATTCTGCTGATTATTTGTTCTATTATTAAATTTATTGAATATACTCAGACAATCAAAAATGCAACTTTATTTCTTTGCTCTGTAACAGTGCAAAAAAACGCACTAGAAACTACTGAATCTGTTTGAAGTTGTCAATTGGAAGGAACAAGTTGAGGTGTAAAAAACACTGACGTAGAGTTGTCACGTGCACGATTTCACCACCAGAGACTCGACTGTGCGCTGGTGTAAAATGTACATGTACTGCCACTGCAATGACAAACATTGCAAGAGGTTAGCCTTACATTTTTCATAAAATTTGGATAAAATATGAATTTCTTTTTAATGATATATCTGTCCCTAAATCGAGTGGGAATGTGTTCGAGGGTCCCTTAGGAGTCTTTCAAGGAAGTTTGCAGCAATTTGATTTTTTGACAAAAATTGACAAAAATTTCAAGGTTAGCCTTACATTTTTCATAAAATTTGGCTAAAATATGAATTTCTTTTTAATGATATATCTGTCCCTGAATCGAGTTGGAATGTGTTCGAGGGTCCCTTAGGAGTTCTTCCAGGAAGTTTGGAGCAATTTCGTTTTTTGAACAAAATTGACAAAAATTGAGAGGGGTTAGCCTTACATTTTTAATAAAAATTGGCTAAAATATGAATTTCTTTTTATGATATATCTGTTCCTAGATCGAGTTGGAATGCGTTCTAGGGTCCCTTAGGAGTCCTTCCAGGAAGTTTGGAGCAATATCATATTTGGACCAAAATTGACAAAAATTGCAAGGGGTTAGCCTTGCAGGAGACGGCGGCGGAAGGCACGTGCTGCTGCCGAAAGCTTCTGAAGAAATGCAGGGTCATCCCCGATGTCATTGCACACTACTCGATCATGTGTTGTGCAAAACGGTCGAAGAGGTGCAGGCGCGGATCTGGGGGAGGGGGGAATTCCCCACCTCCATGGGCGTCGCCAGGACTTTTTCTAGAGGGAGGCAAAATTTTCCCCCAAAAATCTTGTATTTGTCAACAAATTCTCGATATATCAGTTAAAGAGGGTGGCAGTAACATTTTGCACCCCCCCCCCCAACTCATTAAATTTACAGCACTCTGACTTCGCGCCTCATTTTCTCTTTTTTTTTCTCATTCTTTTTAATTTTTTTTTTTTTTTTGCTTTTCCGATGGGGGGGGCAAGCCCCCCCTCTTTGCCCCGCCCCCCCCTTGCGATGCCCATGCCCAGTTCTGTCCAATTTTTTTTATAGAATTCTGTGAAAAAAATGCGAAACACCCCCCCCCCCCTCCCCCTTTCTGACACGCTTAAACTGTTTACTGGTAATAATGTCCACTTTGCACAAAAGTACGGACATCGGCAGCTTTGTTAGGGGGTATATGCATATACTGTGATATAGGCCTAGTGTTAATAACCGCTGTAGAATAGGTTTACTTTTTTGTGTCAGAGCAGGGGAGGGGTTCCAAGCCCCCCCCCCCAAAAAAAAAAAAATTGCTCAGGATCCGCTCCTACATGATACTGTCTGTAAAAAAGCAAGTCCGTAAAAGCCCCATGCAATGGATTTTTTTCCAATTCAACCCTTACTGTACATTCTTGTATTCCACTTGACTTTGTTTTTCATTTTGAATTTCCATTTTTAAGGGTGATGGACTTTGTTATCTCGCGTTCCCCCCCCCCCCCCTTTTTGCGAATTACAATGTTTGTTGGGAATGTTCACAATTAAAGAAACGTTATTTGAAAGATGTAAATAATGTTCATATTACAATGTACAGCTTTATTTTTCCCCGGTATAATATAGCGTTTTTACGTGAAATTGGAAATTGCGCCATTAATAATGGTAGTCATTTTGATCGAACGAAACTCCGTTTTAATTATAGTCAATTATGATTCATTGATTCATGACATAGACCTCTGCTTCGTTTTCAAAACTACAGTACATCTGCCGAGCAGATGCAAATATCAAACTAAACCAAAGTATAATGGATAGAGGATAAAAAAAATCAAAAAGTTATGTGCTAGTCAAGCTTTCAGGGATCGGTCTGAGCCATAACAATGCCCCAGCCAACCCCTTAGTTCTCTTCCGGGGTCTCGGCGTCCCCGACCAATACACACTTCCTTCCCTGTCCATCCATATAACCCCGGAGGGCCAGGCACCATGTAAAAGCAAAGAGCTAAGGGAGGAACAGGGCGGCCCCTAAACCTGATCCTCCGAGTGGACCAATGCCCTGAACCTGTACGAAGGCGCCAACCTGGAACTCGCGGACAGTACCAGCCGCAGTGCTTACCGGTTAAGCTAAGGTACCGTTGGTAATTTACGACGGGAAATTAAACATCTTATATAATGACTGAACGAGTGCGATTAAAACCAAAACGACACCGACGGGATTCGAACCCGTGCCCCGCGCGATGCATGGACGGCGAATATAACCACTAGGCCATTCGGCTTTCTTAGAGTTCTTCTCAAAAATAATAGGCGGAGAAACGTGGCACATTGGTGAGTCCTTTCTGTTTGGGCTCCATAGACGAAAAGAAGTTGACATTTCGGGCAATAATGAGCCCACTGTTTTCATTTCTTTGGAAAATTGTATACGGCAGCCTTGTTAGTCGAAGGCCTACGTGTGCTAAACGTACCTCTCGTTACGCAACAATGGAAACTATTATTATGCAGGCCTTTTTTGAAAAAGACATCAGGCGTGCAGGGGCGGATCCAGGAATTTTGGCGGTGGGGGGGGGAGGGTTCAGGCCCGTTAAAGATATATGTTTATATTCGATTGTTGCGGACAGGTGGACCTTATTATTATTTTAATTGTGATAGATGTACATTTTTTGTGTGCGTCAGAACATGGGTGGGGGGTTGGCGGGGGAGGGGGGGGGGGTTCAAACCTCTCTCAGGGGTTCCGCGCCTGACTTCTACTCTTTGTATTTGGACAGACACAGATTCTCGACTCCCCTACTACTATTTTCAAATCGAACGGACGTCTTAAAAAGAAAAGGATTTTTTTACGGATTTGTTTGTTAACACTGTTTATCAGGCCTATATGCATATTCCGTTCGCTGTTCCCAACAGTCCTTCGTCAGCCTGTTATCAAACATTATTTTCGTTAAAAAATAATATTTACTAGACGTTCTCATCCTTAATTTAAAAAAAACCCATTGTTTTGAAAGAGAGGCTAGCTAACATCGTCGCTTTGCTCACGAAGTGACAAAAACCTAAAAAATTGACAAAAGTTCATTCTGAGATAATCGCATTTGAAGTTATTCCTTTTTCAAAAGACATTTTCGACCACTTTGCAGTAACAGAATTCGGAAATTTTTGCATTGTCCGATAGGATATGATTTGCTCTTTGTTAATTCATAGTTGTTTGTTAAAAATAGTTCGTATTAAACAGTAATTCATTAATAAAACTTGTTTGCACTTCGTAAAAACATCAAAACTTTGGGTCCCATATTTTGCCTATTACTTTGTACACAGTTTTTGTCACTTCGTGGGATTTTTTCGACGCAACAAACTTGTTACTTTTGCGCGCGCGCGTCTGTTCTTTTTCAACATCGTTCGCGCGCGCGTGTATGCTCCCATCCTTCCGCGTGTAGACCATTGTATAATTTCTGGCCCTGCTCACGAAGTGACTTTTTGTCACTTCGTGAGAACATTTTACACATTTTTACACTTGGTGAAAATGAAAATCACCGATTTCAGGCTTTTTGTCAATTGTTTGTTTGCAATAATTAAGCAAGTAAACAATATTTTGCCTTGAAACTTGGTCAAATTGTTCCTTGAGACAACTATAATAAAATGGCTAGTAAAACTCAAATCGAATAATTATCGATTTTCGAGGTTTTTGTCACTTCGTGAGCAAAGCGACGACATGAAAGAGAGAGACACACGTTGTGATAGAGAGGCTGGCTACCAGGCGAGAGAACGTGACCGTGAAAGAGAAACGCACCGCTGTGAAAAGGACGTACCTGGCCTTGGGCTTCCGTACTATACCGCCCAGCATGCTAGCACTGGCATTATTTGGCATTGAAAACGATCGACCATCTTCAATACAGCCCTATACCTCCGGCCCGCTGAGCACAGTATAGGCCTACTATGACGTGTTGAGGAGAAGGTCGTTTTAATTGTTAGCTGTTTTGTTTTGTTCCGCAGAGTGGATTAACCAATAGGACTATAGGCGCGGCCTGCATTTTCTAACTTTTAAGTTGGTTTGGTAGTTAATCCTCGCAGTTCGAACTTGAGGACACGATCGCGTAGCGTATTTTGTACTGTGCTCGCACTACGCTATACGAAGGATATCAAATCATGAAGCTGCTGAATATTCTTGTTTTATTGGTGTTGGTTGGCCTGTGTTGCGGGCAATACATGGAGAGGTTGAGCCGCAGAAAGAGGGAAAGTTGTTTCCCCGAGAGTACAGGCACCACTCCGTTCATCAAGGAGATATTCCTGGGGAGATGCTTGGAGCTCCAGACGGAGACTGCGATACCCAACGCTTGCCCACAGAGGTACGTATGGGTTTATCACAGGGACGATAAAGGGGTACACGAATTCGGCGAGGTGGAGTTTCACTGAGTTTGTGCCTTGCAGTGGATTAAGGGGTGGTATGATGACGTACGGTCATTGTTACAATGATTCTTGTACAAAAAAGAAAGCTTATATAATGACTGGGCTTTCATATCCTATAGATTTTGAAAGTGCTACAGGCAAAACTTCATTCCAAAATTGGTCCTGCCATTTGGGATGCGGTTTTTTTTTTACTCTCCCTGTATACCTTTCAGATTTACAGAATTTACGATACAGCGAGCCAGGAATAAATCTATGCCTTTTCAGTATTCTTGTAACATTGCAACCTGTCGATCTCCATCGCTCACACGATGTGTCTCGTTCAAGTAAAATCAGGGTTCATCGGCAATTTTCGCTAAAAAGTATTATTCGATGTATAAAAAGGCAAAACACAAATTCCAAAAATAGATTTGAGGAGTCTGTTGTGTACTTTGTCTGGTTCAAGTTTAGCATACTTAGAATAACCATCTACTTTGAGTACACGTATAGTTGGGCCATGTTCGATCATAATACAAAGAATTCACAACTTATACAAACTTAACTTGTTTGTTCTCAAACCTTTGTATTTTATATTGAACACACAAATTGAAATGAAAAGGGTGCAACCCTGCAGTCAGGGCCATATGCAGTGGGGTCAAAGTGCGTGGTCACGAGAAAATAGCCGATAGTATAGGTAGAATAATCATTGGGACAAAGAGAATGCATCAATGCGGGTGGAGGGGGCCGGAGTTTGCAGGTGATGCGTGTTTAAACGGGCTGGTACGGTGCATGCACGAGCAAAACTCGAACTATTCTGATCAAGGTCACCGAGAGGCGAGATAAAAGAACATCAGCCCAAATTTGCTCTGCATTACCTCCGGGTCAGTTGCTGGGTTCGGTCATTTTTCAAATCACGTTTGTGCCTTCAGTCCCAGCATGGTCCCAGCAGTTTTTTTTTGCTGTCTCTTGTTTGCGTGTGGGTGTGTCTGGGTAGGCATTACATTCACTGTGTGGACTTCTGAACAAAAGAGGTCCACAAAAACCACTGAGGTAGCGGCGACGTTGTGTGGACGTCGGCAAGTCCACACAGTGTTTCCCCTTTCTGGAAAACAGGTTTAGAGGCATTTTGGGGTTAGGTTTATCTGTGGCAAAATGAAGAGAAACACTTAATTGGAATCATAGAGAAAAAAATTGGATTGTGAAAGTGTTTTCACAGTGAGAGTAAAATGAGGTTTAAAAAAAAAAAAACGAAACCAATTGGAATGTCCACACTATACGTAACGTAAACATGTGTGTGTGTTTCGATTTAGATAATAATAACAATTACAAAATGTATAAGGATCAAACATAATTATTTCCAATGCACTTCACATATGGGTTCACAATTTGAATTTACATTATATTTTCCTTGACTGCATGCTATTAACGCTGAATGTGTGCCGCAACGTGAAATAAAGAAAACGGTGTCGCGTTGCACGAAATATTCATCACATAAGTGCTAAAACAGACTCAATTAAAAACCGATATCAGAGTTGACATAGGTTTTTCTTGTAAGTGATGTATAATCTGTAATTTTTTTAAAAAGCCCTGTCAACTGTACGCTACTGTGGGACGTTTTCCATGATGCCATAGCATACAAGGACCCATGCGCCATACCACTGGACGCCTACCGGGAGTTCATTGCAGCAGTGCCTCACCAACTGCCAGCTGATAAGGTGGATATAGAGCTACATTACCAACACGTTGTCGTTAAAAAGTTGGTGAATTGATCCGGTCTTAACTTTTTCTTTCAAATGGGGCTTTCGGTCGCTGCCGAAGTTAATTGAACGTGATCGGGAGTAATACATAACCGTCTGATATTTTCTACACAAACCCCGGTGTAGGAGGTTTTGCATAGAAATGTTCAGTAACCCACTTTTACGACAGCTTGCCATGCAGGTGTGATTATAATAAGATCTCATCCAAATTTTAAATTTCACTGACTCTGAACAAAAAAACCATCTCTTCAATGTCACAAGTATCCATGATTGATGGCGAATGGTGCACAAGGTTAATGACTATCCGCTCGCTTTCAAATATTAACCACGCAAAACTTGTGTTTCTCAAAGTTCTCTGCTCTTTTGTCAAATGTGGGATTACGGGAGCTCTCGGTGGGTGCAGCGGCAATCGAGCCTGTCGGATATAAATATGTTTTCCACGAACGCTAACAATACAGTAAAGGTAAGAAAACAAAATGATAGAAGGTAAAAAAATACATTGATGCCGAACCCCAACTTGGAAGTAAAGAAAGTGCGAAGTGGGGGAGCAGTTAAATCAAGGCCAATGATCTCGTGAAATGCCGAGATCTGCGTTTCTAAAGATCGAGCGATTTTCATGCGTTGGAACATTACCAACACGTTGTCGTAAAAGTTGGTACAATTGATCCGGTCTTAACTTTTTCTTTCAAATGGGGCTTACGGTCGCTGCCAAAGTTAATTGAACGTGATGGGCAGTGATAAATAACCGTTTGATATTTTCTACACAAACCCCCGGTGTAGGGGGTTTTGCATAGAAATTTCCAGATACCAACGTTTACGACAATGCACGTGTTAGTAATGTAAGCATTTGTGTTCCATAGGCCCTAGTAGTATTACATTTAGGATCGAGCTCCACTTTGTCGTGGAAAGGAAGTTTGGGCTTTTAAAGAGTCTGGTTTATCAATTGGATTTTATAGGGTTTTTGTGTTGTATATGCCATATGGGAAGGGTTCTTTTTTCTTAAAATAAAATTGTATGAAGTTGTTAATTAATGCACCTTCATTTGATGGTTCAGTGCATGCTGTTCTCTGAAAGAGTTGAGGAAAGACCGAAAGTGCTAACTATCTGATCTCCCCGGGTTAGCCCTGCAGTTAAAAAATAAACGCCGCCAAAAAGGTCCATACTCATTGGAGGGTCATAATTTAGAATCTGATCGTCTGATGATGACGTCATTAGTATAGACCTTTGGGGAATTTGGTTACTTAGATTCATTTTGCCACCCCGTTTGCTATGCCAAAGACTACAAATCGTCCAAGGTTAAAAACAGTTTATGAAAAATCATGCAGTTCGAAAAGTTGTCACAAGACAATCAGATTCGTAAGTTATGACCCCTCCAATAATAATAATAGCGGCATTTAAGAACGCTCTTATTAGTAAACTAAACACAGCGCTTACAATATTATTATTACCCCTGATCATTGGGCCAATTCCAAATACCATCTCAGCCCCCCTGGGGAGTATACAGTTCGATGCTGCCCGTTAGGCGCAAGGAAGCTAATTCAATCACAATAACCATCTCTGCCCTCACAGGTACCCATTTACTCCTGGGTGGAGAGAAGCAATGAGCAAAGTGCCTTGCCCTAGAGCACACGCACAATGACCCCGGCTGGACTCAAACTCGCAACCCGCAGCTTTAACCACAGACCGCGAATCCAGTGCCCTTAACCACGAGGCCACAGCACTCTACATTGAGTGGGAAATTTCCTTTTTTTTGCGGTGTTTAATATCTGCCTTATTAAAATACACGAACGAGGTGCCGCACAGTCCACTTTCGATTCAAATGACCGTGTGTAGCTGTTTGTCTATACCTCTTTGCCTGTCTGTGCATGTTCAGCGATGTCTCCAAGTTCATACCAGTCTGTTCTTTATTCATTTTCCAGTCAATGTTTTGGTCGGGCACCAGTTACATCGTCCACGAGTACACGGAGGCTGCCAATGACCTCTTGACCTTGGAAGACACGTTGCTAGGATACATGGTGGATGGTCTCCAGTGGTGTAGCTCCACCGATGCCAGCTCCACCGGACTCAACTATCAGGAATGCCCCGATTTCTGGCAAGAGGGATGTGCCGTGGCGTCGACGGCTTTCTATACCGCGACATCGTCTGCAGTAAGAAAAATGAAATCTCTATTTTCCTTTTACCTCGAACACTTTCAACTTGTTGGATTGGTTTGCTGTAGTTCAAATGATACAATAATTATATCAAGGCCTATTGTAATGAGCACTAAGTTATCATTTAGTATGCGAGCTAAATGAGTAAATATACGATGTAACTTGTACGGATTAAAGGGGATGGTTCAAGCCGTTTTGGAAACCCTGTTTTCTTTATCTTCTTCTTCTTCCAACAATCACAGATTGGCCGTCAAGCTACGGGCGTCATCACCGTCATGTTGGACGCCACCAGGACAGACGGTGCCTATCGCAACGACAGGTAGGCGTTGACACGGCTTGGGCTTTCATCTAATTGCTTTAACAGAAATCAAGTTAATTAACTCACGTCAGACATCAAGGGAATTCGGTTACAGGCACCGTTGTTAAAGAAAAGAAAATCCTTGAAATGTTTAATTTACTGGCATTGAAATTAAGCATCAATGGAAATGATGACAACATAAGAACACAGGCACGTTGCCTGTTGGGGTTGTAAGGGCAGATTTTCATTTCTGAAAAATTAAGAGAAGAAAATAGAGCTGTTACAATTAATGACTGTCTATTGGATATCGATTTTTGTCAGTAGAATTAGCGTCCACCAATTACAGCCGGCGAACTATAACATGCATTCTCAGTCATAATTTGATTAGTTTTTTATTTGAAACAATTTATGAGGAATTACTTTTACATACACTATTTTTATTTGAAGACTTAAATTAAATTCAAAGAACTAGAGAACCCAGTCAATATTTTAACTGTTGTTTTAAAAGAGTGAGACCTTCTCCCCCTCCTTCTAGTTTTTTCGCCAAGTACGAGTTTCCCAACATGGATCCGGAGAAGGTTACTCGAGGAGACATCATCCTTGTCAATCGCCTGGGGAATCCCATCGTGTAAGTTTACCTAATTCTTATGTTATATTCCTGAACACAGACACTCATATGAGTGTCACAATTTAAACAGTTGCTAGAGGTTCTAGTCCCAATCGGGCTTGTGAGTTTTATTCCGACAGGCTTTTAGGGATTTTGAAGTCGTAGTTATAGTGCTCACGTCTGTGGTACAGGTAGTTTTTATCATATATTCTTTTTTTCCAATTCAGTGAGACATGCGGTACTGGATCGGTTGCTGTCCTGGAGAGATTGTTCACGGAAAAAGGAATCGAATGGACATGCACGGATAATGACGAGTAAGTTTGAGAAAAATATCAGGAATTTATCTTGAAGTATCTTGGAGATATACGACCAAGCAAAGCACTAACCTAAATTTGCCGCATTGCAATTGTGTCCGCTGGGTTTTTAACTATTCATAAATACCCGGGACACTGAGTTTACCCATTCCTGTCCGGTTCGTAAGTGTGACGTCATTTCAACTTTACCGTGCGCGGGCCTTTTCGCCGATAATGTCCCTCGCAATCGCATCCGGCCAAATATCAGCGTCCAGCCCTCAAGCCGGTTTGAAACGTACTTGTTTAACACCGGCAAAGCACAAATGTATTCCCTTAAAACTGTTTTCTTCTCTGACTAATTTTTAAAAGACAAATTTACAATGATCGAATATCATTTAGGTTATGGGCTACAGTATCGTGGTAAAAAGGCGTCAAGATACATTATTTACAAACAAAACACTCCCTGAAATTAATAGGCATGCTGCAAGCCTGCAACTTGCATTTGCATTTTCACACTTTTATATTTTTTTTACATTCACAGACGGGTGTATCACGTCCAGTGTTCAAAGGATCCAACCCACACCGAATGTATCACTCCAGCTGACGTGACGGGGTCGAGCGCCACCAGTCGTCCAAGCTTGATTATACTTGCTATGATCTTAGTATGCATGGTGGCTGAGCTGATGTAGAACTTAACAATTCCATTCCAGTTACCAAATTAGACCTAGTTAATTTGCATTTTTATTTTATTTTAAGGTTTTGAGGGGTTTTTAAAAGTTTTTTAAAAAGAAGTAGCCACATGTATATAGGCACTGAGTGTGTCATGATTAAAGAGACATTACGTCCATTACGTCCAATTGGCGTTTTAAACGAAATGATGCTAAATAGTTCATTTGAAATAGCATTTAAAAGTAGAATATAAATGCCCACACGGCCATTCTTTAAAAACTGGGTGTTTTGTGTATCATTCTTGCCATGCGATAACGAATTCGGGGCTCAAAATGTTGACTCTCAAAAATCGAGCTGTTGAGTGTATTATGTGACACACACACAACTTGTACCGTACATTGAATGGACACGGCTGGAAATACGTATGCATATGCCACAAAATGTCCGTCATGCACGGCCGATGTAAACAACCAGGGGCCAATTTCATAGAGCTGCTTAAGCACAAAATTTGCTTAAGCACAAAACGTCTTGCTTAATAAAATCAGGTTACCGGCCAAAACTCCATGCGATTGTTATGCTAAGTAAACAACAGCTAAATACCAGTCACAAGCAATGTACATCACATGGAGTTTTGGCCGGTAACCTAATTTTACTAAGCAATGTTTTTTCGTGCTTAAGCAAATGTTCTGCTTAAGCAGCTCTATGAAATTGGGCGCAGGGTTTTTTTGTCTTTCCTTTGATTATACATTTCTGGGCCTCTATAGGCCCAAGCAAAATTCCACTTTAGTAATTTTTTGTCGGGCTACCGTACTTAATGAGTAAATTTCTGGTGACACACATGCACACTGCCAGCAATAATTACAAGCATATTTACGTGTTGGTCGAGGGCACTGGCTTTCATAAACTCATTACTGGCATGGATTACCTTGTAATTTGAAATGATACTTGTTCATCGCTAGTAATTATGGTATCATTTATGCGGGTCTTTCATCAATGGAAGATTAAGTAGAAAGCGATATTGGAATCGCACCTTAATCGCCCTAATTCTCTTTTTGCATCAAAGAGTTTCGACGAATGGCCATGGCACAAGGTGATGAAACAAAGGAAATCCCTGAAAATTTGCAGGCGTTGAAAATAGGATGGATACGGATATAGAATATGTATACATCCGAACTTTTCTGTCCATAGCTACGTCGATAATTGTTCTCGATATGTATATATATACATTTATACTTTCGTGTATATATTTTCAGAGGTTTTTCTCCATACCATGTTGCATAAAAATATGACCCTGTCTAAACAAAATCAATTTTTCATTCTGCGAATTTTCAACTGATGACGTCATCAAACCGGAAGTCACGTTTAAATGAAACCTGTCAAACACGATACGATTTTTTTTCTTCAAATTAAAACACATTACTACACTGGAAAATGCCAAATTCGATTATTTTTGTTGTGACCAATGATATTCATATCTGAACTCGGCAATGTCCAGTGAAATAACTGTTGTAACGGTTGTCTGCCCGATCATCCTGCGTTATAGTAACGAAAACAAACGCGAATCTCTAGTTTTGTGTGTGTTTTTTGTTCAGGTTAACCACTAGCACTATTAGTCTATGGAATATCCCCTTGCACAGCAAGGGTATGATATGCAAGCATATTCGGTGATTAATTATGCAAAACAAGACTGCATCTTGACCTCGAGATTCTGACCATTCAGCGGGCGCCTTCTATATCGGTCTTCCGTAATATAACCCGCTGTTGTATTACAAAAACATGGCATCCCACATGACTAGTCAGGAGCTATTTCTGATCGAAATGACGTCACAGTTTCTAAAGTCGACTCCGATTGGCTGGCGCGGTGTCGCATAAAATTTGCATGTTAAGCTTTATCAGGCGTTTGACCGTGGCTCTACACACGGATCCTCAGACTATAGCAATATAGAAGCGGCCTGTACTTTCCAACTTCTCAGTTAGTTGGTTTGGTAGTATAGTCTTCGCAGTTTGAACTAGCGGTTATAATTATATACACCACTCGCGTATTTGCACTGTGCTCGCACTACGAAGCAATATCAAATCATGAAGCTGCTGAATATTCTTGTGTTATTGGTGTTGGTTGGATTGTGTTGCGGGCAATACATGGAGAGGTTGAGCCGCAGAAAGAGGGAAAGTTGCTTCCCCGAGAGCACAGGCACCACTCCGTTCATCAAGGAGATATTCCTGGGAAGATGCTTGGAGCTACAGGTGGAGACTGCGATACCCAACGCTTGCCCACAGAGGTACGTGTAATTTATATGGGTTTATCGTAGGGATGATAAAGGGGTACACGAAAGCCGGCGAGGCCGATCTGAAGATGCTCCCGGTCTTCTTCAGCAGCTACACTGGTTACCACTCAAACATCGCATCCTTTTTAAATTACTCATGCGAGTCTACAAGTCACCAACACGGCACAGCTCCCCCCAACTTGGTTTGACTTCTTCCCTTTCATGAACCTAGTAGGGAGAGGCTCAGGTCTTCATCTGATAAGTCCCGCTTATACGGACAACCATCACTACCAAGAGTACAGGAGACAAAGCATTTTCATTGCAGGTCCTAAAGAATGGAACAAGATCCCATCACACATCAGAGACTCGCAATTCTATCCACATTTGCTTTGCTCTTACCGCTAGCTCTACTTGATTGTTTCTTCCCTGTAAAGCGCTTAGATCTTGCTAAAAGCGCTATATTATATAAATCACCGGTTTATTATCATTATTATTATTATAAGTATTTATATCCATGTTATTATTATTATACGTGCATGTGTAAAGGTACCATTAAGGAGACACGTTATCGTAATTTCGTCGTACGATGGGAGACATCGATCATTAGGGAGACATTTTCATGTCTCCCTAATGTCACAGCCCCCCCCCCCCCCCTTTAGAGGCAAAATTTCGCAGTCGCGATTAGATTACATTTGTTGCTCGTGGTCTAATTAGTAAACATACCGAAATTCGTGGGAAAAGGACAAGGGAATATTGGGTAAGGGCACATTGAAGTTTGGTATAGTGTAACCAAGCGAACGGAGGTGAAAATAAAACCTATCATGCAGTTGGATACTTAATTTTCAGGTAGCTCACAAAATGTTTTTTTTTCAATTGGGAACTTAGGCCCTAAACAAAACAAAAAAATGCCTTCGGGTGTGTGTCTGATATACATTTAAAGAATTCGAGGATATGTACAGGATTGGTCCAGGTATAAAAACTCAAGGACAAATACGGGAAACTATAAGGCCACCAGACGATGAGGGGTTCTGTGTACAGAGAGAAAATATTGATATCACTTGAAAATATTTAGCAAGTATGTACAATA
Source organism: Patiria miniata (assembly GCF_015706575.1). Classification (NCBI taxonomy): domain Eukaryota; kingdom Metazoa; phylum Echinodermata; class Asteroidea; order Valvatida; family Asterinidae; genus Patiria; species Patiria miniata. The sequence goes on from NW_024037055.1 coordinate 7,621,148, forward strand.
TCATGACTACAAAGTTTTATGAAGGTGGACACGATTTCTAAAATTGCGTCATTTCAATTTGACTATTAAGAGTACATGCAAGGCATTTAAAATATTCAAATTTCCACAGCTACAATACCTATTATGTCCAAACAAAATGGATTCTGTACCAAACAGGAGGCATTTCACAAATTAAAGAATACGTGTTCAATGTACATAATGTAGAGTTAAAGTGAGGCAAAAATGCAAGGGAAATACGCAAGGCCGATCTTAACTATTTTTTTTTGCAATATGCAGAATTAACAGTCATGTACCGTACCTGCCAGAGAGTTAGTGACTGGTACGGTACTGGCTCATGTAACAGTTGCGGTACCACAGTAAAATGGCGACAAGATGGGATTACTGAAATAAATTATCAATGACACCAATAAAATACGAGTGAGTGTGAACATGTTTGTTGTTACACGAGAACATTATCTACAGTTTGTATTATATACAAACATATAACGACACCTTAGATAACCAAACTTTGGGGGTTGAGTTTATTTAGCATACCACAATGAGGATATCAATTAGCTACAATAATGCAAAATTGAAGGCACCAAACCCCAGCAATTACAGTGAAAATACTCAAATACCGTCACTAAAACTATACAATTACATTAGAAAATTGGTTTAGCAATTGAGCATGTAGTTGGACCATATGTTGGATCATATCAAGAACTCTCAAGTTAAAGACACATTATGGAAACCAAAAAAAGTCTCCGGTTTCTGGTATGGATCTTGCCCCAAAAGTAGTGCAGCGACGCGGCTTTTTTTTTCCTTCAAATGTCGGCTGATGACTGCAAATGGTGCCCGACTCAATTTGGTGCAAAATGTATTGGAGCCCAGAGAGGCCACATAAAGCTTATTCTCGATCATAACCCCATCTAAAAACACGTTAAAATTTTGCAGCAGCAGCATTCCAGTCAAACCAGTGAGTTCGGCGGTTTTTAGACATCATCTTACATTGAAAAAAAAATCTTTTTAATTTTGCCGACGCGCATGGCTACGGCGACGCGCGCGCAGACCAGAAACCGGAGACTTTTTTGGCCTTACTTGTTTCTTCTCAAACATACGGAAGCCCGTTCGTTCCATGTTTTAAAAGTAAAAAAAAAAAACATTATTGCGAAACAACGCAATAGTATTGCTAAATAACGCAAAAGTCTTTCGTAGTATTTCGCAATACTATTGCGTTATTTCGATACTGTCGCGTTATTTCACAATAAGTATTGTGTTATTTTGTAAAACTATTGAGTTATTTCGCAGTGGGAGAAAATGGGGCTGAAAGCTTCAATAGGTAAAGCAGGCCTAATCATTTCACGGAATGCATAAATGCTGGGGGGGGGGGGGGGAGTGGTCTGCAGGTGTCGCGTGTTTCAATAGGCTGGTACGGTGCATGCACGAGCGAAACTCGATCAGTTCTGATCAAGGTCACCGAGATAGAGATCAAAAGGATATCAGCCCAAATTTGCTCTGCATCATCTCGGTGCTACGTTCGTTTATCACTGCATACTCCGTAATTATTCTTTACAGACCCGTCAACTGTATGCGCCTGTGGAAACTTTTCCATGACGCCATAGCATACAAGGACCCATGCGCTATACCACTGGACGCCTACCGGGACTTCATTGCAGCAGTGCCTCACCAACTGCCAGCCGATAAGGTGAAAATAAGCATTTTTGTTCCAGTTTTCATCTAAAGCATTAAGTTTGGGATCGAGCTCCATTTTGTCGTGGAAAGGCAGTTCGAGCTTCCAAAGAATATAATAATACAATAACTAAATTTTGTATAGCGCCAGATACGTCAAAAAGTGACGCTTTAGGCGCTTCACAGAAATACAAATAAAAAAGTTGAAAATGTATTATATTAAATAAAAAACTGTGCTTCATTCATTGGATTTTAGTTTTTTTTTGGTTGCATATTGGAAGGGGTTCTTTTTTTTATTACAATTTCATAAAGTAGTTAATTAATGCACCTTCATTTAACGGTTCAGTTGCTGGCGGAAGAAACATGACTGATGATTTTGACCTTTAAATTAAAAGTTGAGGAGAGAGGGAAAGTGCTAATATCCCATCTTCTTGGTTTATCCCTGTTTTTGAAATCATCGAAGCAGAACTTAGCAAGCTCTGCCATTGTGTGCTTCTGTTAATACAAGGTCTGATTCGCTCTGAAATTATTATCAAAATACCGAAGGTAGCGCAATGACATGCAGTCCACTTTCGATTACAATGACCGTGCTTAACTGTTTGTCTATAGTGACCTCTTTGCCTACCTGCGGTCTGTTCAGCAATGTCTCCAAGTTCATACCAGTCTGTTCTTTATTCATTTTCCAGTCAATGTTTTGGTCGGGCACCAGTTACATCGTCCACGAGTACACGGAGGCTGCCAATGACCTCTTGACCTTGGAAGACACGTTGATGGGGTACATGGTAGATGGTCTCCAGTGGTGCAGCTCCACCAATCCTTGGTCCACCGGACTCAACTATTGGGAATGCCCAGAGTTCTGGCAAGAGGGGTGTGAAGTGGCGTCGACGGCTTTTTATACTGCGACATCGTCTGCTGTAAGTAACTTCAACTTCACTTGGATTGGTTTTCTGTATAGTTTAAATGATACAATACCAAGGCCTTTTGTAATGAGCACAGTACATGAGCTTTTAAGGATTCATGGGGATGGTGCCAATGGCGGATCCAGAACACAACTTCTTCTTTTTTAGGGGGGGGGGGGGCAAACCAATATTGTTCCCATTTTTTTGCTGAGTTTTGTGGATGGTGTACGCAGTGGGTATACCTTTTTGCGACGTAACTTTAAAAAACAGTTGGACTCATTATTTTTTTATTTTCGGGGGGGGGGGCATGACCCCCCCCCGTTGCCCCCCCCCCCCGTTGCCCCCCCCCCCCCCCATCCGCCGTTGGATGGTGCAATCTGTTGTTTGAAACCCCGTTTTCTCCTTCCTCCAACGATCACAGATTGGCCGTCAAGCTACGGGCGTCGTCACCGTCATGTTGGACGCTACCAGGACAGACGGTGCCTATCGCAACGACAGGTAGGCGTTGACACCAGAGTTAAGTTATTAATATGATATTTTCTACCGATTTACTGGAAACTGATAAACGTCGATGTGATGAGCATTATTTTTATTCCAGAATTAAATGAGTCAGTTGCCAAGAACTAGAAAACCCAGTCAATATTTTAACTGTTTTTTAATAGACTAGGCCTAATAGAGTGAGACCTTTTCCCCCTCCTTCTAGTTTCTTCGCCAACTACGAGTTCCCCAACATGGATCCAGAGAAGGTTACTCGAGGAGACATCATCCTTGTCAATCGCCTGGGGAAACCTGTCGTGTAAGTTTATACCCATACACTGCTGAACAAAAACGAATGCCGCAAGTCAGTTGCAGAAGGTCGTGGGCTCGAGTCCCAATCAGTCTTGTGAATTTTACTCAAGGGCGGATCCAGAACACAATTTGGTTTTTTTGGGGGGCCAAAAAAAATTCGGTCCCCAAAAAGTGTGTCCAAAAAAATTACGGCGTGGGGTTTGGGGCCCGCCTAGTTAGTTGGGCCCTGAAAAAAAAAATTGATTCTAGATGCTCTGTGGTGCGATCTGAAGCCATTTCTGACCACTTTAACCAATGTTTTTTTAAGGAAAAGATGGTGGTGTACTTAATGTCTGCCTTTATTGCAAAGTCACTAAAAATAAAAAAAAGATTGTTTTATTTTTTTTTTTGGGGGGGGGGGAGGGCATGGCCCCCTGTAAACAAAGCGAGACGTCATTAGTTCACAGGTCCATTTGATATGTATACATGTTCGACGTGCATATGGTACACCACAAAATTGTGTGGCATATTTTAATCGCTCATAAAAAGTCGGAAGTCTGAAATAAAATAATATAATTGGATTTTCCATGAATGGCCTACATTCCCACAACTGATAGCTTTTCAAATCAAAAGATTTAAGAGTTTGGAATCATGTTTATAATATTGTGGTCACGTCTTTGCAGGTAATAATTATATCATAGTGTTTTTTTTCCAATTCAGTGAGACATGCGGTACTGGATCGGTTGCTGTCCTGGAGAGATTGTTCAAGGAAAAAGGAATCGAATGGACATGCACGGATAGTGACGAGTAAGTTTTCAGAAACGTCAAGATAATATTGTGAAAATTCAGTACCAATTAGCGCATCTGCCTTCGACCACTATTCCCATTCTTTGTCGAAGCGTCCATACATGTTGTTTGTTTCAAACGAAAAGAATAAAATCTTAACCATGACCTTTTAAGTCCAACAAAAACTGCTAGGTATGGACTGATTTGGATTTAACTAAAAGTGTTTCGGGTATACCTTTGTTGTGCATCGCCAGACGTGTGTTTCACATCCAATGTTCGAAGGATCCAACCCACGACGACTGTATCACACCACCTGACGTGATGGAGTAGAGCGCCACCAGTCGTCCAAGCTTACTGCCACTTGCTATGATCTTGGTCTCCATGGTAAAAAAGATACGATGTAGAACTTGACAATTCAAGTTACCAAATTAGGCCTTGTTAATTCACATTTTGTTTAATGTTAAAGTTTAGAGAGTTCTATTGTTTAAAAAACATTTTATAACGCAGGACGAAGTTTCCCTGGTATGCAATTACTCAGAATGTGCGATAAAAGCAACGCGAACCAGTGAGGTATACACTGTATTTTTCTTTACTATAAGGCCAAAAAAAAAAGTCTCCGGTTTCTGGTATGGAGCTTGCCCAAAAAGTGGTGCGGCGACGCGGCTTTTTTTTTTTTTACCTGTTTTTTTGGCTTCAAATGTCGGCTGATGACTGCAAATGGTGCCCGACTAAACTTAGTGCAAATATTATGGGAGACCAGAGAGGCCACATAAAGCTTATTCTCGATCATAACCCCATCTAAAAACACGTTAAAATTGTGCAGCAGCAGGATTCCAGTCAAACCAGTGAGTTTGGCGGTTTTGAGACATCATCTTTCATTGAAAAAAAAAAACTTTTTCATTTTGCCGACGCGCATGGCTACGGCGACGCGCGCGCATACCAGAAACCGGAGACTTTTTATTTTTTGGCCTAAGATTGGTTCCCGCATTCTCATTACGGGGCGTCAACCAATAATCGTGATCTAGCGAACGCCTTGTGGCTCATCCTTTCACGTATGCGTCGGTAAAGTTGGTAATCACCGCCTGCGTACTTTGCCAACACGCTTTGCTGGTTCACAAGTACGATTTTGCTATTTATTTCTTGATATTATACGTGGTTTATCACATTTCTAATTTACTTTGGTATAAGGGTCAAAACTTGAAAACCGTTCAGTTTTCCATTCAGTGTTCCTTGTACATGTAGTCGTTTTATTAACTGCCGCAAGCAGTAATGGTATTGTGTGTATGCTTGTGTATATCTTCTCGGTGGTTCAAACTTATTTGCATATTATCTATACTTCATATTTTTTTGCACGATAAACTTTCTAAAGTAAACTTGACTGTTTCCCGCCTCCCTAAAGATATGGGAACCGGCAACTAACTCCTATCTAAAGCCTGTGATTGGATCGCCTCTGGCGCGCGTATCACGATTGTTTATTTTCGAATCGCTGTTCAACTTTTGTGCATGGACGCCGGTGATTGAACCCACGATTATCAAGAAACTCACGCTTGTTTTACCACAAGAAGTGCACAAAATCACCAATGTCTCCATGCAAGTAACTTGCAAGCATTTCAGCTGCATAGGTTGTAAATATTGAACAGCAATATTTCTCTCTTTATTAATATTTGCCAGATATACTTTCAAATTCAGCAAAAATCGAAGTTCATTACCTCTGCACATACGTGGCCAGGCCTATTGCCATTTTGCAACAGGCCTAGGCTGGTTAAGCGCAAACATTACCGATGTGATTTAGAATTCACGAGGCGAGGCGGGTTTCAGACCTATGACGTCATGCATAATTCCGGAATTCCGGGCAATGTATGCCAGATTTACCGCTGGTTACCAGACCCCATTTTTGAAGTCCAAAGGACAAAGGGGTCAGGGAACCAGACTAGAAGTAGACAAGTGTGTTATCAGAAACTGAAAAAAAAAATTTAAAAAAAAAGCTTGATGAAAGTTTTGTTTCCTTCAATAAATACATTTTCTCTTTGTGTGTGTGTAGTTGTTTGCTCGTGTGTACTTTTGTCAATATTTCATCACAGATTGGATGTTATCTTTGGCAGGGTCGATGATTGTGTTTGTTTACCTGATTCTGAGAGGGCTGTTTACTTGGATTTGACTGGTAAAAATCAACACATTTCACGAAATTCTTAGCTAGGAAATCAAACCATAATTCAAGCAAAAACATACTAGGCAGGTCATGGCATAAAAACACTGGGTGATTTTTTTATTCAAGAATTACCGGGTTGGTTGAACCGCACAGTGATGAGACTTTTATGACATCTTCAAATCAGAAAACGATGTCGGAATACACGAGAATAATTATGACATTCAACTGGTTTTTTTTTTCATTAGAAAAAGTTAAGGGTGAAATACGCTTTTAAGCCTTTTTAATAATATAATAATCTCAGCTTAAATCTGGAATTCAGTTCAATTTCATACAATCTTATTTCTGTCGGTGGATAACGTTTTGTTTGAAACTGGGAAAAGGTATATAAGAATAGCACACTTTCGGGACATACAATGCATTTTTGGATAAAATAGGTTTTACATGCGTATATTAAGAATAATCATCAGGTCATAAATAGTATACGGCTTTGATCAAGGAGATACAAATTCGACAAAAAAATGACAGGTGATATCTTTAAATCCACCTGTTCAATGAGAAACTAATCAATAGTTCTGAGCTATGGTAATTTCTATCCATTTTTATACCAAAAGATTTTCCTCCATAGAAAAAAGTCGGAGAAGATTCCTTTAGTGGCACAGTATCATTTTTTTTTCAAATAAAACCATTCTGATAAGATCTTTGTTTAAAATTTGGCACAGGCGACAATTGATTAGCGTGAAAAAAATACAACTACTACACAACCCAATGGGCCCTCACAGGCTATACCTATTCAACATCAGCTGACCCGAAAGCAGTTGCTATCAACTAATGATGCTGGTACAAGTTATACACTGAAGTGTCTCCAAAGTAATATAAAAATAAACCAAATGGGTCGTATATGTGTGTATTTATATACACTTTATTTACAGATCAATGACAGACACACTTCAATTATAGTTGAGATGCCAAAGGTCAAATGTCACCACCAATAGCGGGTCACGTGTCACATGGTATGACGTTTTGGATAGGAACCGATGCAGACACGCAAACTTTACAAAAATTGCCAGTTGAGTTGTGTTTGGATTCGAATTGGTACATATTACGTTGGGATGACAAATATAATTAGAGATGTATTAATAACCAGAATTAACCAGAATTTGAAGTTATAATTTTATGCACCCAATGGTGTAGGGGTGCAAAACGAAGCGAAGGAAACATGAAAATGCACAAAAGATTGCATTTGACCAACTTTGATAACACCTCAACCTCTAACAGTTGAAAGAATGTTCCTGTTAATGATGACCTCAACTTAACGATTCAAAGAGGTTTTTGTCAGTCAATGGACATAGAATGATGTTAAACATGATACATGTAGTTATAATGTGCATGAGAATGAGTAAGCTTGACTCAATAGTCAAATGCAGTTTATTTTGAGATGCCAATTTAAAGTTATAATAAGATCACAGTCGGTAAAAAAAAGTGATTAAAAAAGACCGAAACCTTGCGTAATTAGGAAAAAAAACAGAGTTGCACGAGGACTTGTTAGAGTTGATCAAATACTGGGCTGTTTCTGCCTCCTGTACGCTGCAAAAACTGCAGTGTTAAATTTACACCATCGGTATCTATATAGGACCATCTGGTGTTAAGTTTTACTGGTGTTGTCCTATATAGATACCAAATGGCGTTAAATTAACACTACAGTTTTTGCAGTGTACCCACTTTATCCTATCCTTTATCCTATCCTGCACAATTCAATGGCTGTGCAGTCCAACTTAAGTGACCCATGCTTAAATACCAAAAAAAAGAAGAAAGTAACAAGCATTTTAAGCATTTCAAATTATCGATGGGTGATTCTGAACACAGGAAGAATATGATACACTTTTTTTAGTTCTTTCTTATTTACACAACGTAAATCTACATAAGATTTCATGGAAGACAAAATTGAAATAATCGAGGAAATATAGTTGACACTATGCTACACAGCATTTCTGTTGTTGGACTACAGCTGAATGTACAGTCGAGCGCACGCAACTGGTGCAAACGGCCCCCGAGTAAACTGCAATATTTTCCCCCCAATAAATATTAAAAATGACAGCATAGAACGCGAGCCATGATGGTGCATAACCGAAACTAATGTTAGGATTATTACACGCAGCATGATGTGCACATCTTCCAAATAGCATCAGCAGTAAGTTATTGAACATGCTATTACGCGCTGCCTGTACAGCAATTGCCAAATTCGCAGCAGATACAGTGCTGCCACTGCAAGAAAAGTTAGACAATGGCAAGATACCTAAAGGTCAAAGGTCACAAGATGCCATCCTTGCAGAGCTGAAAAAATATCTGAAAGTATGCTTATTTTGAGATGTGACAACAAGCATTTGGTGGCATAACAAAAAAAATCTGACATTCAATGGGATCATCCCTCGCATGCCAGTTTCGTAGTGAACTTTTTGACCACCAAACCGTACATGTAATCTTTTGAACCTGGAATGACTAGAACCTATATTATATGCCGCATTTGCTTGTTGCCTCCGTAGTTTCTGTGGAAATGACATTCCCACAAAAGAATCAATCATTCCAATGCCCACCATTTTAGTTACTAGCACAATCGTGACAGCTGAAGAAACTACCAGATAATTCTGCTTTCAAAAAATAAATTCATATAAAAACTGCATACCAAGCCGTTGATTCCCATATACAGCATATACTCAGCTACCAATATTCATTCATATAATTCCAGTTGTATCTACATCTTTACACTCTGCTCAGCTTAAAGCAGAGTAACATTTTTAATTCAGGGAGGGGGTGCAAAGAAAAAAATATGACAAATTTGTCAAATTGCATTGTGTCTATTTTTTAACAGACTGCACTTTCAGGAAAAAAACGTTGGTGTAAAAAAAACTAATTGGAAATGTTAGGCCAAAAAAAAAAAATATTCGGTCTCTGGTCAGACCAAAGTTCCGGAATTGACGCGGCCACGCGGCTTTTTTTTTTTTTTTGCTTTTTTTTTTTTCTTCAAGCCTGGATTGTACAGACAAGGTAGGTACTATTTTGCTTTTTTGGTGTCCTCATGTACATTGGTGTCCTCCATAATTTGCCTTGGTGCTTTCGATCATTTGCCTTGGTGCAATTTCCCATTCCTTGGTGCTCTTTGGTAAAAAAAATTGAGGAGGTGCGGAAATAGAGGGCGCCGTTGGAGCTACCACGGAACATTTTGGGAAAAAAAAAGATAGACGCGCATGATTAAAATCGACGCGCGCGCTGACCAGAGACCGACTTATTTTTTTTTTGGCCTTATGTACATATTTATCTCCAATTTTTTTACTTCACGTCCTCAGATGCAACCACAAGAGATGTGTCGAAGGTCATGTTCAGATGACCCAGGTCATGTGCATTTATCTGCGGTCGTATGGAGCCGACCGATGTAATGTTATTACAGCGATAGGAGCAAGGTTTTTTTTATCATTTTGTACTATTTATTTACATTATTTATAACTTGACCAAGTCAGTCCTGTTGAACTGACCTCCATCAAGGGTCACTCTGTTGGGTCAGAGTTCAAAGGTCAACCTGTCAGTTGTACCAGTATTTAATCATGGCTTGCCGGACCCACGTCATTTCAGGACTGGACGCTCTACTCTCATTGATGCTCATACTGGACGCTGACCGACAGATGGACGTCTGTGGACTGAGAGGACTGGACGCCATCTCTTGGATTTCAGGACTTGACGCTGACCGACTGGACACCACCGACGAACTCCGACTCAGACCACAGAAGCACTTCCTGCTGACGGGCAGGGTGCTGCCCAAGAGTTTCAGGAGGGTCTCGTACTGGCGCTTACGGCCGTTTTCCAGCGGCTGTTTGCCGATGATGGTATTGTTGTTGTTGTTCTGTTGCATGTCTGTGAGGAGGGTGCAGCGGGTACCGACTACAATTAGTACTTGGTTAGTATGTGATTGTTAAGTGTAACCATGGCAAAATGACACAAGCAACATGCACACAAATGTAGGCTCGATCCACAACCAGGGCCCAATTTCATAGAGCTGCTTAAGCACAAAATTTGCTTAAGCACGAAAAAACATTGCTTAGTAAAATTAGGTTACCGGCCAAAACTCCATGCGATGTACATTGCTTGTGACTGGTATTTAGCGGTTGTTTACTTAGCATAACAATTGCATGGAGTTTTGGCCGGTAACCTGATTTTATTAAGCAAGACGTTTTTGTGCTTAAGCAAATTTTGTGCTTAAGCAGCTCTTTGAAATTGGCCCCTGGAAAGAAGAAAGGCCACCAACATGCAACGCTTGAAATGAAAACTAGCATCCATTCTGAGCCTCAATACTACAAAGATCATCCCACTTACCACTGAGAAAAAGCACTCTCTTTTACAAGTTATCCACTAAAGCATGTGATCACTGTGACTTGCAAGAACAACCAGTCTGGACTACAGCGTTGGAAAAGCTGTTATTTAAAGATATAGTCCATCATTTGTAATTTGTGCATTTTGTTCGTTTGAAGCAACAAAAGTGTTCAAAATCTAATGAAGGATACTGAACAACTAACCTGATGAAGTTTCAGCTCAGCTTCAGCTGTATATTCTGAGAAAAACAGCATTCTAGGATCTCATTTTCAAATCAAAAGTTGCTGAATCATGTTTTGAATTGGGCCTGAATTCAGCGTCCAAGACGCGTTCTCACTGAGCCGATTGCAGCTATACGCGATGTCGCGCACTGATCCGACGAATTATAGCAACCGCGCGTGCGTGTGCGTCTTGCTAATGCTTGCGCGCACTTCGCCGAATAACAAAACGAACTACTAATTTAAATTTTCCTACGGTGCGTCTTAAGACGCACCGTTTGAAAGGCCTTCTTTTGTTGATTACTTCAAAATGACAGTTTGCCAGAAAGAATAATTTCACAGGGAGTTTAGTCCCCTTGCTATCTTTCAACCAAGTATGTTTTTCAACAATAATTACGCCAGTTACTTTTCGGATGGCTGCAAATGATGGACTATAGCTTTAAAACAACTACCATGTTCTTACATTAATTGTCCCTAAGGTGTGTGGACAACTGTTAACCAAGGCAATTCTTCGCAAGAATTTGCATAAATTTGATCATAAAAGAATGCGAAGCTTTCAAACTGAGCAGCTCTGTGAAAACGAAAGTTTGACAAGCAAACTGGGAAACAACATGCAAAACAACATGCAAAATTGAAACAATGCATTGTCTACAGCGCTGTGTTGTTAAACCACACAAAGCAAAGTAGGGATTTCCCCATTTCGTTTACAAAGACATTACGCACTCGGAGCGGACGGATTATTTTAGTGAAGGACAGCATGCAAACTGAAACAGAATGTCCCTGAGAAATAATTTCTTTCAACTTGAGGTACGTACATTTAGTGATTAAACAGCTGAAAGCTGTCGTAAAATGGTTTACATTTATTTCATAAATAAAAAAAGCTCCATTTATTTTTTACATGACACTAGTCTAGATTACTAAAACCAATACTTTTTTATAGATAAAATTTGTTTTAAATTATTTTTTTTAAACAGAACTGGACGGTGATTAAATGTGAAGTATAACATCATCTAAAAGAATAAGAATCTTACATAGAATGTTCAAGAAAATTAATGTTACTGAATAAAAAATGGTAATGCACAGCACATGGTTTCATTTAGTTCTAATAAAGTTGCTAGGCAAAGGACCCGTACCTTCCAGAAGGGACCACAGTTTTTGGACAATTTTATACAAGTCTCTTTCTTCCCTCTTTACAAGGAGTGTGTCCCAGTGGTTAGGGTTTGTGACTCGTGATCAGAAGGTCAGGGGTTTGAATCCAGCCGCTGGCCATATGTTGTGTCCTTGGGCAAGCCACTTCACCCCACTTGCCTTAGTTTCTCCACCCAGGAGTATAAATGAGTACCGGCATTAGCTGGGGAGTAACCTGCGATGGACTAGCATCCCATCCAGGGGAGTAGAAATATTCTCAGTCATTTCATGCTAATGAAACCGGAGATAAATGATGGGCCACATTGGCTCGTGACAGACTTTACTTTATGTGACAGAGTTAACAGTAATTCAAGTTGTACTTTGAAAATTTTGAAAAGAAAATTGAAAATCAAACTAACATTGGGAAAGAGAGAAAACTGCACAAAATGAAAACATGCACAATAGAAAAGAACAATTGACAAACATGACAAATCCAAGGTAGCAAAAATGGAAAAATCATAATTGTGCACATATAAACATGAATATCTCACAGATTATGTACATATCGCCACAGGGTATAGATGTATGCAAACTCGACACAAACAAAAATGTGCTGGAAAAAAATTAATTCGGATTTGGTAGTTTCTTTGCAATATTAAGACTTTTTTTTTTTACAAGATTTTAACCTGATTAGCTTGGTGCTAAGAGTGGGTGATACAAATATATTTTAAAAAGGTAGAAATTTAGGAGCTAAGTTGTAATTCAAGAAAGCTTTGAGCGTTCATTGGCTGACTGAGATTTTTGCCTGGTACCTTGCATACATCGTACACCAATGACATTGCATCAGCTGAGTACTAACAGATTTAGTGCCACAGGAAGAAAGGCTGATTTGTCAACCAAAAAAAACCATCAAAATTTGTGTCTGTATATTTGGGGAGCAGACAAGTTATATTGACTGTATTTTGGGTTATCTGTTATAAAAAGTTTGGAGTTTCGATCACTACCAAAAGAGTTGTTTTCCACAATTAGAAAAAAAAATATCCTATTTACTGCAGTTTATAAAGATAAAAAAATTACACTTTGTGAAACTGACATTTTTCATGCAAAATCAAAGACACAGATTGTAGCCAGTGATTTGCAAATTTTGTCTTTCAGAGTGATAATAAGATTTAAAAGGCAAGAAACAGCAAAAGGTAGGAGACACTTTTGTCCACAAAAAGGCAAAAAAAAAAAAAAAATGTTCACTTTGCCACAGCTTACAATTATGACAACACAGTCACAAATTATGCCGTCATCAAAATAAAAGTTACACAATTTCAGTGACAGGCTTTGTTTTTTTAGTAATTTGAAATATCACAATTTACACAAACATTTCAAATAAGTACAATTCTGAGTGGATGGGGATTCATAAAAATTGTTTAACACTGAACACTGAAGGCACTGCTTGGTCCACCTCATCACACCTTTCAAAACGTCTCGAACATCTAATTTCAGCATGTTACTGTCTAACAAATTACATGCATATTGAGTTCTTAACCCCATGAGCTCGGGAAGCGGTCATGGCCGCGGCCGCTAATCCTCATTGGAATGCAGTTGCCAGCTGTGGTATGCCGTGGCACACGGCTAGTGGGTAGTTCCACAGCTGCTGCTTTTGTGCAGTCCCGCTACCACACAAAGGCTGTGCAGTCATGCGGGCCACTTGCTCTATGTGTGGAGGAATGTCCCCATTATAACCCGTGCTTAAGGGGTTAAATGTGGAATTCTCAGTTACTATTGCATTTTGTGCTGGATTAAGAAATATTGGAGGAAGACCAAAATGAGATGCTCTTTGAGTGGTGTGAGTAGGTTGCCATGGTAACTGTTGGATATCAGGTGATGCAATCTCAAGGTTGTGACTCACTCATGCGGATCCACCTCGTCAGGTCTTCGATGTCAATCAGTTTGGAGTCTTGCTCCATCTGAAGCTCATCTCGACGGATCAACAGCTGGACCAGCTCTTCGTTCAGACCTGGACAAAAAAAACAACACAATTGGAAACTGAAGTCGCATCCAAAATACTTAGCAGACTCACACACATGTCTTCAGCCGCTTCCATAGGTACATGTGCATGTGTAATTGCAAGCCATAAGCTGTTGCCAAGTTCTGCAGATGGGCCTGACTGATGCCCGGTTACATTTTCAAGGGTTGCAGCATCACTGCGACTCGGGAAGTCATAAAAAAGGGAATTCCAAGCTTTACACGACTCACTGAAGTGTTTTTCAATTTTTAATGGCATACATGTACAAGAGAAGTGGGGGAAAAAACGATTTATCAGCTGATCCGAGGATGAGTTGCATGCCTGTGCTACTATTTTGCATGGCCCACATTCCTCCACAAATAAATTGATCAGGTAATGTTGGGCTCAGAGGTCGAGACAAATTACCCTCCAAGAGTCTGAAATCTCAAACTCTTCTTTCATTGGAGAACTTCTTGTTTTGGTAAATGTTTTCCTTACAATAGTCAAGCCAGCAAGATGAACCCCCGATCCATAAATTCCAAAGCAGAGTGTGACATGAATCCAGATGGGCGAAGTCAAGGTGTGAAACATTCGTAGCAGGTGTCAACCCACCTTGCCCACTTAAGCGACGGTTAATTAATTAAACCAGTAATAATCCCACTATCTCCAACTAAGATAGTAATTATAACACCTTTAAGGTGGCGTCCTCCACAGAAGAAACATTACTGATGCTTCTGTGGAAAGCAAAGCTCATTAATTCATGATGCAGAGAAGCTTATTGATCCATGATCCAGAGACCGAGCGCTTGGGACATATTAGCAGATGAGCTCATTTTTCCTTAAACATGTTCCTAATTGGAGGTGAATTAAAGTACAGCGGCAACCGCGGTGCCCGTAATGATCTGTGCGGTGACAGTGACACGCTCCAACTCTAGGCGGTAATCTTGTGACGGGAGATTTGCCGATAGAGTCTGCCGTCGCTGGGCAAATGAAAACAAGCCCTAGGCAAGGCCTGGCATTTCCACACACACACAAACAAGAAAACGGAGGAAATAAACTGGGTGAATTATACGGGGCAAGAAAACAAATTACTTTTTCCCCTCTTGCGCCACTGTCAGTGTGATTTTGTGTCGGACTGCGAGTGGGCGATGGGTTCCTTTTGTCCAGGAACGATTCTTTGGAGAGGCAGTTCAGATCTCAGATTTCGTGATCACAAAACATTTTAAAAATAATATCAAAATGAAGCGAAAAATGAAGTGGAAAACTTTGTTCTCTTTCACTCTGAAATGTTGAAACGTATACATGTATACGTAAAGCCTGGGGGAAGTTCATCCTAACAGCTTATTTATTTTAAATCATAAATTTGAATGAATATTTTGGCTTACTCGCCACAGATCAGAGGGTAATGTCTCCAAGGTTTGTCGACTTCACTTATCTTGAAAGTTTCCATCACCTACAAGTTGCTACCCTCAACCATGCCTCGAGCACGCACACACAAAATTCCAAACCAAACAAAAAACACACAGCTCTTTATACAAGAATGCACCATTGCTAACACTAGTCCCTCAAGTGTTGCATTTGCATGCCTCTCCCGCCATATGTTTTCCTCCGTGACAAATGGACGGACTTACTTTCGATCTGCGAGTGCAGGTCGTTGACCACAAACTGTAGTTTGCTGAGGGACATGTTCCTGAGTGCCCGCTGTGTCAGCTTCTTGCCGTAGAGTCTGTCGCAGATGTCCGTCATGCCCGACACTCCAGCCTAAAACAAAATAAAGCGTCACTCACAGTGTAAAAAAAGTTGTCGTTTCACCACTTCAGGACGGGATTATTTTTTGCCGAAAATTTCGATTTTAAAAAAAAGGCAAAATATAGCAGCCAACTTCTGACAAACAGCCAAATGCCACAAATACTGATTCGCAAGAGTCATTTCAACGACATTTCTTGCCGAAACCTCATATTTTTCAACACTCCGGGGTGTGGAACGGAGTGTACACGTAAATTGTAGAACAATAGGCCGTGCACAGCAGCCAATTCAAGATGAACACACGATACGCCTCCACATACTCCACATACAGCAGAGATCCTCGTTAACGAAAGTCAGGGATGAGATGGTCAATTTGAAAAGAAATCTGAAAATTGGTTGAAAGTTCTGAAAGATGCATTTCTTCCTATACTTACAATGTCTTTCTCTCAGTTCAAAAAGTCTGGTTTCAGACAAAAAGTCCGAAAAATCTCATGCCTGGAAAGTGACTTTCAGGGGTTACATGAATTCGGGCGATTCACAATGCAGTGCGCCACCAAGAGTTTGCCATGGAGAGCCAACTTTTCAAGTTAACTGTCGACAAAATATGGCCCATGTGAATGAGTGTCAGTAGACACTTGAGCTAATTTGCTATAGATAGGGGCATAGCGTTCTGCTGCCTTACCAAAAATCACCATATTGATACAAAGAAAAGAAAAGGGCAAACATATACTCGAAGCACACATTTACGAAACTACTGACCGGAAAAAACGAACAATTTCAAACGTCCCGCGCTGCGAATTTGTCGACCATCTCCCACAGTGCACTGGGAAAAATGAACTCTCCGTGGCAAACTATTGGTGGCGCTCTGCATTGTGAATCGCCCGAATTAGCACGAAATATTTAAAAGTGGGAGAACGGGTTGAACTTTCAGATCATTCAACACAGAGTCACAGTCTTAGTTAGTGTGTTAGTGTTAGTGTTAGTCTACCCTCACCAATTCCGTTACCGGTGACTTTTTCCGTTGTTGTCTCTCCAGCTCCATCTGCATTCTGGCCAGCGGCTCGGCCCGGGCCAGAGCTACCCGAGCCTCGTCTTGAAGACGGGCCTGCTGAGTCTCAAAATCCTCCGCGTCTTGGAAGGTGACCGACGGAGCCTTGAGAAAGACAATGTTGAATTGTTAAAAAATTGAAGAACAAAAAATGACAGCCATAGAACTCGAACAGAATCGAGTGCCAGCGCATGCTCCAGAAAAAAAGTCAGCATTCAGTGAAGGGCAACCTTTGTGGAATGTCGTGTCCTTCGTTTTTTGAGTTTTTTTGTTAATGGGAATCGCCCATCACAAGGCCAGAGACCACTTAAGGTGTGGGCTACTAAGGAAAGTATAGAGAAAAAGTTACAGAGGGAGAAGATATCTTTTCATATTTCTTTTGAACTTTTTTGAATTGTGAACTGATGTATGTACATGTATACATGTAGTGGAATCCAGCGACCAGAATAAGAAGCTTTTACTGCTGTGGTGTCACGCTCGCGCACATGCTGCATGTGTTCTTCAAGACGAGGGGCACTTGCATTTTGGTACTCCTATTGGACGAAAGAGCACGAAGCACACACGCCCTACCTGAGCACGACTCGCCCGTACCTTGCACCAATGCAGAAAATGGCTGCCACCGGATTTGTACTATACTAGCTCCATATGGTGCCAATTGGAGATGACAACAAATTATTACAGTATATTACATGTAGCTCAAATCTATTCAGCACTGATTTCTTTCATTATTAACCCTTTACTTCAATGTCTGTTCTTCCCTGTAATTCCCCAGCATTGTAGGATTTTATGGGCTCATCAGGAAAACAAAAAGATAAACTGTCATAAGTGTATTGCAGGTGCTTATGAGTTACGGTGATTAAAGAATGTCGGCATCAGAGTGTTACGACTTTTCAGGCTGTGATGTATCTATGCACCTTAGGCCAAAAAACAAAATCTGCTTCCGATTACATGGCATTTGAAAATAGGGTACATGTACGGTAGGTAGATACGAAAAAAAATTTTGGGAGGGTAGGAATTTTGTGTGTGTACGATCTGGCGGTGTCGGCGTGTAGTCAAGGATAAAAGGTAGTAATTGATGGTTTTCGTTTTTTTTTTCCCTCATTCCCCCCCCCAAAAAAAAAATTAGGGTAGGAGCTGTCAAAATAGGGTGGGTAGGGAATGGGCAGCAGAACTATTATTTTGTTTGGCCTTACATAGTCTACGATATTTTTCAAATATTAAAAAATATCAAAAATTAAAAAGCTTTGACACTGTAAATGCATAGATACCTTGGGTGAGGTTGCGCTAGTATTACTGCTCTCCCTACTCAGTCGGATTCCGGCCCCTCCCAGCCTACTCGCACCCGTCACCCTCCCAAATCGATTCGCAACGTGCGACTCCTTCCTCAGATTCTCCTCAGCTGCCAGGATCCTGGGACTGTCCTCTTCAAGATCCGAGCCGTCCACGGGCTCGTTGACGAAGCAGATCTGCAGGTTCATCCCGCTCTGCAAGCGGGTGGACAGCTTGTCTTTGCTCTTGCCGTAAATGTCGCCCTCGGCCTCGTCGTCCGTACCCATGGCCAGCTTGCGCAGGATTGCCTGCCGCGAGTGCTTCTGGGTCTGGGGAGGACCAACCAGACGTTTTTTTGCAAGATGATTACGAATTCCTTTCAAATCGTGAATTTTTAGAGAATTAAATGCGAGGAATTGTCATCAACTTTGGGCATTTCAAAAATTTAAGCAAATAATTTCAACAATCACTTTATAATTCACATATTTCAATCTAGTCAACTCATACCTGTTATATTTAAATGAAATGTATCACTTAGAAAACCGTTATTGAGCAGTTACCTACCTTTTTGTAAAAATTTACCATCAACATTCTTTACACAAAATTTGAACATCAAACCCCATGTACACGTACATGTAGTTGGGATCAACAGTGCTGTATTCAATCAAAATCAAGTCAAACAAGTGTAGGATATTGATTAGTTTTGGGATGGGTAACACACTTGTATTGCTTAATATAAAGAGGAAATGGTTATTCTTGGGTTTCTTGTTTCACCTGTTTATAGTTCAGCTGCTCCTCTTCCTTTTCCATCTTGGCCAAGTGTTTCTCCAACGATTCCCAATCCAGCACAGGCATGGTAGGTTCCACACAGCCTAGATCCGTCTGTGGTCTGCTGCCTGTGACCCCACGGGTCAACTCTGAGTCCCTGCTCTCGGCGCTGGCACAGCGCTGGAGTTTGGGGTGAGTCACAGAGTGGCTTCCCGACGTCCTAATGGGAGAGGAAGCAGTCCTCATCAAGGCCTCATCCTGGCACTGAACATTCCGCTGGGGCTGACCCCTGACCTGTGAGTTTGTTTGGTGGTTCCTATCTCCAGTCAGGTCACAGCGCTCGAGGGGGACGTCGTTTGCATTGGGGTCTGAATCCACGCTGTAGTTTTCGTTTGGGTCCGAAGCATTCCCAGTCTCTTGCATAGTACTGGAGTTGGTCTCTTGGCTGTGTAGCGTACATTTATTTCTCAGATCCTCTCTTAAGATGTCTGTTTGTGGCACCTCCAGGATCAAATCAGAGTCCTGTCTCTCCACTGCGCCCCACTCCGGCGTGGTCGCACAACTTGAGCTCTCAATTTCACTTTCGTTCAGGTCCGAGTCTTCACAATCAGCAACGTCCCCTGACATTCCGTCGTCTTCGTCCATGGCGGCTGCGAATTCTTCGGCCAGGCTCAGCCGGTTCTTTTTCTTGTCGGTGACTTCCGGCGACGACTCGTAGACTTGGTTGTCGTCTAGCTCCACGCTGCTGCCTAGATCCTGCAGCATGGCGTGCTGGGCCTTGGAGCGCCGTGCTGCCGTCATGTTGATGTTGTCAGTCCTTATACCTGGATGGTAGGAAAATGACAAAAAGCTGGGTGAGTTTGATTACAAATACATCACAAGATCTTGACTGGTCAGTTGACCAGACGGAGAGAAAGATATAAGAACAAGTAAGTAAATGTGTCAAAAAGCCAGATGTATCACAGAAGTTGAAATTAACTTGTTAAATCAATTCCAGGTTTCCATTTGTCAGATGATGTACGGCTACTGACACTTCTCTGACTATTAAGAAAGACCATCATTTATACCCGAGTGGGCGGCAGGTGTTCGAGCCCCATCACACCGTTGCTTGTTTTCAATCAAATTCTTGAAGTCAAACCAAAGTAGGGAACAGTTCAATGACTTACAAGTTCATAGAAAATGCACCTTCATTCTTGGTCGACAAATTTAATTGCCTTTAATTAGACCGAATTTTAAAAATGCGCTGTTTGGGCCGATATATATCATTGCCATCTCCAATGGACGCCATGCATTTTAAGCTGAACTATGAGCTCAACCAACACGTTTCTAAGACTGGTTCACAATGTTCACACTCAGCAAGAAATCAAACATAATTGATGTAGATTTACGACATCCACGATTGAAATGATAGACATAAAACTTGATTCTAGTCAACTTGAACTGCAAACTTACTTTACTAAAAAGGTTTCACAACAAATCCAGGTTCCATTGTAACCTGTGTTCATATTTTAGTACCAAGAAAAGCTCTTTTTGCTGTGACACGAAATTTAAAAATAAAGAAAAAAAGACAACAGGTACACGCACACTATTCATTCAGTGCGGATCTACACGTTAACCTTTTTCACATTTTTTTCTTCTACTTCTTGTCTAAACTGCCACACTGAAATTATTTTCAATTACATCAAAAAGCCCTTTTACGCACTTACACTTCTAACCTAAATTGAATCACGTCTCCTCTTAAATGCGAGAATAAAACACTTGACTGGAAATATACTGCCAGGCAAAGAGCTCCAAGTCATGAAGAAAAAAGAAGACTGCACATGAAACATTATCCACCCGTGACATCACATCACCATGGCGATGGAAGGAGAACAACCTGTCCTTTCCTCCCCGCTGAAATTTCTCTCCCCCTAAAACAAAGTCCGCGGCCGAAGACCGCAATTTTAACATTTAAATCACCACATTAGGTAAAAACAACACGAATGGCTCAGCTCGAGCGTGACCCGTGCGGACCGTTTGTAGGGTCCTAGGGGCAGGGGCTTTTTTCTTTCTTTATCGTCTGCTTCAGCTTTGGTTGAGGGATACTACGGCGATGGATTACAATGAACAGGAAGACACATGGGCATTGTAAACTGGAGCGGAGATAGGATAAACAAAATCTATCGCGTGATATGTTGATGCGAACACAAAGTAAACAAGGCGTAATTGGACATACTCGGCTACTACATCAACGCGTATGCTGAATGCCTCTGGATGACTCAGAAGTGGGTTAAAGATGCACGTACACATTGAACAGCTAAAGGACAAATAACATACTCTAACTCCCACTGCAGATGCAATTTTATTTTTGTTTTCCTTTCAAATTAGAAAGGGCATTTCAAGATATAATTTTTTAACATGAAATTCTGATTTACATTTAAATACTTGGCACAGCAATAAATCACAAGGATGTTTTGCTCTTTAAACTACCGGTAAGCCAGATTCGCTACGCCAGCTTTATCAGTTTGAATATGGCTAACGAAACATTTTAATGTGACCTTTAATAACCTGTCCTTTTCTGGAAATGGCATCCAAACAGGTGCACTAAGGTATGTACATGTACATGTATGTATCTGACACTTGTGGAGTATCAGACCTAAACACATACACATGTAGACATACATGTAACCATCAGATGCTATGATTAAATACAGCCTCGTCCAAATCTCTTTGCCAGAGCTATGATCTACCGGTAGGTCTTGGTTCACTACAACTACAAGCTGGGCAATTCCAAAGTTTTTCGTTACGTGAGTAACCGATTTTGCGCGTCTTGTTTATCATACATAACACATTTTTCTAGATGTCATCTTTGGTGCCTAGGTAGGTTAAGGTTTACTCTATCTACCATATTAAATCTTTTCAGTAAGGTAATTACAGCCCAAGGAAACTCAAAAGTACATCAAAAATGTAACGTGAGTAACCGTGGAATTGCCCTGCTGGCAATAGACGTAGCCGTAGCTCTGAAAGCCTGTTTTATATTGACTTACCTGAGTCTGTTGAGACCCAATTGTGGTCTGAGCCCGATTGAGAATCCAACACTCTGTGGAGTCTTGCTCCCTGGTCCCCCTCTCCTTCCCTCAGGCCCCAGTCTGCTCCAGTCTGGTTACCATTCGCATCCCTCTCATCACCTCCCTCCTCGCCTCCTCCTTGGTTGCTATGGGCACGATCAGGGTCAGGATGCTGAACTGTCTTGAGCTTCCTTCGTTTGAACTGTCTCCAGGCGCGTTGGATTCTGCGATGGGGGTATGGATCCATCAAACGCGTCAATATCGACGGGTCCGATAAATGCCGGACTCCTTAAGCTGATGATCCTAGACAGAGCTAGCGGGGGGGGGGGGGGGTGGGGGGGGGGGTGTGTTGTTGGGAAAGGGGAAGGGGGGTAGGTTGGCACTCTACTTTTTGCCGATGGGCGGGTGATGAGGGGACTGTTTTCGTTCGTGTGAATCTTAGAGATGGAGGATTTAGCAGACAGCTCAGCTGTGTCTTGCTATGACTGCCTGCCTTGAAGGCAGTTGGGGTAGGGTTTGTTTTTATCCCCGCAGAGTTCAGGAGCAAGGGATATGGTTGGACAGCTAAGAGGTCCGTTATCGAATCCGAGGATCGGCTGATTCTATGAATAAAGTAATAACCGGGTTCTACTGGTTTCGTGCACCGCGGCGGTCCTCTGGTAGTGAACATGCGCATTTTTCTAATAAGGACACATCAGCTTCACTTCAGACTGAGCATTTGCATTCCTCTTGAGTGACTTGCGAATGGCGCACAATGTACACACAATTAGTTTAGTGCACACTTCAAATACAACTGCTACCTAGTACTCACGTTATCACGTGTGCTGTGTATCGCTGAAGTCTGTTCCGACGTATGCAGTGGTTCTCCTCAAACTCTAGCTCTAGCTTGTGACTGAAAACAGAAGAAGATTCAGCAAGAAAAAAGGATTTATTAAAATCTATCTTGAATTTGAACTACATGTACACACATTTTCTTCTAAATATTAAAAAAATGTCAGTTGATTCAGACAATTTTGATTACTCTCTTTTTTTTACACGCATGTACTGCAGGGAATATATTTGGACGGCAGTTTTTTTTATAATGTCAGTGAGGGAAAACACCGAATACTAAACTGAACATCACCTCATTCACCTGTGTAAAAATCACTCAAATGTCACGTCAAACGTTTTATAAGGAACAACAAAGTAAGTTTGCCAGCTGCAGTAGGTTGAGGCTGTTTTTCTGAGCGATTGCACATAATGGCTTGACCAAAATGAGTTACCGTTTACAGGATACAAGACTACATGTAGTTACTGTCAGAATGCGTCACTGAAAATATGTTTAAAGTACTGGATACAGGGGTTGTTTTCAATCATAATCTTGGGCATGTGCTGCATTTATTCCCGCCATTATCCTCACGTCTGCCCACAGGGTCTGGCATCCAGGCACCTCAAAAGCGTGCTGATTCGGGGGCCACTCTGTGCAGCTGTGCCCGGTGGCCCCGTTTCCAATCATCAGGACAAAATGAAATGCCTTCTTGACCCTTCGCTCAACATCGTTTCGGGGACAAGAAATCAAGACTGGATGATGATGAAGGGCAAATGGAATTCAATTCACAATTCCATATATTATTTTGGTACTCCAGATTTTATTATTTATATTTTTCAAAAGGGTGAGGGGAAATTTCTGCCAAGTGGCCACTCCGGAGTGTTAAATACCTCTCTTTTATGCCGCCAGCCATTTTGTAATTGCATTAAGAGCCATGACCTGTCTTAGTGATCTGGTGATGTGCTGTGTGCGTACAGAAGCATGAGGTACTGTTTAGTGTAAACCTTTATCAGTTTTATTTTCTGACGGAAACATGATTTCTTTCAAGGCAGGGTGGATCATTTGTCATTTGTGCATTTTTTTCATTTGAAGCAACAAAAGTGCTCAAAATCTTAAAGAGGTTGTGGAATGCTCGAAGACATTTCCGTCATTTTTGGGGTATATGTAGCCTAAGGTGTGATGAAATAAAAACGACTATTGTTTCTGTCATGAAATGAGTACAAAGGGTACTTTTGAGAGCTATTTTCCAGGTCCTGTTTCGACCCGAACGTGCAATTTGTGTAAAAGTCGTCGTTGCGGGCAGCAAACAAAACACAGTAAATCCTGACGTAATAAACAGGACTCGTTTATGCTACTCTGCATCGGGAGTCCTGTTTATTACATCACGATTTACTGTGTTTTGTTTGCTGCCCGCAACGACGACTTTTACACAAATTGCACGTTCGGGTCGAAACAGGCATGACAGGACTTGAAAAACAGCTCTCAAAAGTACCTTTTGTACTCATTTTATGACAGACACAATAGTCGTTTTTATTTCATCACACCTTAGGCTACATATACCCAAAAAATGACGGAAATGTCTTCAAGCATTCCACAACCTCTTCAAGACAGGTGTTTACCAACTAACCTGATGAAGTTTTAGCTCAGTCAATGCTGTACGTTCTGGGAAATAATATTCTAGGATCTCGATTTCAATTCAAAAGTTGCCGAGTCATGTTTTGTATTGTGCCCGAAATCAGCGTCCGGTACACATTCTCATTCAGCTAATTGCAGCTACGCAATGTCACTGAACCGACGAATTATAGCAATCACGCGCGTGTGTGCGTCACGCCAACGCTTCCGCGCACCCATTCACGGCTTCGCCAAATTAAAAATGAACTTCTAACGGAAATTTCCAAAAATACGTCTTCAGACGCATCTTTGGAAATGGCCTTATTTTATTATTTTCTTCAAAATTAAAGCATGCCAGAAAGAATAATTTCACAGAGAGTTTAGTGCCATAACTATCTTTAAACCAAGTATGCTTTTCAAAAATAATTTCGTCAGTTACTTTTTGGATAGCTGCAAATGATATACTCTACCTTTAAAAATTGTTTTTTCCTTTTTTTTCTGGTTGATAGACATATCACTCATTTTAAAAATTCTCCCTAAAAATACTGGTATTCAGAAGGAAAAAAAAGTAAAATTCTCACACAGGCTCAGAAAGTGTCTTGATGGTTAAATCTAATAATAAAAATAATAATTCAAAGCATTTATAAGGCGCGCAGTACGGTGTCTAAAAATAAAAAGTCATTCAAAGACGCCGGTCATTGAAAAGTCACTGTGTTTGTATATATTGAAAGTCACTATGTGCGAGAGTAAAACCAATTGAAAAGGTGGGTTTTGAGATGGCGTGAGAAACCTACAACCTGCAGAGAGAACTGGGTGAACATTAGTGCAATTTTAAAAGAAAATCAAATTGAGTCACGTGATATCTGGTCAAGCAGGACAAATGTGAAAGCTCATTCCACTACTTTCATTGTAATTTCATAGTTTCTGAAACAACCAGGTAGTGGTTCACTACACACAAAAAAAGGAATCTGACCAAAACAAAATGACAAACTAAAATAAAATGACAAATTTTATAGGTTACCTCTTCCCACATATATTGAATATCTTCTGTGGTCCTCACCAACATGTACACGCGCCAATAACATGAGTAGTAGAACTATCAGTATCAGAACGATGGACAAATCCATGAGTGTCGAGTCCTTGTATTGTTGTGTTGTCTCAAGAAATTTGATTCTGCATTGCAGCGACAGACACCCATGGGCCAATGGGGCACAAAGTATCATTGCTACCCCCTTGGGCTTTGAATGGCGCGTGCCAAATGGTTACAGCTTACAGACTGCGGATGGGCAATGGTTGATACCATTATTTAAAGTAGGAACGGTACAAATTAGTTGGTACAATTTCTGTAGGAAATATCTGTTTATTTTTGAGACGCAAGATTTAGGCCGTGCGCTTCCAAGGAAACATCTCAAAAGTGCTGGGCATTTGTTTCAGCAAGTTGGTTAGAAAACCGGGTTGGACATGGACTTCCAAGGTAACATAAACAAAGTTCCCTTTGTCACAGAATGGTTTCGTCCAATCACGCTCAGGCCGTGAACTTATTGAATTGCATGGTAACTCTGCCCGAATCGTCTACCATGCCCATCCCTGGGCCAAATTACTTCACAATTTCATTAGCGTGAATCGCCCTCGGCAACCAAGATGCCATAAATACACCCTGGGGGGTCTGCAACCGGCCACCGATTGGCCGTGAGGAAAGCCCTAGCACTGCCATGGTAATCTCCCGGCCGCCTCTTCTGTGCTGGTTTTTTCTCCCCCTTCATAGACCCCCTCCTGCCCACACTTTATGTTTAATTGCCTCTCAGTTTTCAAGATCTTCAAATTCTCACTTGGAAAAAAAAAAAAAGGAAAAAGGCCAGCGGAAATGTCGCTATTAGATCTCACGCACACGTGCCACTGATCAAATTGGAAAGACGCAGGATAAGGTATTGGATTGAATCTGAATCTCGTTATAGGATTACCCAACTATTCTTTACAAAACTGATCTGATTTTATCGCAAAAACTCACAATGGCCGATACTTGTCTCACGGCAAACGCACCATTAGGCCAAGGCAATGGGTAAATTATAGTAATGCACCAATAAAAAAAGATACTCTAAAAAGAAGAATATTAATATGAATTTTTTTTTTTTAAGTCTATTCAGGTTGAGGTTGGAGTACAACAAAATATATTAAATTTTCAGAGAAAACAGCTTCCAAAGTATTTCATGATTTTTTTGGGCCTTCATTTTAAAATTGAGCAATAGATTTCCCCTTGTTTCTCTGCTTATACATGTGATGCGATCAAGCTAAATGAGTCGTTTGTCGACCCAGGTCAATTTTTTTTTTACAGATTTGAAAAGAGCACAATCTCAGCATAACTGCTGTGAAAGTGCATGCTGATACCATATTGAGTTAAACAATTATGGAATTGGGAACACCCAGAGATGTGATGAAGTCATGTGATGAAGTGGCCCTATTTTGGCCTCAGGTCTCCAAATGAAAATTCCCGACAAACGACTCATTTCGCTTGATCGCATCACATATTTTATTTGTCCGATATGTCATAAAACCAGCTTGCCAATGTGATTCATACGTGAGATTTCACACTACTTGGGTAGTCCAAAAAAACCATCTACATGATCCCAATTTTCAAATTCTTATTTTTTGTTTTTAAACACATCAGGTCCAAGTTACATGTAAATATGCCCAAAACAGACACCTAAAGTGAAGAAGTGAATAAACAATTACTAGAATTCAAGTGTTTTAAAAACTGAAAGCGTGACAATGTAATTAAGATCATGTGCCACAGAGATTCAAATGAATCACAGCAATTTAATAAGCAACGTTTGCCGGGCATTTAGAAGGCACGCATGCAGAACACGTAGAGCTCTCGGGCCCAAAATTGAATGCCCCGATTAAAGGAAACCGGCCAATTAGGTCAACGCATCTCATTAATGGTGTTATTCGTCCATTGTAAGCTGACAGGAGGATTGCTGGGTTAATGAAGTGGGGGTAATGGAACTGTACATGTTGCACTTTGCAGCTCGGTTGCATGCTGGGCTTGATACTGGGAAAATACTAGTGAGGACTACTTTCAAATAAAGGTTGGTACGAGATACCGCTGGGTGAGTAACTTGATTACTCCAGAACTCGGAGTAGTTTACTACTCAATGTTTGACTCATGTTTTTTCATCTATTCGAGTACTCGTCCTGGCGCGAGTAGAAGTACCGGTACATGTACCGTAGGTACTCGCAAGTAGCAGTTTAGGGATGGCTTATACCATGTACATTGTATACATGTACGTCCCCTGCAAGCAGGGAATCTTTCTGTCAACCTCTCTCTCCCTAGGAATTCATTCGTCAAAAAAAATTCAAGTAAATGACTCAAAACATGCTGAAGAAAGTGGTGAGACTTGAACGCTATTTGCTTGTACAGTGTAGATGTACATGTAAAGTTACTTCACATCATTCTAATGTATGTCATTATTCTGCTTTTCTGGGAATTATATTATTAAGCACCGGTACTTTGTAAAGTTGGTTACGGGTATCCGAGCCCATAATCTGGACCGGTTCCTGACATCAGCGGTTGGGTATTGCGAGCCGTTATATTTCCTTGTTATCTGTGGTGAATATAAAATGGGTGAAAACTGTTCTCCCCATATTTTACAGAAATCAGAACCTTCTGATTTGTTTTCAATAGGAAAACTTCAACATAGGGACCATTCCTGTTGGGGGACATTTGGCAGGTATGACATGTACAATGTACATAACATTGAATACTGAACAACCTATCCCTTCAAACTCACTCATGCCACTTACCCACAACCCCAAAAGCAGAACATGAAAAAGAAAATGACGCAAATTACCCAAGACACAAACTTACTAAGTATCTAAAAACGGACTGACTGTTTCAGACAGACATGACAGACTGACCAGCTGACCTAAAGACTGACAGGTAACCATGGTAACCTACCATAAATCCAACTAAACAGTGAACACAGCACATAGCAGGCAAGGGCAAGGGAAAAGGTCAGCAACAGAGACACATGACCGTTAGCATTAGCAGAGTTGATTGAAGCTGTCAATTTCTTAAAGACTGCCATTTCAGTCAGTACAATAGTTCCCCGACCTTAACATGCTTATTGTCTTTCCACTCGATTACTCATATTCAGCAGATTGCAAGAACCCTCACTTGCCTCACAGCCCTGCGGAATTTGACAACCTTGGTGATGAAATCACATACACAACCATGACTAATCAAGCGATGACATGTAAATCTTAAGTGCATTGTTCAGTTTCTTCTTCAACGATGTCCCAAAGTTCACTGCATCAATCACATGATGCCTCTCGATTGCAATACCGTAAGTCGGCATGATAAAAATGTATCAGTCGAAGCGTGACTGCAGTTCTTAAAGCCAAACTTAAAAGAACCTTTAAGAAAAACTGCAGACCGCTTCCACGGTTACACGTTAATGATTCAGAGTGAAGAGAGTGCCCCCAAATCCCACGATATCCGAGACTAATAAACGCCAGCGCATGAAAGAGATTTCTTCTCTTCTGCAACGTAATCTCACAGCACCTCCCAAGGTTCAAAGTCTCATCCCTTCTCTTCTCAAAATGGCTACACTAGCGACCACGTCCGGTTAGACCCATTAATAATGAAAGACCACTGAAGGGTCTTGAAGTCTGTACATTAAACCTGAAGGTACACTTGACCTTAGTGGAGATGGAGAAAGCATCCGTTGTAAAATCGCAGTCCGAACTGCTTACGACTGCATCCCGTGGGCAGCCATCTTGGTACAAAATGCAGGGCTGGGGAGAAACTCAGGCTCATTTCATGAATACATTGCCGGTTCCCTTACAGTGGGCCAGTACACCCACAGATTTTTATTCAATGCAATGAATTTTTCCAAACACAGCAGAATTTATTGAGCCAATTTGTTTTTCCAGAAGAGGTCTATGCAGCTCCCACCATATCAATGGGGACAAAAGTATCTGCGTAGGAAGACCGCTTTGGAAATATTACCCTCAGAGGTACTTATACGGTATGTTGGAAGGAAATCCTGGAGGGAATAGAAAGCTGGGTTAAAACAACTACAGTACCGGTACATGTCTGTGTAAATTACACGTACCGGTATGTATGTATGAATGCATGAAATTGCATTGGAAATTGCAAGTACATGTAATTTGAAAGTCAAATTTTCTTCACTCAGACTAGAAGTTATGAAAAAATGATGAAGTTAAACACTGAAGACTACTACACGTATGTACGTGTATGTGAACATGCATGCAGAGCAGTATGTACATGTATGCAGTGTTTGGAAATCTCAAATGTTTTCTCCGTGTCTACCACTTTTAGCTCATCTTGTTGATGCAAGATTTGCTTAAGTTGTAACTTGTTCAACAATACAGCCAGAAAAAAAACATGAAAAAAAGATCAAATATGGTGTACATTCTTTGACGTATGTGTATACATGCATACACTATACAAGGATATTTTTTATACTTGGGAGTTTTCTTTACCGAATTTAGTAATTGAGGTTTGTGACTGTGATTCGAGGGGGATGGGTTCGAATCCAGCTGCTGGCCATGTGCTACCGGTACATGTTTTGCGATACATATTTTTGCATCTTTTTTTCAGAAACTGCCGCACAAAGGCAGCCTCTTTCAGCCTCCAACATCCAACCGAAATAGCCAAGGCATAAGTAAGCAACATTACTCACACCATTACCCAGCATGAGGCATCCTGGACGACGATTTCAATGCTGTCCCAAATGCCAAGTGCACAGGTCAGCCCGGCGAGAGACGACAATTCCTGGAATATTTATGACTTTTCTGCTCGCTGCATTTGATTTCTGGGCCACGGCACGAGACTAAATGGCAGAGCCTCGCCGCTTAAGAGCCACAAGGGTTCACCAGGATTTGTTCGTCGATAATATCCCGGATATATTCTAATTGCAAAAAAAAGTTTTCAGAGATTCTAAATTACATGTAGATTGAAACTTACAAAACAGCTTAATTTTATGCAATACGAAGACCAAGATTGGGTCAGAATAATCTGAACATCAAAACAAGTCTTCATTTTTTACTTTCAGTAATTTTTTTTTTGCCAGTAATTTTTTTTTCTCAGAATATGAAGTAATTTAAATTTTAGGTGAAAACTTGATCACCTTTTTAGGTAAATATGAATCATATTTTGACTTTTTTATCAAAGGTTTCAAATGAAACAAAAGTTTGAGGTGTGGTCTACGGTAGCAGGAGAATTTTCCAAAGTATATCAGTAATTTCAGACTTTGTAAATTCTGTCTCCCTAAAGAAATCATTACGCACGTAACGCTCATCTACCCTTCTTCAATTCCCTTTTAAAGTGACCTGCAGTAGGTTGACCTTTTTGACACGAAAGGAACACCCCTTCTTCACGTAGTAATATGCACAATATGACCCCAAATATTGATCCATGGTTCTGGCTGCCATTACACACACTCGGGAAAAAAACAGAAACGAGAACTCACACCGGAAAGTTTCAGAGCGGCGGAGTAGTCCCAACTGGCTAAACATTTGCATTGCAAGCCGGCACTAAATGCCTATGCAAACTGTCCGGTTCGATAACGCTCCTCCATTAATTCCATTCAAACCACAGATAGGATTTCCTGATACAAAGATGAGCAAGGGCAGCGTTTTGGGTAAATATCCGTGGAATTGTACGCTCCCGCGATCCCCGAGGAACTTATTCCTGTGGCTGTAGTATTGATCGATGATTGATCTTGAATTGTAAAACGGTAACTTGAATTTGGAGGGAGAAGATTCGCAAACTTCAGACTGTTCACTGTCCAAAATTACCTTCAAGGAAAATAAAATCAAGTATTTGGTTTCTTTTGACAGTGCATGCCGATTGAAGATTGTCTGAAAACATCGGTCTAACGTTAAACACAAAGGACTGTTGAACTTACAAAAAGTAGAATCAATAAGTAAAACATTCTGTCAGTTGTCACAATATCCGCTAGATGGACTGAGTGTTGATTCAAGGTGCTGCTTTCCAAAAAAAAAAAACTACACTCGGCCAAAAGACATTGAGGATTGAAAATGTGAATTTGCCAGAACACGAACGGCTATGCACTGCTTCTGCAGTCAGCGTATAAAGCTTGACCCTCAGGTGTGTACACACGTACATGTACTGCACTCGTATTTAACTGTACATCTGTACATGAACTCGTATAGCATACAACATGTGACTAGATCTATACTCCAGTCACATTATCTGACAACCCTTTTAACAGCAAAGTCTTTGACTGGACGTCAGCGACACAGTTCGTTAAAATCAATGCCGATAATTGGCGTGAACGCACTACCATCTAAAGAGTTACCTAAAAGCCCATTCAATCAATTCAAAACACTGCAGTCATCTGCATTGATTCCTTAGAAAAACAAACACTGAATAATATACAGTACATGTACGTTAACCTTTTGTCAGGTGGCTCTGGAACAGATTGTCATCCAATTGTGTACTACATGGATTTTGAAAATGAACATATTGCAATTTTTAAAAATAATGCAAACAGGTTGACCTTAAAATTTGAAGAAAAAAAAAAACATACAAAAACCCCGGATACTGTTGATGTACAATGTACATGTACCCCTGTATTTTCAAAATAAGATCTATTAAAATTATTAGGTGGGTGTGTACATGTACTACCGGTACTTGTATGTATGGAGAAATAACTCTTAAATTTGGGAAGAAAACTACATGTACCAGTATTTCGAAAGCGACAGACATACAAAATGTACATGACATACAATGTAGAATGTGAAAGTAAACGTTCCTTAATTTTCTCCGTATGCTTTCGTTTTCCAACATTTTCCACTGAAAATGTCTCAGAAGGTCTTGAGGCATCACATACATGTACATGTACATGTATCACAGAGAAGCCAGGACAAGTGCATGTCCAAGTGCTTATTTCAAAGCAGAAAGTTGTACAAATACAAATTTAAGATATAGTCCATCATTTGTAATTTGTGAATTTTGTTAATTTGAAGCAACAAAAGTGTTCAAAATCTAATGAAGGATACTGAACAACTAAACCCGATGAAGTTTCAGCTCAGCTTCAGCGGTATATTCCGAGAAAAACAGCATTCTCGGATCTCAATTTCAAATCAAAAGTTGCTGGCGGAATCATGTTTTGAATTGTTTTCAATTGCAGCTATACGCGATGTCACGCACTGATCCGACAAATTATAGCAACCGCGCGCGCATGTGTGCGTCGTGCCAATGCTTGCGCGCTTCGCCGAATAACAAAACGGACTACTAATTTAAATTTCCTACGGTGCGTCTTAAGGCGCACCGTTGGAAAGGCCTTCTTTCGTTGATTACTTCAAAATGACAGCTTGCCAGAAAGAATAATTTCACAGGGAGTTTATTCCACTTACTATCTTTCAACCAAGTGTGTTTTTCAACAATAATCACGCCAGTTACTTTTTGGATGGCTGCAAATGATGGACTATAGCTTTAAGGAGCTTTTTCATTCCCTATCGTTGCTCAGTTCTTTATGCAAGAAGCTCTTGTTCGCTTCGGGCAAGTCTGTGAAGGACCACAGGATCACTGCCTCAAGTAAGATGAATAATTCTAAATTCTCACGGACGATTCAGTGTGAAAGATAAGACTTGAAGCCCATGGGCTGAAATGACGGTGGGTCCGTTGAGCACAAAGAGGGCCTCATGAATAGCTTTTATGAGGACTTGTTCATTCTGGTCCAAACTGGCTTCATATATTCACACTTAAAACAGATGTAGACCAAGAAAAGGAGCCGCAATAATGGTTCGCAGTGGGGTTGGCTCCATTTCCATTTTTTTTTTTTTAAGATTTATGAAATTCTTTGAAACTATTTGAGAAGTTTCTCCATATTTGTTACTTTGATAATTCCATCCTCTACTTCCACTGGTACCAAACATGATTTGAAAATAGTTTGCACTAATTGTGCTCCCATCTCCAAAAAAACCTGTATTCAACTCATTTTCTTTCTTGCAAATCTGAGGGTTTCTTACAAAGTACTTTGTATGCGTGGCATTGTTTCCCCCCCCCCAAAAAAAAATGCAACTCCAAATTTAAAAGTTGATAAAAAAATGCTTGTTGCAACCAGCCATACAAATAGATTCAAGACAAATGCACTTTTTGAAGGTCTCACTGACATGTTCGTCATTTATTACTGAAATGCCCCCCAAAAAACCAAACAGTCGAAATTGTTCAAACACCTATCCCCGTCATGTGCCTTCAGTCATGATTTTTGTTTTCTTGCCAGCTATGAATTAGTTCTGTCTGCAATTCATCTTTCCACACGCCCACATCCCACTCAGTCCCAACTCTGAAGGATTATTGAGTTAATGCCGCAGCCTGTCAATTTCCCCAAGATTAATGAGCCACCTACCTACGCCGATCCAATACCGGCTTCCGACGCTTCCCATTCTCAATATCCTCCCACCTCCTTGCACCATCAAGTTTTGATCCACGGAGAGAGGAATACATACCGAGTCTTTGGAAAACTGATACAATGTATTACAGTTTCGTTTTCTGAGGTGTTTTGACGGGAATGCGAGATGGATATGGAAGTAAAACACATCGCACAAAACTCACTGTGCAGGTTATTCATGTCCCGTGAACATGTGTACATGTACATGTACATGGACATGGACATGACGTACAAAGTATGTACAACTGGTAACATACATGTGCAAGTTTTTCTTAAAAAGTCAACTGCTTTTAAAGGGAAGATACAACATTTGCAAACATCAAAAAACGAAATGATCAAAATAATCACGAAATACCTTACTGAATTGTTAGGGATTGACAGTCTAAAGCATCCTGTAAAATTGTGGCTCCTGGTGTGCTGACCTTTTCAAGAAAAACTGTATTTTTTCAACGCTGGTCGGCCGACCAGCGTTGGAAAAAAATGGCTTTTTTCCAAAACTGCTCCTAACTTTTCACTTTGTTATTCCGCATTTTCTTTGCAATTGATTACACACCTGTGAAGATGTACAAGCCTGCTAGACTGATTCTTTGACCTTACAATTCCCCAAAGTCTTTACATTTCTCCGTTTAATCTTAAAAGTGGGGTCAGGGAACCAGACTACAAGAACATGATTGGTTTATTGGTTTTTCCAGCATATACAAGCCCAAAACTTGAAACAAGTCAGTTTAACAATATTTGCTATAACATACTAATCCTCCGAATCCATTTATTTCTGAAAATTGCAGCAAAAGCAAATGTTGTACATTCCCTTTAACTGTCTGAATGTGAAAGAAACTTCATGTATTTGTCAAACCAGAGAATTTTCACAACAAAACAATATCATTCTTAAGCAAGAATAACCAAAGGTGCATATGTTTTTGTTACCGGAACAAAACAAAAGACTCCTACATGTATATTCTTGCTGTTGGTTGGGAACTTCTAAAACATCTCTGTACTTGTACTTACATGTACATACATGTACACGTCCAAAGAGAAGAAAAAAAAGAAAATTCAATTAATTACATGAGTCCATAAAACCCCAAAAGAAAAAAAAACCTGCACGCTCTAATTCCAACGATTAGCAATTATTCGGGAATGAGATGGATCCTAATGTATGCTTAGCCAGTGGATGAATAAACAGACTGCTCACGGCAGACTTCCAGAAACACCTCCAAGCCTAGCGCGCCTTGGCAGGTTTAATTGAGCTGAGTGCACGGCAGAGGAAGAGGGGGGTGACTGTGAAATGACGGTGGGTGATGTGCCGCGGTACTCAGGTCACGCTTCCCAGAAAGGTACAGGAGGCACGTACGGGAACCAAAAAATCAACCGAAGGGATGTCATGTCATTGATTCTGTATTACACCGTGGGCAAGTCTCAAATATGTGAGGTGGTTTCCGACACTGAAATGTCTTCTATGTACATGTATGCATCTGTACTTCAGTGGACGTGAACTACTCACCTGCAAATTGAGCCCTATTTTTTGAATGACAATCAGAGCGGGAAACCCCCCCCCCCCCCCAAAAAAAAAAATGCCCAGGGGAAATATCAGAGAATTCTGCAAAAGAGGCCTCCCAGCCCTGATGAAGGACAGATGTCCGAAAAGTTGGCACCTCTAACGATCAAAAGTGAGCACTGTTCTAACTTTCTATACACGCACATGTATTATCAGATAATTTGGTTGGTTTCAGAGTATGGCAAGTAGATCTTGTCCCAAATTTTGATTGCAGAATCTTTTTGTTTGTTTATGATTTTTTTTTTTTTTTACAAACAGTTGAGGTCTGTGGGTGTATCATGGTCCAAGCATGATAAAAAAAAATACTCGGCACCTCTAACAATCAACAGTGAGCACTGTTCTAACTTTATGTACATGTACCGGTATTATCAGATAATTTGGTTGGTTTCAATCAGAGTACATGTATGGCAAGTAGACATGGTAGATTTTGTCTCAAATATTGGTTACAGAATTGTTTGTTTGTTTATTATTATTTCTTTTAATCCAAACAGTTGATGTCTGAGGGTGTATCATGGTCCAAGCTAGTCTGCGTATCACCTGTTATCCATGGAGCCAAGTCTCTTGTGTAACGTCTGATATGTCGAAGCATGCAGATTTATGTGATCTCGCGCCACAGCCAATCAGAGTCGACTTTACTAAATCGTGACGTCATTTCATTTCCAAATCAGGACTAAACGTTTGATAGGCCAATTCGAATGCCGTGTTTTGTAATACAACAACAGCCGGGCGCGTATCGCGTAACATAATACAGATCGTGTGACCACAGGCTGTGTCTAGAGTATTTTTTTTATCCATGTCTATGACGCGACAACGGTGAATGACCGAATACCCGATATAGAAAGCGCCTGCTGATTGGTCAAAATCTAGAGGTCAAGATGCGGTTGTCTTGCATAATTAATCAGCGTATCTGCTCAAATGTTTTCGCCATGGTCTACAGCATAGACTAGGTCCAAGCGTGGTAAAACAAAAATACTCAACAGAAAATTCCTGGTCGAGTTGGGTATTTACTCACCATGACATGACGGAAAAGATACAGATTAAACACCAAGAATGTTATCCACTCGACCAATTTTAAAATCGGACTGAACCATTAGCCTCTTTTCCTCCCTCGCGCTTTCCACTCAGTAAACATTCCAATTAGATTTGAAAGTAGGATTCCCCGTTAAAACTAACGGCTTAGGCGAGGCTAATGGCAGTCCAAGGCTGGCGGTGTATTGAATTAGGCGGGGAATTTTAGTTAATCCAGGCAGAAACAAAAGAGTTTCGCATCATTCATGGACTGACTCAAGTACATGTATGTGTAGGGGAATGGAAAGGCAGCGACGACAGGTGTGGCAAGATTGTGTGATGTCTGGAAAGACAATCTGGATCACCAGGTTTGGGATTAGAAAACACAGGTTCTTGTGTGCTTCAGGGGAGTTTGTGCCTTGACTTGAATGGCCTCTTGCTGAATATGCGTACACACGCAATCTGAATTTGCATCCTTGTGGAGTCATTTCTTTGTTCTCGTGTACTAAAACTTTAGAATGTGAAAATCTAGTTTCAAATTGCTCCTATTTTAATCAGAATTAATTTCCTGGGCTGAAATTTGGACTTAATATCCCTCACATAAAATACTTCAACACACCTTGGAAATTCCTAGTTTTTGAGTAAAATTCATATATTTTGTGATAACCTTGTGGAGACGTATTCACCTAGAAATTGCCCTGTGGAGACCGTGTACATGTATACCAGCTTTTGCTCCCTGTTACATGTATACACGTCTCCATGAGGTAGTGAATTACGAAACATATGTGTTTCCATGTGTGTGCCGGTATGTTCTAATAATAATGTGTATTTATAAAGTGCACATATATCCACCAGCATTGGTGTTCAAGGCGCTACATGAACATCATTATTACCCTGCTCATTGGGCCAATGAAGCATTCCAAAAACAATCTCAGCTCTCTAGGGAGTATGCAGCTCCGTGTTCTGTGATATTACATGTAGGAATATCAAATCCTCTAATATAGGAACAGAGTAAAGTACAATACATTTTTTTTTTAACGGAAAGTTAATTGATCAAGTTTAAACCCCAAGTCAACTTTTCCACACAAAAAAAACAGTGTTCATTTCTCCAATCCTAGTGACTGACTCAAGGCCCACAATACCGAAGGTGGATGCAAGACTATAAATTCAGGTTCAAAGTGGTAACAGAATTCACGAACCACTGTGAAAATAATCAAGCGACAAACGAGATTCCACTCTCAGTAAAATCTCCCTGGCAGCGATTCCTCGCTGGTCGCTAAACTCACCAAAAGGTTACTGATAATCATCGGCAAAAAACCTCCGGCTCTTAAGAGCTAAATTCCATGAAACGAGTTAGCATAAGACATGCCAGAACAGGTTCATATACAACACGCACGACAAAAAGAAATCCGAAGAGAGATTCCGAATGTCTGGTCAGACTGTCTGGGTCATTGTCCGCCACTACGACCTCAAGAAACCTCAATCAAGTTTCCTTCTGGACGGACAGCATTGATTCCCTTCACAAGCACAGATGATTTCCCAGGACTTCTAGCACCGGAGATGAGCTCTACCATAGGATTGTACAGACACTTGAAGATGATTAACATGACTATGCCTTGAGATCTTCTCCTTGTGCCAAGCCGATGAGTGAGATTAAAAAAACGAAGTGTACAAATCTGGCTGATTGTTGATGCTTTGTCGTGTGCATAAACAATGTGTGCGTGGGTTTTTCCCCTTTAAAAATGGTACTAAGCCTAAGGATGAATATTAATAATGAAATATACATGTACTCCTGTGCGTTGGAAAATCAAACCAGCTGAAACTGACATTTAAAATGCTGTGAAACCAAAGCAAGAAGATTTCAAAGCTTGGTTGACATGGTGGACCTCAAGTAGTGTGGCTGATTGTCGATGCGTTGTCGTGTGCATAAACAATGTGTGTGGGTTTTTCCCCTTTAAAAATTGTGCTAAGGATGGATATTAATAATGAAATGTACTCCAGTGATCACAAAGCGAGGAAGATCAAACCAGCTGAAACTGAAACTTGGTTGACATGGTTGACTCCAAGCTTGGGTCAATGAGATTTTTATTATCTTTTTTTGGAGGAGTATCCTGGATAAACATGTTTACTGTCGCAAACAAAAGAAAAGAAGGATGTCCAAAATGTCAGCTTACTTTTCAATGAGTAATTCTCCTTCTTCTACCTGTCTTCTTGCTCTTGCTGCTCGCCATTCATCCTCCTGTCAAACGGCAAAGAAAAAAATATACAAAATTGTAAATTTCTCGGGCAAAAAAAACAACTTCAGTCTCCTCTATATGGACTCCTAGCAAGCGTACACAAGAATGTACCCCCTTTAACAAAGATTAATTTAAATGGATGCAGAGTACATGTAGATCATTTGTCATTTGTGCAATTTTTTTGTTTGAAACAACAGAAGTGCTCAAAATCTTAAAGGGGCACTACATGTAGGTCCTGAAATCCCCGAAAATTTCATGTTTTGGATTGTTTACTTATCCTATTTCAAACATGTGGTTGAAAGGAAACCAACCTAATGTCTTACCGTTCCCGAGAAAAGACGAAAAAACCCCGGTTGTTTACATCGGACACGACGGAGTACGAATACGTTTTTCGTGTCGTTCTCTAGTGTACGATATACACGTTGTGTGTCTCGAGACCAGCGGTGACCAATCACCAATGCAAAAAAAATTGGTTTCTTCAACATCCGCAAAAGGGGAACACTAAACGCGTACGAATGAAATCACAACTAGCATCCAAACGGCTCGAATTTATGGGGTCGCAAAAGTGGACCCCGAAATTCGTTCTCGCACACATAATACAGGAATAACACAAAAACGCCCAGTTTTGAAAGGATAGTTGTGAGGAATGTGGATGTTTCTATCTTAGTTTTAAATGTTCTTTCCGATCAACATAATCTCGTTCAAAGCGCGTTTTGTAGCCCAATTGGGCTGTTCCAGGACCTAGTGTCCCTTTAAGACGGGTGCTTCGTAGTGGTGGTCCTTCGGATCCGAAGAAGACGTCATAGTTTGGCAACTCGATGAACTCGAAGATGGCTCCGCAATCCGGTTGTGCTTAACAACCAGACAACCAACCTGATGAAGTTTTAGCTCTGTGAATGCTGTATATTGCAAGAAAACACTATTCTAGGATCTCGGTTTCAATTCAACAGTTTCCAAAACTGCACCACCTACTTGGCACATCCTTGGAAATGACCTTCTTTTACTGTTTTTTTTCTCAAAATGACAGCATGCCAGAAAGAATAATTTTACAGGGAGTTTAGCGCCATTATTATTTTTAAACGAAGTAAGCTTTTCAACAATAATTTCATTCGTTACTTTTTGGATCTACATGTACAAAAATATGTACGTGCAAGTACGTGACAGTATGCTGTTTACAATGTACATGTATGTTATTGCATTTCATGTTTTCTACCATGTCTTCCGGGGTACATGTACATTGTATGCCGTACAAATGTACATGTTCCATACATGTAATTGTTCATGTGCATGCACATGCACGTACTGTCACAAAACTTGTAAATGAACAACTTGTCTATAGATCAATAGTAATACAGTATCTTTACCTATCAGTTTCCAAGACATATTTACATAGGGCTTGGTGGATATGAAATCCGTAAAAAAAAAAAAAAAATTCCTGGGGCCAGCTGCTGGAGTTTGGACAGAGTTTCCATTTCTTCCCGTGTCGTTATCAGGACACATATTGATTTCCCCCCAACCCGTTAAACCATTGGTGCATATTTCACATTTTCAACAGCCCAAGATCTAGTTCATGAAATTGAGGGTTTTTTTTCTTTTTCCTAAGCATGGTAAGACTGTGTCCTCCTTCTACCCGCGTCATGTTGGTTACCGGCGATGACAGAGCCACCGCGAGCGAGGTCAGGTTGATAATACTGGGGGGGGGGGGGGGGGGGAGCAATTTATCGCCGGTTGGACCCAGACAACTCTGAAATTGGGCTGATATTTATTATCCCTGCATCCTGGCATGATCTTGGAGATTTTGTAATATTGTCTGAGTGGTTATAGCTGATGGATTTGGATGTATTCTTCATGGAAAAAGTAGCAATTGCCTGTAATAAGATAGACAAATGAGGAATAACTGAGTCCAAAAGAGGGATCAGCACTAGGGCAATTCCACGGTTACTCATGTTACATTTTCGTAACGTGAGTAACCGATTTTGTGTGTCTTGTTTATCATACATAACACACTTTTCTGGATGTCATCTTCGGTGCTTAGGTAGGTCTAGGTCTACTCTATCTACATGTACATGTACCATGGGGATAACAGTTATTAAACCTTTTCAGTAAGGTAATTACAGCCCAAGGAAACTCAAAAGTACATCACAAATGTAACGTGAGTAACCGTGGAATTGCCCACTAGATCTTTTATGAACCATACCGTACATGTACATGTACATGGCCAGTGTACACGTACGCGTTTTGTCTGCTTGGAATTTCCAAATGGATCAAATTTAGCACAAATTTGTGGCAAAAATTTAAGAACAGGTCTTTACAGATGTTTTTTCTTTATTAATAATCAAAAAGTCTTGAAGTTTTTGATTGAAATTAAATATCTGTGTAGGTTTAAAATCTGGCCCTTACATGCAATAACAATATTTGCCAGAAATCACTGAAGTGAATTACATAAGTAGCATACAATGCAATACTTATGGACATGTACATCTACATGTATACATGACTTGTACCGTGATTACTCACAATTCAAGCTGTCACGGAATTGAAATTTTCATTACATGCATGAAAACCTGCGTGCCAGGCGAGCATCCAAAATGTGCTATCAACATTCATCATTTCCAAACATTAATGCAAGAACACGAACCAACTACCATGACAACATGTACTCGCTGTCAGGCACAATCAGCCCTCTGAGAAGCCAACATCCCACCAACTTGAACCGTCGTAATATCCGAGACTTAATGGCAAGCGATCCCAGATCGTTATTTATCGCACGTTTGGCTCTGTACAGCGAAGGCACGTCTGCCTGTGTGCCGACCCCATAAACAAGCCGTGCGATAGGAGTTGGCAAGAGATCAGATATCAGAAGGCCGTGGTGTGAACAGAGAAGGTGTTACTTCCTAGAACGTGACATGTATACGCAGACGTGTGTGTGTGTGTCTCGTTTCGCACAGCCTGATGCAGGTGTGAGAGACATTTTCATCTCCCTCCGCGCTCTCTCTCTCTCTCTCTCTACGAGATTGAGAACGGAATCTGTGATGAAAACTAGGACAAGGTTTCATAACAACCTGGATCCTCTTCAATTGAAAAAGGGACTGAAATGTTTGAAAATCTCCTCAAAATAAGAACAGTTGCAACAAAACAAAAACTTCAACTCTGGAAGTGTAGTCAAAATTGCCTGGCAATTTTCAAAACGGTATTTGTGGTGAAAAGTGTAAAAACCGAAACATGCATGTTGTTTCTTGAGGTACAAATGTACCACACATACATGTACATGTACAATGTACATGACATACATTACATACGATAATGATAAAAAATATTGGTAAACTACAGCGCGTCCCAAAATGACCGCAACATTTTTTTGAGAGGCTCTAGCATGGCCGCGGAAACACGTACATGTACCGCCATTTTTTATATAACATTTTAAAGCTTGGAATCTTAACTTTATCCATGGTACGTATTGGTTTCACTTTCAAAAGAATTTTGAAATTATTTGTGTTATATGTCAAAAGCAAGCTCAACCGATTTCAAGGAAAATCAATCATGTACATTTTTTCTAATGTGGAAATACTTCATCATGTTCATGATGTGACGATCTCGTTGCCTTTTATTTTCTGTGTTTCCTTTTCTTTTCGATCCACGTAGACAACACCTTAAATACATTCACAATATTGTTCTTCGTTTCAAGTTCAATGTGATTTTAATATAAATCAATTGTTTCTTTTTGTTTAGTTATTTCAACAGCTTGTTATTATTTCAACAGTTTTTTTTTAATCGAGTTTGCATCTGATGTACCGCATCATGGATATTCCTTGAAATCGGTTGAATTTGTTTTCGACATGCCTTCATTTGAACACGAATAATTTTAAAACTCTTTTTAAAATCAAACTATAATACTCGCCAGGGATAAAGTTAAGATGAATGGCGGTACTTGTTTCTGTGCTGATGCTAGAGCAGGCAGGCCAAATTCTGCTAAATGCACATCAAAAATCTGTCAGATTTGTCAAAAATCTGCCAAATTCCCCAGAATTACTCGAAATACACTATAAACACTGAAAATCACATGCAGATTGGTAGTATTGCCTTAATTAAGATTCAAATTACATAATAATTAATCTAGTCACAAAAATTAATTAAGATGTTGTGAAATATTATTGGTAAATTTCGGGCAACACGCGGATCCGGCCACGACGAAGTCCGTTTCCCAGTGAACCTCAACACCTAGACCAGCCAACCTGTCCCATTATGCCCGGGTTTGTTTGAAAGGATTGAAGCTTTTTTAAAACAAATGTACACTTTTTTGTTCAAATTTGCTGTTTTTCTGTCGCATAACCAGTTTTGCAGAATTCTGCCAGAAATCTGCCCAAAAAAAATCCATTCTGACAAATTTTTGGTCAAACTTTTTTTTTTAACCAAAATTCTGTCAAAGTTAGCCGAAAATCGGCTAAAACGGTCACCCTGTGCTAGAGCCTGGCCCAAAAAAGTTGCGGGTATTTTGGGACGC
This sequence comes from Patiria miniata, assembly GCF_015706575.1. Lineage (NCBI taxonomy): Eukaryota > Metazoa > Echinodermata > Asteroidea > Valvatida > Asterinidae > Patiria > Patiria miniata. Next base: position 7,664,156 of record NW_024037055.1, read on the forward strand.
GCTGCAGTTGCCTCCCAGTGTGCGTAAATACTGAGGAAATTCTGTCAGCTGTTAAAATTTATCCAAGGTTTATGGGAGTACATCCTCACATCACAGCATCTTTCAGATGCTTGGCTGCCCACACATTATGCAGGACACAGTATGAATATTAAGACGGACATTGAGACAGATGGACGAGGGATGACAGATGTGGACAACTGTCCTAACGGAAAGGAACGGTCAGTTCAATCAGGAATGCGTGCACGACACAATGGACAATCTCCAGAGGGTTCACTTGCTGAAAAAAATTGTGTGAATATTTATCAGTGCTGCTTTTTTTCACGGAATGAAGACAGATGTGAGATGATCTGAATGAAAACGGCATTCACATCAATGTTGTGAACCGTTAAGGAATAAGTCCGACTGAAAAATAAATTAACATTCCGGTATTATCATAGTCTGTGCTAAATTGTTTTTTTAAGCAATAAAAACAAGTACATGTAGGCCTACCTCTGAAGCAAAAATATGCCAGAAATGTTTATGTGAGGTGTTCGTTTAACTCTTTCAGAGCCAAAGTCGTACATGTACATGGTATATTTGTTAGTTCGAAATTGCCAACCTCGTACATGTACGAGGTAATGTTCAGGCGCGGATCCAGGGGTGGGCCGCGGGGGCACGTGCCCCCCGTCAAATTAAGTCCACAAAAAAATAAAATGAATAAAACAGGGGGGAAAAGGAGGGGGAGGTGAGAGAAATGGAGGGAAGGAGAGGGCAACCTTCTAACAAAAATACCGGTGCCGATATTAAACATCAGCGGCCTGCAAACATTGTGTACATGTACATGTGTACTGGCCGTATGACACAGGGAACTCTAGAAGCTTCGAAATAAACCGCGATCCCGGCCACCGTACGTACTCCATACGTAACTCTGCATAGTATATCGGTTTATGCGATTAATGAGGGTACGTACCGGTACGAAAAACACGCACGTGTGACAGCCGATGTGCTGTTTGGCGCGATGAGCACGATCGACATACACGTTGTACCCACACTGTTGGTCAAGGGTACGGTTTTCGTACGAACACTTTGCCAGCATTTCTTCGGCGCTTTTAACATGTTTAAGGAGTCCAAAACATGTCCGTTTCCGTAGAAAATTTCCATAGAAAATCTTATCTTATTGATAAACTGAAAATTTAAACTTGATACAAAACATTAAAAAGCATCCTTGCAAAAGTTTACAAATTAAGTCTATACAATTCCCTTTCAAAAATAAAATGCACGAAAACAATTATGCAAACAAAAAAGGTTATCAAGTGAAAAACAGAAGAAACCTAAAAGGCTTGTTAAAGCAAGAATATATATTAAACCTATAAAAAAATCCTTATTTAACTTAAAACATTTTGCTCAAATAACTCAGGCATGTCAGGGAAAGAGGGGCCAGGAATCGCCTCAGATTGCACCACAGAGCATCTAATTATCAAAAAAAAACCAGGGGCCCTCAGGCGGGCCCCGGACCCCACGCCGAAAGACATGTGCGCTCTGCATTATTAGTCCTCGGGGCAGATCTCCCTAGCCCTACGCATCCTTAAAACAGTTAACAAACTAAGCCTATCCAATTCCTTTTCCAAAATAAAATGCAAGAAACTTATTATGCAGTCGAAAATACTTGGTTATCAAGTGAAGAACAGAAGAAAAAAAAACAAAAAAAAACATGGTGTTACCGCAAACCGAAGCGATAATGAAACATTTTTTTTTAATAATCTTCACAACATTTTGCTCAAATGGTGCCAGGAATCGCCACAGATTGCACCACAGAGTATCTATAGAATGAAAAATGTCCTGGGGCCCTTCAGTGGGCCCCGAACCCCACGCCGTAAGACACTGCTCCGCGTTCGCATTAGTCCTTGGAGCAAATGCCCCAGCGCATCGCCTATTGCAACAGTTTTCTAATTCAATACAATTCCTTTTTTTTTTTTTTAATACAATGCGTGAAATTATGCAGACGAAAATACATGGTTTGCAACTTTGAAGTACACAGTAGCTTAAAATTTGTAATAACAAGAGTATATTTAAAAAAAAAATTCCTTATAAGCTTAACAACTTTTGCTCAAATAATTCAGGGGGAAAGGGGCCAGGAATCGCCTCAGACTGCACCACAGAGCATCTAGAATCCAAAATTTCCCGGGGCCCTTAAGCGGGCCCCGGACCCCACGCCGTAAGGGCTTCGCGCTCCCCGCTCGCATTAGTTCTTGGAGCAAATGCTCTAAAGGGGTGCCCCCCGTCTAAAGAAATCCTGGATCCGCGCCTGATGTTTGTACTTAAAATCGCCAAACCTTGTACAAGAACGAGGTAGAGTAAGCATGTTATCACAAGGGGGCCCTCTCGCTCTTTCTAATAATATCATTTTCATTCAGGTACGACCTATATTTATTTGTTTCATTTTAGTTCTTGCGAGAGGGCGCAGCACCGACACTCGTATTTTCTGAAAAAAGTGCGGAAATCCACTGTGTGCAGGACAGTGTTTCAGGGTGTATCACTATGTATGTGACTACTATTGACTTACCAATATACCAAGGATATACCAGACAGAAACAACAACAAATTTAGTAAGTAAAACTTATTTACTTTTTTGTTTTACAGAATTTTGAACAATTAAAAAAAAAAAACTCGAAGTTGGGCACTTTAGGGTTAAACTTTTCAAATTTCGCAGGCACTGAAAGAGTTAATGTTAGAAAAAATGAGAGTATAAATTTCAGTTGGACGTACCTTGTTAAACTTCTCGAAGAGTAGTTCCACATACTTCTTGCGAGCCAGGTAGCCTCGGTAACGAGACTGGATGCAAACAGCTGCCTTGTCCTGCCTGGATAGAGTTTCAGCCTAAAAGAAAACACAGAAAAAGTAGACATTTACTTAAAAAGTAATCTTAAATCATGTTTTAAAATACATGTAGCAAGGGCTAAAGGAAAGAACAAACTTGTACGTGTACCATGTAATCTTGTTTCAGCAAGTTACAAAAACCTTTCCAAATTTTTTTTTTAGCCTGCAATCATTCTCTTTGTGTGTGTGTGGGTGTACAAGCATTACATTCACTGTGTGGACTTCCAAACAAAAGATGTCCACATTATAAACCAGGTAGCAGCGACGTTGTGTGGACTTGCCCACGTCCACACAGTGTTTCCCCCTCTCTGTAAAACAGGTTTAGAGGCATTATTGGGTTAGGTTTATCAGTGGCAAAATGAAGAGAAACACTAAAGGGAATCACAGAAAAAAATTTGGGTTGAAAGAGTTTCCACAGTGTGAGTAAAATGAGGTTTTTTTTACAGGTTTTTCTTAACTACACGAAAACAAAAGAATGTCCACACTAGGTACAATGTATGTACCGTAAAAATGGGTGTGTTTTGGGGAGGGATTTTACATGTAGTTAAAAAAAGAAGAAGAAAAGTTTATGTCAAAAAGATGAGCAGAGACCTACATGTACATTTGTACAGTATGTACATGTAGGCTTCCGTCAAATTCTTTCGGATGCAACTCTGGGAATGAAAAATGCAAATAACAAATCTGTCCTACCGGTACTCTGTACATGTGTAGGCAGTAGGGGACAAAGCTTGAACTATGATGCAATGACAGGATTGCACACACATTTACCGGGTATCAAAACAAGAGTTGTTGACATTTATGGCAGGACTGAGAAATGGTTACGAGTCCATGTTTGGTTGAGTTCAACAACAAACACATCAAATCACAGCGGTCTGGGATGGGCCCCTGACCAATAACCCACAGGAGGCTCCTCCTAAGATGTAAGTGTCTTTGAAGGAGGTGATGACATTTAGGAGATGAATACGCAATGTTACAATACAGGTTTCGAAACCAGTGTATCTGATGTAGGGACATCAAAACAAGTCCCAGTCTGCTATAATCAGGGGTGTGAGTGACCACTGATAAAAATAGCTGAAAACAGCTGGAAAAAATTGTTAAAAAGTTGAACTTAGGAAATCTCCTATACTTTTGTACACAGCAAGTGAAGGAAAAAGCTGAAAAAAGCTGAAATTCAAAACACACAAAAGCTGAAATCAGCTTTAAAGCTGAGATTTCACACCCCTGTATAATATACTGTACACGAAAACATGTAAACTGAGTGAATTTTGCTGCATTAATTAAGGCTAAATACATTCGCGGGATTGTTTAATACATACAGTACACATCTCTCCAATCAATGATTAATCCTTTTTGCTGATATGTAACGGTAGATCCTTTGCAAGAAGCAGCCATCTCTGAAACTTTTTATGGGGGGGGGGGGGGGATTCTGTATTATTATTATTATTATTATTATTAATCATTTCTGGTAATGAAACCAAGGATTCCTCAAAAGCGCTCTAGGCACTGTAGCTCGCAAGCCTGAAGAAACCTGTGGAGAGAAGACACTGAGAAGAATTTACAGTTTTAGAGGTGGGAGGAAAAGCCCGGAAGAATATTCTGGGGAAAACCCACGGAATCAGGCAGGGACTGAAAACCCAATCCACATATTGGCCCAGGCGGGATTCGAACCCGGGTCACAGCGGTGGAAGGCGAGGAAAGTACCGCTACGCCAACCTGACTCCTGTGTCATGTGTTTGAGTCAAACAAGCGCATGCTAATGATTTTTTTGTAAGCATTTGAACCAAGTGTACAGTGCTTATTTACATGTATGACGATGGAAAACCAATTAACCAGGTCGAATCAATTGACCCACAAGTCGAACACATTCCAACATGTTCCCTCAGTCTCGTAACCCTACACTGGGCATTTACAATTAAAATGAGCCTCTTGCCTCCATTTCCAAAACGTGCCGGGTAGAATGATCCCGTGAGACGCAAGCAAGCTGCACATCCGGGCCATGAAAGTAAAACCGAGCTAGCACGTATGGGAGACTTCCTTATCATCAATCCTCCCCCCCCCCCAAAAAAAAAACATGTCTCGGGAAAGCAGAGTCTTCAGAAAGATGCCCGCAGCATCCATGAGCTTAAGATTCTTAGGTGCACCCTTCAAATTCGGTGGCCCATATGTAGTGCACGCTTGACGGCTGTGTATGAATTCAGCAGCCCCTGAGGCAGCTCACGATCGGATTGTGGAGCGTGTCGTGCCGGGGAAAGCATTTAGGAGGGAAACCGACGGGACGGCTTGATGATAAATGTACCAATATATCGGGGAAAGGTTTCATGCACGATGCAAGTCAGCCATGTTGCTATTTAAGACGATAGATTCGGTGCAGTTTATAAATCAAAACTGGTTGTGATCATCAAAAAGGTCTTAATTTGAGCAATGTTTTCAACGTTAATGTTTTCTCGCAGGTACATTTGTACACCCATATTTCACAGGATAAAACACTTAGGAAATTTTGATTGTATGTATTTGTTTGATATGTGTACATCTTATCTCTTAACCAAGAATGTGCTTACATGTATATACAATGTACATGTATCAAACCATTTGTTTGCGATACATATGTATACATTGTACATAAAATGACAAGATTGGATCATACCGTGATTACTTGTTAGAACTGTAGATGGAAACACAGAGTTCAAGGAATGTCTCGGAAATCCCCTCTTTACGTGTATTTCCTGAAAATCGTTTCCGAATCTAAATTTACCTTTAAAAAAAGGTTTAAGTCTTACATACATTCACGTAGTGACAACACATTTTTTTTCAACCTGGCCAAAAAGAGCGTACATGTACCGGAACACCAATGTATACATGTATGTATATTTACATGTATACACACATGCACAGATGCACATCTTCCCCTCATAGTCAATCCGCAAACTCAATTTGTTTCTGATTTTCTTTCGTTCCCGTCGCCCCGCGCCCCTAACTGCAACATGAATGTATCATTCGATCAAAGCGCATGCATAATTCAATCGCATCTCTCTGTCTCTGCATTTCTCTGCATTACCATGTCTAATCGTCCACGTGAAATCATGCAAATGATGACAGTAACCCCCTAAATTGAGTTGCTTCACCCCCCCCCCCCCCACCCCATGATTGCGACTTGTGTGACTCCTGGGCTAATTCTTTGATGCGTCTGACATTTGGAGACGAATCTTTGAGACTGGGCAGGAAATTAGTCTGGCTCGTGGAAATTTTTCAAAGCTGCAATCTCCAAGATGCGGAATTTTTCACTGCAAACATTGGAGATGATTGAGAAAAACTTGCAAGCATCGACTGTTCTGTAGTTCCAAAGAATATTGCACTCAATATTCACACAACACTGTGCAGTTCAATCCTCAACGTAAATGGTGTATTTTTTTTTTAAATGACAAAAACAGTAGACCTATTTGATAAACCTTGAATATACATGTAGTTTAACATTAACAATCAGGGTTCGAAATTAGCGGTAGCCCGCTAGCCAAATGCTAGTCAAAACAGCAGCGGGCTAGTTAAACTACTCCTTAACTAGCCCGGCTGGCGAGTGAAAAATTATTGGGATACGGCAAAGATGAACGTACAGGAAGAAATAAATCATTAAATTCAAAAAGAAACCCCATCAATTTTTGTCTAATTTTATCAACTGTTTTAAAGGGTTACATTATTAGATCTGTTAATCAAAAACCCTGACAAAAATTGCCTCAGAATCGAGCCTGAAAATACGCCATTTTGTATTTGAGATAAGAAAAAAATGCGGGCTAGTGAAAATGCCCGCGGGCTAGTTAAGAGTCCGTTTCAGTAGCCCGGCTGGCTAGTGAACAAAAAAATTAAGGTTGAAACCCTGATGATGTCAAGGTACTCAAGCAGCATTTGTTTCCCAGCTTAGGAATTGTGATTTTGTCTAGTGCACAGGATTTGTGGATCCTATCAGCAGTCTTTAAAAGGTAACATTGAGGAAATATTTCCAATCGAAGAAATTTCAACAAAAGACTGTGTTATTTGGCAACTCTTCCCAAATTATTTCCAAGACAATTAATCATTAAATCTGCTGATCCAGTTCACCCATAATCCAATGGAAAAACAAATTTCACATCTTGCTCCGTTAGCTCACTGCACTCTTCAATTGCCCTGATCGACTTCCTAACTCCATGACTGTATTATGTTCAGAAACAGTGCTAAAAACAGACGTGCAGGACGTTCGGGTACTTGCGTCACACAGTGGCCGACCCCAACATACATGACATACCGATACCTATGGTAATTCCACCCCCCTGTCTACCTTTTGTTCCCCTTTGCATATTCACGTCACGTTGCTGTTAACTTCGAATCAATCTGCTCTGCCGGCCAAGTGAAATTTTCCGGTCCATTCCAATGGGAACATCTTCCCGTGTTGTCTCCACGTGCAGGAGGAATGTTAAGCTCCATCAAATGAACCTTGGGAAAGTGCGTGTACGTCGTACATTTCTTGCAACTCCGATGATACCACCGTTTGCAATCGTTTTAATTTTTAGGAAAACACTGTATCAAACTAGAAACAGGGGTGTGAGTGACCAATGATAAAAAATAGCTGAAAACAGCTGAAAAAAAGGTGTAAAAAAGCTGAACTTTGGAAATCTCCTATACATGTACTTTTGTATACAGTAAGTGAGGAAAAAAGCTGGAAAAAAACGCTGAAATCCAAAACAAAAAAAAGCTGAAATCAGCATTGTACATTTAAAGCTGAGATTTCACACCCCTGTAGAAAGCACTCAGACAGCGCAAACCTCCGCCAAAGCTAAAGAATTCCCCACCATACAGTATTGTCAGTACACCCAAAGGAATACTCGCATAAATGGAGCAAAATCCTTTAAAAAAATCCTGGATCCGGACCCAGATCACTTCCAAAATCCAATCGATTTGTACATGTACTTTCATGCAAATCCATCCATAACTTTGGGAGTTATCTTGTTAACAGACAAACCGACCAACAAACTAACCAAATCCAATGAAAACATACCCTCCTTGGCGGAGATAACAGTTTCTCGTTTAGATACTTTCTTCCTCCTAGTTGTCAGATTTCTTTTGGATTCAGAATACATTGTGAGCTCAAGACATCGTGCAGCAACATGATTAATGCCATTTTGTGCATTCATTTATCATGTTAGTGTGAATTATTAGGAGACATTCTCACTCACTGCGCCTTGTACCTAGGGACATACATGTACATTGTACATGTAATTAACTCATGACAGGGCTATGGTGTGCTCGTAAATTTCTCATTAAAATTACATTACGTACATATGCAATGTACCATGTGTGTTAAGGTACAGTATACGAATGTACATGTACAAATATACCGTACATGTACCGGTATACATTGCCTTGAAAAATGTGCACTGCTATGTATGAAGACGGCATTTCATTAACACACTGCACTCTAACACACACACATACATGTACTTACATGTACTTTAATAGTTCGGACTCTAGACACACTGTTTGTAACCAGTAACGGAATGTTCATCGACATCCGAAGAATATTCCAGCAGCAAGTCCATGAATTATTCATGAGACGAGTACAGGTTGTACATTGTATACCCTATCGATTTAACGCTGCGATGAATGAGCACAATCTCCATCTCCTAACCCGTCTCAGAGGAGTTTCTTGAAGATTATCCCCGAGAATTACCCCCGTCCTCTCAGTCAGGCATCTAATATGAAAAGTGGATTCCTCGCTGAACTCCAACCGTAGACGAAGGTAGCTCTGATGCTATACAGAGACTTAGCGGGTTCTAATGCAATTTTCTGTGGCGCGAGCAACAAGCAATGTTTCTCCGACCGTTAATTCTTGAAGAGGTTGAACACTGAGCCAGAACAGACAGACACAGGAATGGGCCAACAAGTTTAGATAATTTGGTGTGAAAGGAAAACAGGGTACATATACCTGCCTACATTTTGTTTGTAAATGTCATGCAATGTACAAACTTTGATCGCACATAACCAAAAGTCGGCAATCGTGTAGTTTAGGACACCTCTTATGAATCACAAGTTCCATTCATCAATCAAAACCCTGCCCTCTTTCCACCCAATTAAAGCTAGCTGATATTCAACATGGGTCTTAGCAAACTATTTCGATGATTCCAAACACATAAAGTGACTTTTCCTGCTTGTATCATACCCAAAACATAGAAGTGTCTTTTCGTTCTCCTACATGCATATAGGGAACGGGGTGCTAAACTACACGATCAGCCAAAAGTTTGAGAGCCTTATCTCATGCTTAGCCCCAGCATAAAAGAACAAAACAACAGCTCCTCTGATTGTCCTCAAAGAATTCCTTCAAACTGTTCAACAAAACTGGAAAAAAACCTCATAGCTGTACACATCTACATGTACATACATGTACGAAGTACAAAATTCTCCCTTTCGTTACGCCCCAAGACATTCAAACCGTTTCCTTGCTCCACTGGCCCAGATTCTATACGCCGCACACTCCAAAACTAATACAGTGTCGGCTCTCATTACGCTCAATCCATTTCGTTACCACTTTGCCCTCCGGAAATATACGGTCTGATTGCAAAGTAATTATAGAACTGATCGGACTCATTTTAAATTGCGCTGAGTGACTTATCGTCGGATTCAGAGATGCCCAATTGAGATTTACAGGTGTGTTTTAACAGCACTTACACATTTCATCCAATCAAAACTCTTACACCACACTCCGCCCAAAATCTGAATCAGGTCATTTTAGAATGAGGTAAGGAAACTGATTTTTTTTTTTCTTCTTCAGAAGTTGTGTGTCTTTGGGAAGCCTCAAGAGAATCACAATCTTGTGAAATCTGTAGTCGTGAATTAAATTACAAATATTAAGTGAACAAAACCTTCAATTTTCTTTATTATTTATTCACATGGGCGTCGCGAGGGGGGGGGGCAAGGGGGGGCACTTGCCCCCCCTGGAAAAGCAAAAAAAGAAAGAAAAAAAAAAGGGAAGAAAGAGAAAAGAAAAAAAGAAAAGAAAAAGAGGCGCGAAGACAAAGTGGTGTAAATTTAATGAGTTGGGGGGGGGGGCAAAATGTCCCTGCCCCCCTCTAAAACTGATAAATCGAGAATGTGTTGAGAAATACAAGCATTTTTTGGCAAAAAGTTTTTTTGCCCCCCTCTAGAAAAAATCCTGGCGACGCCCATGTTTATTCATTTATTTTAATAAGGGATTAGGTAAATGAAAAACAAATAGTATCGAGGCCAAAGGACAAAATGCACATTTTCACCAACATAACTTTGAAAGTTCCTAGGCATCAGATGCAATGTACATGTACATCACCAACGACACTGTGCGTCAAATGATTATCGCACAGGCAGGGCCATACATTGTACATGTTATGAAGAACTCCTGGCCATTGTGAAATGAAGAAAACTTAAAGGGAATATATACAACATTTGCTTTTGCCGCAATTTTCAAAAATAAATGAATTTGGAGGATTAGTGTGCTATATAAAATATTGTTAAACTACATGTAGCTTGTTTCACGTTTTTGAGTTCGGAGGTGCTGGAAAATCCAAGAAAACGAACCATATTCTTGTAGTCTGGTTGACCCCACTTAAGATGAGACGTTGCAATTTATAGACATTGGGGATTGTAAGGTAAGAGAATCAGTCTAGCAGGCTTGTACCCCTTCAAAGATGTGTAATCAATTGCAAAGTTAATGCAGAATGACTAAAGATGAATAATAAGGAGCAGTTTTTGAAAAAAAGCTAGTTTTCTCTAACGATGGTCGGCCGACCAGCGTTGGCAAAATACAAGTTTTCTTGAAAATGTCAGCACACAAGAAGCCACCATTTTACAGTTTGCTTTAGATTGTCATTCACTAACAGTCCAGTAAGATATTTTGTTATAATTTGATCATTTCGTTTCTTGATGTTTGCAAATGTTGTATCTTCCCTTTAAGTGGTATGGCAACACTGACAAGAACAAATTGGGCTGGCAAACACCATCCTCCAGGGCACGGCGACAGGAAAAGGGAGACCAGGGAGGCAAAAAAAGAAGGGTGTGGACAGCATCCATGGGCTGACCGGAGTGGACTTCGCCCCAGTCGCAAGCCCTGGCCAGAGACTAACACAGATGGAGGAAGCTTACCCAGACTGCATCGGCTGTAGTGCCCCACGACCATGCGTGGTTACGGGATGAGATAAGAAGAACTTTGATCCAAAAAAGTGCTATCCAAACAAGAACCTCAAATTAAGATTAAAATTTTAAACATTTATGAAAAACTTGAAATGCTGTAAAGATTTGGAACTGACATCTAATACAATTGTACTACATTTGTACATTTGTAATCCAGTATTATTACAAATTCTAAACAATTTTTCTCTCTTTTTTTCATTTCTGTAAAAATTATTATTATATCATACCTCTTCACGCTTTATAACACATCACTATTACAAAAAAAATGAAAACGAATTATTCTGAGGAGAGTACATGTACATGTAAATTATACATACCTTACCACATTGCTCTCATTGAAGAAGAAGCATCTTGAAATAAAACCAAAGAGACGCTTCCTTGTCACTTTCTTATTCTCACATCATCAAACATCCGAACACACAGACATGACAGAGACTGGTGAGAACCTGCTACCGTCCAGCTCGCTTGGTTTTTCTAATTAAACTCTCAACTTTACAAGTTCCCACACCTGCGCCTTAAATCCATCACAATTTGATTTTCTGTTTTCCCCTCGGACGTCTTGTCTGGTCACAAGAAGAAGTGCATTTCAAAATTGCTTGAAAACAAGAGTTTACCTTGGAACACAGTTATCGGTACAATTCCTTAACTCACAGGAAACCGTTTGAAAAAAAAAAAGTCATTAATTTTTTTCTGATTATCCGAGCTTCGGTAATAACACTGGATGTTATGGAATGAGGAGCTCAGCTGTTAGAAAATGGTTGTGCAACTTGGCGGCGTTTGGATCATCATGACGTTACACATTGACAGACTGACTCACGTGTGTACGTCATCCCACCGAGTCTGTGCATGTACGCGTACCGGCACGTAGTCCACACTGTACTGGGAGGCAGGCCGGAGTAGCACGACTGTAGCTTCTAGCATCCACTCACTGATGGCTATAGTCCCTAACGTGTGTCCGTGTACTATATTATGCCCTCGGTCGATGCTGACGCAGTGCCCACGATGTGTGTATTCGCTGTGCCCACCCGCTGGGCTTGCTTCACAGACTGGTGCCTAATAGAGTTAGCACCGCTCAGCCTGCTTGCATTGCAAATGCACTCAGTCACACAGATCACCTTAAAAGGTCAGGGAGGCGGGACTTAGGCTTGGCCAATCAGTGGGGCACTTGGTAGATTATGAATGAGTAGATGTAGTGATGGTCTGTAATTAGGCGTGAAGGCAGGGCATGATGTGACCAATCAGAAGGGATTGATTAGAATATGAATGAGGAGAGTGGCCCAGACTGCCTTAAATGGCTCTATAAAGGAGGGGCTCTGGTCGTGTGAAAGGGAATGCAAGGACCAATCACGGTAGTTGATAGCAATATGAATAAATGAGCAGTTTTGACAGGTTTGCATCGTGAAGGCCAAGGCCTTTATGCCTGACAGGCCACACATCATGTACAGATACACCTGCTACATCTGAAGACACATAAATCATACAGGCTTGTTGGACTGGGATTAACTAAGACCTGAAATGACTTAATGGGTACCAAATGAAGGTCATGTACATCATTTGCTGGAAAGCTTGCAGCTTGTCATGTCGGCAGTGCAGATCCAAACAAAATTTTAGAGAGGTGTTGCAGGTACGGCAAAAGCTGTAATGTGTAATGCCTGTGTGACAGAAAATTTAATCGAAAATTTCAAAACTTTCATCACAAAGTACAGTTACATACGTATACAAGTACCAACTCAAACACTCTATACTAATTGCACATGTACGTGAAAACATTTGTATTGAATCTTATCAATTCAATGTACATGTACTCAGTACATGTACGGTACTAGTACAATTAAAAACAAAATTTGATTTAAACAGTTAAAGGGAAGATACAACATTTGCAAACATCAAAAAACGAAATGATCAAAGTATCGCGAAATATCTTACTGGATTGTTAGGGAATGATGTGACCAATCGTTGGCTCCTGGTTTGCTGACCTTTTCAAGAAAACTTGTATTTTTCCAACACTGGTCGGCCAACCAGTGTTGGAGAAAACTGGGTTTTTTTTCAAAAACTTCTCCTAATTTTTCAAATTAAGTTACTCCCTATTTTCTTTGCAATTGATTACACACCTGTGAAGAGGTACAAGCCAGCTAGACTGATTCTCTGACGTTACAATTCCCCAGAGTCTATAAATTGCTCCGTTTCATCTTAAGAGGGGTCAGGGAACCAGACTACAAGAACATTGTTGGTTTTCTTGGATTTTCCAGCATCTCCGAACCCAAAACGTGAAGCAAATGAATTTAACAGTATTTGCTATAAGATACTTACCCACCAAATCCATTTATTTCTGAAAATTGCAGCAAAAGCAAATGTTGTACATTCCCTTTAAACCGCCTACTGTTTGAACAGTCAAATGTTCCACCCTATTCCCCTGCCATGCCTTTTATACTAGTCACCAAGAGTCAGATCATATTGCAAGCAAGCACTCTGACTAGTTAAATTCAGTCAACAGACAAAAACAGGTGACTGGTAGGCACAGCTGTCTTATCAATCACCCTCAGTCAAAGTATGCTGTATCACGTTACAAACAGTCGCAGCCAGTCCATCCTGCTTTATGCAGGCAGGGAGCACTTAACCGCTACAAACAGTCACTTGACTGATTTTGACTGAAAGGACAACTTTGAACAGAGTGTACATGTATGTTTGCATAGGATTAATGTATGTTCTATGTACAGCGTCAGATGGCCTTTACAGAATTTGTAAATGCCAAAGCTGACCGTTTAATTACAGCGTTTCTGTGAGGCAATGTCATCAATTAATACGTTTGTCAAGCAGTCAGCATGTGTTTACCCAGCAAATATGACTAATTAATGCAAAGGGATCTATACACGGGAAATGACTAATTGTTTCAAGAAATGAATAACAAAAGATCATCTTTACATGTACACTTTTAAATGCTGTATTCAGAATACATTTTACCTTAAACCGTGCTAAAAACGTGCATAATGTACAATTTTTAGAACACTTCAGTACATAATACCTGATGGAAGACGATGTTTTTGAAATTCCGCCATCTTACTTGTTGTCTTCGATTAAAGAAAATGGAACCATTTGTACACTGTCAAAATTGTGCGTCTCATCTCACTCCCCCTTAAAGCTATAGTCCATCATTTGCAGCTATCCAAAAAAGTAACTGGCGTCATTATTGTTGAAAAACATACTGGTTGAAAGATAGTAAGAGGACTAAACTTTATCCTTTCTGGCAAGCTCTCATTTTGAAGAAATCAACAGCGCGCACAAGCATTGGAACGACGCACAGGCGCACGCGGTTGCTATAATTCGTCGGATCAGTGCGCGACATCGCGTAAAGCTGCAATTCAAAACAATTCGAAACATGATTTAGCAACTTTTGATTTGATATTGAGATCCGAGAATGCTGTTTTTCTCGGAATATGAAGCTGAAGCTGAGCTGAAACTTCATCAGGTAAGTTGTTCAGTATCCTTCATTAGATTTTGAACACTTTTGTTGCTTCAAACGAACAAAATGCACTAATTACAAATGATGGACTATAGCTTTAATGAAGGATGATACACATGTACGTGCAGATCTTCACTTTAGTTTCAAGCTCGGGAATCTTAAGAAACACTTGGCATAATGCATCTCCGCTCATGCCTCTCTACATGTACGTTCATAAAGCTTACCACGGGTATCTATCATGCCGAAATGGACCGCATTAGCAACCAAAACCAATCCTAGGGACGTATAAATCACCACAATTTGGCACGTTTGAGATCATAATGGCTACATAATTGCCGAGTCCGGCCGATTGTCTGCTTGACTTACATTAGTACCAGCAACTGACGACAACAAGATGAACCTAAAAGATATACGGTCTCACCGAGTAAAAGACGAAGCTGGGACTAGGGTGTGTGGAAGAGAGAAAGGAATAACGTCGGTAGACTCGAGTAAGGTCCAGACAGTCAATAGTTTGAGTAATTAATTACCAAACGGCGCCGGCACCTCCGCCGCCAAATAAAGGCCAAGTCCGTCTGTTTGGTTGTCGTTGTGTGGATGCCAATACACACGGGAGCAATTCAGGAAATTGTAATAATCAGTCAAAATACCAACTGGGGGATATGAACTGACAAGAAAGGTGCCGGCATTCTGTTCCTGAATATTTGTGGGGTTTTTGTGTGCTCCCTGATAACAGGTGTGTTTGAAAATGGAATTTTGAAATTTCTTTATAATATGTAAAATGTAGTTGCAAACGTTTATGTTACTAACCTGGATTGGTCACGTACATGTACATGTACATGGTGCTCACATGTTTTATTAATTTTGTGAAAACAATTTTGATGAAGCAAGACATAAAATACATGTACAAACAAATTATACATGTTGCTCAGAATGTGTCTATTTCTTTTTTAGGAAGACTCTTTTGTGAGTCAACACATTTGAAATAAGGAAAAGATCTGGTGGATTCCAGAGTTTGAGATTTCCAGAATCCTGCCCAACATTTGATACACTAAATGCAAGGGGCTGTTTTCATCAACTTTCAACTAAAAAATAAAGGCCGTTTTTCAAAACTGCTTTCACGACTGAAAACAAAAACTCAGCAGTAAAGAGTAAGTGGACCGTAAACAAATTATCTAGGCCATCGGCGGCACATCAAAGGCTGAGAATGGATGATTTTAGCTCCGTTGTCATGGCAACGATTCGAATGCAAGAAAGACTTGCTTAAGTAACCGTGCAGGCAAAGTCCTGCCAGACAGTCTGGCGCCATCATGACAATACAGCAAGGTTGTTAGTTCTCCTGAATGCATGCCTTTTTATCTTAG
Organism: Patiria miniata; assembly: GCF_015706575.1. Taxonomy (NCBI): domain Eukaryota; kingdom Metazoa; phylum Echinodermata; class Asteroidea; order Valvatida; family Asterinidae; genus Patiria; species Patiria miniata. The sequence continues at coordinate 7,680,017 of NW_024037055.1, forward strand.
AATTTGAAGACGACATACTCAGCTTTTTTTTTTTGGTTAAACATTTCCGCATCCATCAGGAGTAGATATTAGATGCCGAGAACCACGTGCATCTTGTTTTCAGAAAGCCAAGGTCCTTAATAAAATGGAACAGAGAACAACAAGCCAATAAATTGCCGGCAGAGTCAATCAATTGGAATCTGGGGAACTTCAAAGGGTGCCGCCGATCAAATCAAACTGTCGTAAATTGTCGGCTATTGTTACCGGCCACGACTCACCGGAGCCAGACTGATGGAAATATATCAGCCTTGGCATTGAACGATGTGACGACTACAGCAACTCAGCAGTCAGCAGACATACTACATGTATACAGTCTGCAAAATGGACACGATGGAGTTAGGAAACACCTCCATGGTCTAAAGTATCGGCATTTTTCTGCTGTGTGATAATTTTTTTAGTTTCATTCAATGCTAACAACAGTGTATTTGCAACGTTTACACTTTGTGTAATCTTTAACATCATGTACGAAAACGGTACAACTGCCAAGAATGTTGAAATAAAAATATCAAAAAATGACGGTAGTCTTCTTATTAAAGTCAACTAAAATCCAACAATGAGCAGTACAAAAAAAACCCAAAACTGGGGCAAGAAATGACATAATTAGAACACAACATCTTAAGTTCAACCTTCATAGTACCAGTATACAATGTACCAGTTAGATTCCTTCATATGCATACTGAGTGTACATATTGAGCTGTATATGCATATAAGTTTTTTACAATACCGGTAGGTACATTTACGTACATGTATGCCATATCATATGTACGCCCATGTATGACCATGGAGGAATAAAAATCTCCATGGTAGGACAACATGCACTGTACATGTACAATGTACTTGTACAACCTACATGTACTTGAACATGTACATTCTGTTGAACAAAGTAACTTGCAATCATTTGACTTACGGCTTCCAACTTTTGAAGATACTCCCAGACAGATGACATCTTGGCCTAACCAAGTGCAAGCCAGCGTAGTTGGATTATAGAACCATCCAGGGATTGTGATTGTACACACATCAAAAGACACTCCTCGCGTTTATCAACAACATTCTCGGCATGCGTACAAGTCACGACACTGTCTGAACATGTCTGAGCCCCGATAAAACCCGTTTAGGAGACTTGTCTAGACCACAGCCTTGAGAATTATGCTATTGCACAAGCACCGGTATGTATTACTGAAACAAAATAAGATCATTGCACTATGAACTTCATATCACTTGCCTGTCACACATGGGGCACAGCAGGATTTGGAAGACATGGGCGGAGGTCTGCTGAGTTGATTTTGCATTCAGGTCTTTGGTTTTTTGGCTGTGGGGAATAACTGGTCCAAGGTCTGAGGCACTGGAATTGTGGGTGGATACATATACATAGAGGTTGACCACAGAGTAAATGATGTCAGTGGGACGCCATTACAGGAGTGACCTGCAGGTGCATGGTGGCTAGACTTGTTACCAGACACTCACATTGTTCAGTGCCAACTGTTCAAATTGAAGTGCAACCTATGTGTTGGGCGCGGTTGGTGGATCTGCGCGATTGGTCGATCGCGCTGCACAATGGGTCGATCGTGCTGCCATTGGTCGATAGCGCCGCCATCAGTGGATCAACTTTTTTATCAGCTCCTGATATTTTTGAAAAAGGGAAACTTGTACATTTACACGTAAACTCTGAGATTTTCAGGATTGACCAATCGCGCAATTGAGTGATAGCTAGCGCAAACCTACCATTCGCGCCGAACATGTTCACTGCATCTAAATTTATTCTATATTTTCCAGTCTTACAGGTACTTACTCATAGGCTATACATGTACTTGTATGGATCAGATCTGATCTCCTGACTTTAATTTTCCAACCAACATACAATTGAACCAAAATCCTGGGGGAAAATGATAAACCCACGATCGGCAGGCTCGAGAGCCACTGAGGGCCCCCGAGCAGGGTCTATCACATACACATGTTTGTATTTACCAAAAGGCATCCCTTTAAATACCCATTTCTTTTGTTTGTTTTTTCAGTAAGTTAAAAAAAAAACATTTAAGACAACACCTCAGGAAATACAGGTTTCAAAAGGGATTCTTTAGAAATCCTAAATTCAGGAAAAATCCTTGGATTGATCTCACTCCTGAAAATCAGATGAAAATTAGGTCATGCTAACTTTGCGCCATACAAATGCAGCATCATCTAATTCTGAACCTCCATGGAGTCCAATCTTTATTGGCAACAATATGCATGCACCCAAACTACCGTAGTCTTAGTGCATGTTCTTAGCTGTGTACGAAATGAAGTTCACAATAGACGGTACATCCTTTGTACTGCGCAGCAGCAGCATTCATGTTCCCATTCACGAACCTGACTTGACCGCTCGACGTACGGCACGCAAGTCCTTTGCGGACTGTTGGCTTGTGTGTTAAAGGCGCCAACTTCGGTGAATCGCTGCACAGTCCTGCACGCTGAAACATCGCATGGCTAAGGACGTCTTGGTCGTGGAACCAAGACCTTTAACGTCAGCATCTGATCTTATTTGTTCATACAGCAAAGCGCTGTTGACTTTACACAAGGCACAGTGCACCCACCCATCTCTGGAATATACTTCCCCTGCTTTCATCCGATTGACTCAATGGCGAATCAAGTGCCCAAAGTAGCTTGGAGAAGATTTATTTTAAATTCAACCAAACACTCAAGGAGAGGTATCACAAACAAGGATGGGGTCCTTGCCAAGGTTTAAGACCGAGGATGAGGGTGTTTGAATAACGTGCTCTGCATGGTGACAGAATGAGGAGAATGATGAGAGAGAAAGAAGGGCACCGATTCGGACAAAATTGAAACAATTTCACTGGAAGCTCTGAAACCTGTTTAGTCAATTTGCGGCAAAAAGCTTCCAGTTCTTATTTGTCTATAATAAATAAAGGGTTCAGAGTAGTGTCGGCAATCATATTTCAAAAACCACTTCTAGTATTCATTTACAATCTGTTTAAAAGTCAAAAGAAATTAAGACATTTTGTTAAAATTTGAATGCTTGTCAATCTGCTATTGTCTTCTTTTTTAATTTGTTGTTTTAAATATTTGATGTTTTACTGTATCTTAATTGGATTACATGTACCAGGGGAATAAAATGGCTGTCCTCATCAGTCTTGTAAGAATTGTGAAAAATTTTTTAATTTTTTTTGATACGCCGTAGTACAGTGTTTTGAATGTTTCTTCCTTGTGGAGGAAAAAATATACTTACATGTATAGCAAATAATGATCATGGTACAGGCACATTACAAAGTAAGTTTTGTTAATGTTTGTTTTTTTCATTCCTTCTTCTTTTCTCTGTCCGTCTCTACAATGGTGCCATATCAATTACGCTGCACTTCTCCGGCTTCTGACCGATGATTGATGGGACAAAGCGGCTCATTCTACCACAATGATGTCTACTTCAAAGGATTTCCAAACTCCCAACCAAAAACCTGATTAATTTCATTAGTCTCAATCATATATCCTCCCCCCCCCTCAATCCCCCTAAGCCTCTCTCCAAAACCAGTCCCCAGCGCATGACGGCACCGCAATTAAATTAATCCTCCCCCCTTTACACGTGGTCCCTAGTCGACACTTCCGATTTCTCCGTCGGCATTTTTCTCTTTTCCTCAGGGATTTTTTTTTTTTGGTACCATCTCTGCCATCGATCAAACTGCGCACAGATTGCGGCTCACGTATTTGGGATATTGATCAGCCATTATGACGGTTGAATTGGCAGCGTTTATGGAGCACGACCGACCGTCTTTGTTTGGCCGTTTTGTTTTGGTAGTGCAAAGCCTCCTCCCTCTTTCAGTCAACCCCCCCCCCCCTCCCACCCCCTTCGAAATTGATCCATGCGGTATTATTTGCCGCGAATGGCGGCACGCTCTAATTGGCCGTTGTCGTAGCTGGAGCAGTTCAAAGGAGAGGTGATCAAAAACCGACATATGCTGGGGCTGGGATGCTTGGGGCAGTATACATGTACACGACGGTATAGCTCGGCGTTACCGAAACAGGAAAAACATGATTGGGATTTCATTTAATAAACCAGGTTCTTTTGGGTACATGTGTTTATGCAGGATATTAAATATGCATCAAAGTGGAGCATAATTGTGCCCAAGCATCCGTGAATGCAGATGTGCATATCACTACACTGAAAAACTTACTACTTAAACATTTGTTAAATGTAAATCTGTAAATGTTTGCAGAAGTTGCAATTTATGAACAAAATGAAATACATGTACATGTACATGTACATGTACAAGGTACATTAAACTTTGTTTTTTTGTATGAGTATGATAAATGTAAAGTAACATGTACATATACATGTTCCCGTTTGTATCACAACAATTAAACCTCTTTGAAATGTCAACTACGGTACATGTACAGGCCCTAACATTTACTTAATTTTGAAATTCCTGATGATGATTTCAGGATTATTCTTACCAGTTTACCACTAACTAGGTCAGCTCTCATTAATTCCATTTTCCACAAATCCAGTCCTCAAGCCCTGGGGATAGTGCTATAGAATACGCTCTAATAACCCCTTCCCTCCCCCTCCACCCTCCCCCCCCCCCCACCAACCCCCCCGGCCAGTCTCGGTAATACCACTCCTCCCGTTCTAATGTTGATCCAATAAGAATCCCATTAATTTTGCTTAAGCTCCTTGCGTTCTGACAAAAAGCCAATACAAACGGCGGATCTGGGCGATTGAATAATTGCTGAAAAGGTTATGTTGACCGAGATGCCCATATTGTTGTACCAAAGGATGGCTACCGAGCACTGCCAAGCTAACCTGAAATTTAATTTTTTTGTGGCGATGGGTTGTGGAAAGTTTTGGAGATTGTTAGAAATTTGAACTTTCTATTTTCTAAATACTGGCACTGCCCTGTGCAATAGGCTTTGTACATGTATGTTACATTTAAGCCCTGAAACATCTTTACATAAAGAACAACCAGGATGTTAGGATGAACATGTATACATGTATTTTATTGTCAAATATTTCAGTGATGGTTCAACTGGACGGACTTTAATGTCATCAAAGGCACAGTAGCAAATACTACAAGGGGAACAGGATCATGACAAAGTAAAGGTTACTTCAAAGAATGATGTCTTTGTTACTACGGCAACACGTTGTCTTGACAACAGACGTGTGGTCAGCGCAACTTCCTCAACATCATCTTTCACATGAAGGGGCCGGTGCCATAACACAGCGAGAATGAATTGAGAGAACAGAAAAAAAAAATTCCCAGTGAATTGAGTGAAACACTGGGGTTAGCACCTTGTAGACAAATTAAATCAATGTTTTTTCGCGGTCTGCTGTGCCGAACGTGTCAAATGGTGGAGAAAGGAAGCTAGGTCAAAACAGGATCATTGGAGCGTACCGGCATTCCTAATCCCGTCTTGAAGTCTTTTTTTTTTTGTTATCAGCCGGACCACCTTCACTGTCGGGGAACCTCAATCTACAGGCATCTTTGGATAGAGCATGGATGAAATCTCTGAGTGTTCTTCAAGCATGAAGAAATCGCAGAGATGCGAGCAGGCGGACGGTGGCGCCGCATTGTCTGCCAGACGAAGCAACACTGACACGGCAACTGGCTGAGATGGATTTGATTCTCAACGACTCCTTTCCTCCTCTCCTGTCTATCCGTCCATCACAGCACTTTTTTTCTCTCCATCTTCCATGTCTTCCCGTTGATATTTATTCATAATGTTCGCATCATGTTGTTCTTCTCCTCTTACCATCTATCAATTCTAGGCATCTCGGTTTCTCTGTCACCGTCTTCCCTGCCCCTTTCTGTCTAGCCTCGGGAAATCTTGCTGCTCTTTGTCCCTTGACAGTGCGCCCCGCTTGCCTCGGAGTGCTTGGTTTAAATTTCAGGTTTACTTTGGCTTCTCTTTCCGTTAATGGTTCTCAATGGCTTGTTTCTTTTCAATATTCACGGAGATCAAATTGTATTCGCTTTTTTTTTTTCCCAAGCTTTCACGTACTTCAAAATTGAACTTCTTAAAACAAATAGTTCTTGAACACACTCAAGACACATTTAAAGTTTTTTGTTCCACATGAATCACGCAAGAAAACTGCCAAGAATTTGTCTCAAAGCATACATTCAAACACTTGGGATTTGGTCCAGGAATTTTTCATTGGCTGGAGATGATTGGAACTAATAAAATTCAGAACTAGACACCTGATTTCGGAGGTTCAATAAATAAATAAACTTTCATAAATTTGCATTCAGCTCGTGGTCTCTGCAATCCTTACGGAAAATGATTTTTTTTTTTCAAGGACACTCTCTTGGGATCAATCGTTGAAGGAAACTCTGGGATTTCTAAAAGCTTTAAGATCCTCTAAAGTAGTGTCGAAAGGGGCACTGCCAGCCCCAGCGGAGGAATAAGACGTGACAGATGATGCACGGAGTACACTCCATCACTGCGAAAGTTTCAAGTCATCTTCTCTGCTGGGAGATGACTAAATTCATATTTCAAAGACAGAAAAGCTTTTCAGAATGTTATCTGAGTCATGAGTTGGCATGAATCAATTTTTTTATCTTGAAACAATGTACCAGTATACTTTTGAGACATCAACTTTGCTTGGCAAATTACATTCAGGTACATGTACAATGTACAGTATTGTAAGAATCTGCCAACAATGTATAAGTTTACGGTTTATGGAGCATCTTGTACATGTACACAATGTACATGTACGTCAGTATACATGTACATGTACTGTACAACTACATGTACAGTAGTACAACTTAATTTGTATGCTTAAAGATATTTGGGTACAATATGGGATGGTACATAAGTACATGTATGTAATGCATTAAAAAGGTGAAGGACAAGGTTCTCCGTCAAATAATTCGGGCGATTCACAATGCAGTGCGCCACCAAGAGTTTGCTCCGAAGAGTTCATTTTTCCCAGTGCATTGTGGGAGATGATCGACAAATTCACAGCGCGGGACATTTGAAATTGTTCGTTTTTCCATAAAGGTATGCTTCGAGTATCTGTTTGCTTTTTTGTTTTCTTTTTATCAATGTGGGGCTTTTTTGTGAGGCGGCAGAACGCTATGCCCAAATCTATAACAAATTAGTTCAAGTTGTCTACCATGTCTACTGACACTCATTCAAATGGGCCATGTTTTGTCGACCGTAAACTAGAAAACTGGACTCTCCATGGCAAACTCTTGGTGGCGCACTGCATTGTGAATCGCCCGAATTTCCATAACTGTTTTATGGGAAAGGACTTACGGTATGTCATCAAGCCGAACATACATGTACACTAGTATGCCATTCAAAATGCATGTCGTTACACGTGTACCGTAAGTGCACCACAAAGTGATGAATACATGAGTGTTTTGTCGAATCACTCTAGTGATGGATAGTCTATGGACTTTGTGCACACGATATGTCACTCTATGGTGGGGCAACTATCCATGATACATACATTGTACGTCACTTTGTGTTGTGACCGATGATTTGTTTAAAACAAGAAGTCTTCTGTATCAAGTGTACATGACAAAAGTCAGTTGGAAAGGACACAGATTTTCAAAAGATCAACTTTCAAGACGTTTAAACAATCTGCTCTGGTACTCTCATACTGAAATTTGTATCCTTGTGGAGACATTTCTTTGTTCTCGTGTACTTAAGTTTTCGAGTTTGAAAGTACAGTTTCAAAATGCTCTTGTTTTAACCAGAATTAATTTTCTTGGCTGAAATTCGGACTTAATATCTCTTTTCTAAAACTCTACCATTTGCAACAGATCAACATACGGTACATGTACCGGTACCTTGGAAATTCCTACTTTTGAGTAAAATCCATTGTGGAGACGTACATGTACATGTATTCATCTATAGAAATTGCCCTGTGGAGATATACAATCTTTTGTTCCCTATTGTGTGCATGTCTCCAGAGGGCACGGTGTATCAGATCTCTCATACTTCCCAATAAAGTACACATACATATGTATACAGGGGACACTAGAGCTCTCCCAGCCTTGCAAGCACACATTTCTGAACTATTCACGACCCCTCATATCCCACCCCTCCCCCCATCATCCATCCACAGACACTGCCAAGTCAGTGGTCGCAAGTCCTGCTGTTCAAACGGAACCTTTCACCACCTTCCCCAAGCGAGCAAACACACTCCGAGTACCCGCTAACTCTAATCATCTCCAAGTCTTTGGGTGATGAACGGCGACTGATCGGATTTTAGTTGCCCAGAGCAAACCAGTGTACGTGTATGACCCCGAACTCTACACTTCTTGCATGGTATAATTAAGCATCTTGTCTGACATATTGTTTACAAGGCAACCTTCGTAACCGCTCTCCTCTCCCAAGATGCTTCTGAGTCCTTACCCTACTTTGCACGGAGGATCTTGGCATTATTGTACATGTACCGGTCGGTAAGTCTGTGCAAATAAAATCCCTCGGTCCCTCTAGCGTTATCCATACAGATGAAATTTTCTTTTTAAACTCCTTTTCTGTCACCTCGTACATGTATTAAAGTGAGCGTCTACTTTTAAAAAAAAATCTGGCCAGCCAAAAAGGTGGGTTGGAGGTTTGAATTAGCTTGACATTTTTCGATTCTGGGGACACTCTGTGTGATAAGCATGAATGCACGTATGTATACAGTGTACAGGTACATGTATGACATGTATGTATAGCCTAACATGCATTCGTACTTTACATGGATAGCTGCATTTTAGCCTTTCCATGATCTCCTCAAAAATGTCCTGAAGTATGATCATCAAGTGCAATGCAGCGTCTTCACCTTCATCCCAAGATGCCAGCCTACCAAGATCCATCCTCTTCTAGCCTTTGTTAAGGTTAAGGCTCTTATCATTATTCGTCCGTATACACAGTAATCAATCGGCGGCATACACTGTATATCCTCGCGCGCTATGCAGTGCATGTAAAAATACAGCGCTAACAGCAACCTCATGCGGCCACTATTTTATGCAAATCAGTTGGACCCGATCGAGAGCCTTGGTTCAATCGTCGGCGAAAGCTTATGTTTTTCTTTATTTTGCGCTGGATTTCTAGCACACGACCTCGTATGCGAATACAGATAAGTGTAGGCGGGGCTAATATGTGAAGTGTCCAATCACACCTTCATAAATCCTGACGTCATCAAAGTATTTGCAGAGCTCTACTCAACTTTTGCGGATGTGACAGAAACCACATTTTTTGTGCATTGGTGCCATGTGCAGAGACACACAATGTGTGTGCATTATGTACAGTGCCACGTTTCACCGCTATGCAAGTTGCCACGCAACGATCGACCAATAAGAAAACGACATTTAAGGTCAGCTTAGGATAATAGCATAATGAGCACCACCCCCAAAACCTCACATGGACAACTGAACCAAGGCTCTCGATCGGGTCCAACTGATTTGCATAAAATAGTGGCCGCACGAGGTCGCTGTTCGCGCTGTTTATTGTTTACATGCGCTGCATAGCGCGCGAGGATATGCCGCAGATTGATTACCGCGTACGGCTGGGACGAATAACTACAAGAGGCTTGACCAAGGCTAATCCTCTTCCAATCCCCCGACACACATGAACAAAATCCTGACAATCTGCAATCTCATCAAATATCCCTCTCAAACAGCAGTACTGCCTCTCAATACTAGCACGCAGCGTAACTTCACGGACCAAACCCTCTTTCAAAGCTGACCCCCTCCCCCCTTCAGAAGTAACCCTATCCTTCTTCCATCGTTGCCGATTATTAAACTCTCTGCTTGCTGACAGACTGAAGGCGGAGGCAAGAGGGGGGGCGGGAAGGGTCGAGTGTGGCCATGAATGCTTAATGTCACGGCCAGCGGCATGATGGAAACATTAGCATGAGTTTGTGGGTTCTGCTCCCATGACCCACTCCTCAGGATGGTACGGAATTGTGGGATATAATTACTAGGGGCACAAGTGGGGTAGCGCAGTGGAACAGGAAATTGTGTGCGGGGGATGTGGGTGGCGTTTGTGAGGATGGAAAGAATGAGAACAGGGCAATTGAAATAATTAAAATGTACTACCGGTACATGTAGGATGACTAAATCCATGATGCATACAATGGGAACATGAGACATACATGTACATGTAAATTGCAACATTCAAAAAAAAAATTCCCGTTTTTGTAAATAATATTCAATTGTACAAGTTTCGTTCAAAATGATCTCACTAACGTGGAAACTTCCCTACATTTTCTCAAACTACCGGTACAACCAAAAATTGAACTGTACATGTACTTCTAAATTTTCTCTGAAAAATTCTTTTACCAAAGTTATTTTTTCATACATGTATTTCCCATAATCATGATAATCAGTGTTCTCCAACCTGTAAAAATACCCTGGTGCCCCGCCATGCTTTCTGAGGCACCCGCCATGCTTCAAAAGTTTTTATACATGTACTTTATTTTATCTAAAGATAAGGTCCGGAACATTAATGTTTGTAAGGATCCCCTCCCCCCCCCCCCCCAGTCTGAGTATCACCCGTTATCCACGGAGCCCAGACTCCTGTCTAACGTCTGATATATCAAAGCATACAGATTTATGCGATCTCGCGCCTCAGCCAATCGGAGTCGACTTTACTTAATACGGTGACGTCATTTCACTCCCAAATCAAGACTAACCGTTTGATTGGTCAATTGGAATGCAGCGTTTTGTAATGTAACAACAGCCGGGCGCGTTATTGCGTAACATGATATACACAGCGCGTGACACAGGGCTGTTTAATCCATTGTCTACGACGCGCAACGGGTGAATGACCGAAGACCCAATACAGAAAGCTCCCACTGATTGGTCAAAATCTAGGAGGTCAAGAGGCGGGGTCTTGCCTAATTAATCAGCGAATCTGCTCACATATCATAGACCCATGGCATTTGCCATGGGTCTATTACATAGACTACCCCCCCCCCCCCCAAAAAAAACAAAAAAAATTCAAGAAACAAAAATGAGGCTTGGAAGTTAATGAATACACTGTACATGTAATTGCCGTACTTCCCAAATAAAAACGAATCTTCGCTTACCTCAGGAAGAACTGTCTTGGTCAATCCAGGATTCAAGGCCTGAAAATAAAGCAACAAATCCATCATGAGACAAACACGACAAGAAACCCGACTAAAATGCCTGAAAAGAGGGAGTGGACTGAAGAAACGGAGCTTGAGGTCTGTAACGATCACAGAGCGTGGGGCGCCTCGCTTGGTGAATGGATGGATGGGTCTGCAACCCCACGGATGGTTGGTGGTGCCTGGCTCGTTTAATAACTTCCTCCTCTGATCACTTCATCAGCGACAGAGAGAGAGAGAGAAAAAAAACGGAGATGCCGAGAGGAAAAGAAAAACAAGTGGTTTCTCGTATACGGTCGACCCATTTTTTCCCCCAGAATTGTTTTTGATAAATTGTTGAAGTTTCATGGTACTTTTGATGAAAGAGCTAGTGAATAAATTTCAATTCACAGCAATTTTAAAGCATGGTTTAAATATCATAAACGGAATGCATACTTACATGTACCTTTTAGAAAGTAACCAACATTTTTATATTTTGGGTAAATTTTATCAGGCCTATATTTTGGGTAAATTACCTAGTACATGTATACATGTACAATGTACATTGTAGGCCTATAACCATTGATAACCTTGTCTTATCCCCAACTAAACGTACCGGTACATGTTCGTATGATGATTTACAATGTAAGACTGCAGTAAACACATTGCCAATCGATGTAGAAACGACAGAAGTACAAATGTACTTCATACATTGAATACGTACTGTAGTATCCATCTCAGCATCTCATTAAGAAACGTCCCATTACCACACTAACAAGTGTCAAACGGAGACATTATTCTCCATCTGTAATCAAATTACGGCTTAAATCGGAAGAGGGAAAAAAATAGATCAGAAAATCGGAATAACAATGTTTTTTAGGGTGGCCAGGAAGTCAGCGGTTTGCAGCCTCATTGAAGATGCAACGCTGGCTCCCACTCACCCCGGTCCCAGAATGAGACAAAATGAGACTAACGGCCAGAGCATGGCGGCAGGTTGTCGTCAGGGTATAGCCTGGGTGGGCAAACCTTGAGAATGTCTCAAGATCATGACCAAGGAGCATTCATGTTGTTTGTGAGTAACGGAGAGATCTGCTAGCCAGGCTAGTAGGAGGATTATGCTAAAGGGAGTGATAGAGTGTTTTGTATTACTGGGAATCTAGAGTGTTCATCTGTTTTGTTTTTGTCTTTTTTCCAAATTTGCATTTTTCTGAATACCGTAACTGTATACATGAGTTTGTATTACAGTCACTATGTGGACATGTGAACAAAAGATGTCCACATAATGCAGGTTGTGTTGACGTTCTGTGGACTAAGCCGTGTCCACATAATGTTTTGCCCTCTCCGGAAAACAGGTTTAGAGGCATTTTCGAGTTAGGGTTATCCGTCACAGAATGAAGAGAAACATTCAAGGAAATCAAAAAACAAATTGGGGTTGAAAGAGTTTTCACAGTTAAACTTTAAAGTGAAGTTATTTTTTGTACAAAGGAATGTCCACATAGAGTATGTAAAACAAACATGGGTGTGTACATGTACTTGTACATGTACATACTTGAATCCAGGTTTCTGCTTCGGGATTTTGTACATGTAAAAGTGCACCCCTGAATTTGGGTTTATTAAGGGACACTAGGTCCTGGAACAGCCCAATTGGGCTACAAAACGCGCTTTGTGTTATTCCTGTATTATGCGTGCGAGAACGAATTTCGGGGTCCACTTTTGCGACCCCATAAATTTGAGCTGTTTGGATGCTACATGTAGTTGTGATTTCATTCGTAAGTTTTCGCCTTTTGCGGACGTTGAAGAAACCATTTTTTTTGCATTGATGGTGATTGGTCACCGCTGTTCCCAAGACACACTTGAAACGTGTATATCGTACACTGAGAACAACACGAAAAACGTATTCGTACTCCGTCATGTCTCGGGATCGGTAAGACATTAGGTTGGTTTCCTTTCAACCAGATGTTTGAAATAGGCTAAGTAAACAATCCAAAACATAACATTTTCGGGGATTTCAGGACCTAGTGCCCCTTTAAGATTTTGTGCCGATAATCAGAGAATGGCCAGGACTGTACATGTAGTACTGCATTTATATTTTAATAGTTTCTTAATTCTATTTCATCTTTTTCCTTAACGTTCTTCACATACATGTAGTTTACACATGTATTACATGTACAAACTGTTTACAGCCTTTTCAACATGTTCAAGTATTCAACTTTAATCTGAAGTACATGTATGTCACCGTGTGTTTTCAACGATCACATTGGGAACCCAACCCTTTCCCTCTACCCCCCCCCCCCCCTCCCCCGCTTCCTCCCACACACCCACTGATTCTCCTCAAGAAAATCCAATATCCCCCAGATTTATTCCGCTCTTGCATTCGGCCCATCTTGCATTCATTTTTTTCCCGAAAGGTTGAGGAACCCAGATCCAACAGGAGGGGTAACCCACGAGGGACAATCAATCAATAGGAATTCTGTTACTTTGGCGCCATGGTTATTTAGCATGTCCAAGGATACAGTTGCCATGCCGTTGCTTCCTTGGCAGTGGATGCAAGAGGCCTGATATATTTCGCCTCGAGAACTTCTGTTTATGATGCCATGTTCATATGGATGTTTTGTATTAAAAACCAACATGCGGAACCAATATATCCATCATTTGGCCGTAGTTTCCAGTAAACGTCAAACCACAAATTTGCATACGTTGTGCTACAGACATCCATGTGTTTAGAAATAGAGCAAAATTACGGTCAATTACTTTTTGGCTTCTGCAGTGGAAAAACAGGAAAGGTTTGGTGGAATTCTTCTTAAGGAACAGCCCAAATACCCAGAAGGGCATGAATTTAAATTGTTTCTTGTAATTCAGCTGAAAATTCAAACTACGATTTTGCTGTGGAATTAACATGATAAAAGCCCAAGAATATGTATGTACATCATTTGATTTAAATGTGTTGATCGTTTTGTCAATAAAATAAACAAATCAATCAAATAAACAAATCAATCTAATGAACCAAGTGATAGATGATCATTACCTTTTCTAGTCACATTGATGATTTCATTATGATAATTAAAGGGAATATACATCATTTGCTTTTGCTGTAATTTTCAGAAATGAATGGAATTGGGGGGTTGGAAATATATACTAGTAGCAAATATACCGGTAGTTACAACTGACTTTTTTGAGGTTTTGGGTTCGAAAATGCTATAAAAACCAAGAAAAACAATCATTTTCCTGTAGTCTGGTTCCCTGACTCCATATAAGAAGAAACAGAGCAGTTTACATCGTTGGGGAATTGTAAGGTCAGGGAACCAGTCTAGCTGGCTCGTACCCGTTCATAGGTTTGTAATCGATTGCAAACAAGTGCGATGGTCAATTGGGGCCAGTATTTGAAAAAAAAGCCAGTTGTTTCCAACGCTGATCGGCCGATCAGCATTGGAAATTGATACAAAAATACCACTTTTCTTGAAAATGACAGTATACCAGGTGCCATGATTTTACAGGATGCTTTACACTGTCATTCACTAACAGTCCAGCAAGGTATTTCAAAACGATTTGGTAATTTTATTTTTTGATGTTTGCAAATGTTGTATTTTCCCTTTAAGGTAAGTATGAATGTACGTATGTAAATTTGTATGAACATGAAAAATTACATTTTGTGCATCATCTACATCAACATTACTCTGCCTGTACTAAATGGTGCATGTAACCCACACGTTCTATGTACGATGACAAACAATGCTGTGCACGATTGCACGTACTTCTGTACTTGCGCCGCATAAACTGCGAGGTGAAAACCGACAACAGAACCAAATTCATACAAATTTCATCAATTGCGTGACTGGCTGACATCAATAAATGATAATTATTGTGACAGACGATATAGGATGCTCTGAGGTGTTCATTAAACTAAAGAGTCGAGTCAGTGTAAATATAAAAGCGTTGTGTAATTTAATCATGAGAGGCTTCTGGGATAGGTGTTGCCGATGACAACTTGACGGATGAGGTGATCGCACTTTTCATACATCCAAGCCGCCAAAGCCTTGACTTTCACTCAGCGATGAGCATCCTTGAATCCTACACTGGTAATGAGACATCGCCAACTGCGTGTTGGCAAAGTACACCCCCGGTGCACCATTATGATGTGCGCATTAACAAACAAACTGGTCGTTACATGTGGTATCTGAGCGATTACATGGCTCATAATGTAGCGCAGTTGGTGTAGACGATTTGATCCACCTGTCAAGGTGTATAGTCGCACCCACTCACACAATGTATTTGCCTGCAATCGGGGACCCCCTATTGTCCCTCTTTTGTTTGTTAGCACTTTTTAGGAAGAGCTCCCATGTATTTTGTACACGAACGCCAAATTGGGGACCTTCGGGAATTGGGGACCCTATTGTCCTCTTTTGTTCAACGTGCCCTATTGAATGCAGAAACAAACTCATCACGACATTAGTGTCTGTACAAGCATTACATTCACTGTGTGGACTTCCAAACAAAAGATGTCCATATATAAACCAGGTTGCAGCAACATTGTGTGGGCTTGCCCACATCCACACAGTGTATCCCCCTCTCTGGAAAACAGGTTTAGAGGCATTTTTGGGTTAGGTTTATTTGTGGCAAAATGAAAAGCAACGCTAAAGGGAATCATAGAAAAAAATTCTGGTTGAAAGAGTTTTCACAGTGTGAGTAAAATATTTTTTTTACAGGTTTTTCTTAACTTCACAAAAACAAAAGAATGTCCACACTACGGTAGGTACACAATGTAACATAAACATGCGGCTGATACACCGTGCCCTCTGGAGACGTGCACACAATAGGGAACAAAAGATTGTATACGTCTCCAAACATGCCAAAGGGCAATTTCTATAGATGAATACGTCTCTACAAGATTTTAACGAAATATATCTATGGATTTTACTCAAAAACTAGGAATTTCCGAGGTAGGCTCATCCGTCGCAAATGGAAGAGTTTTAGAAAAGGGATAATAAGTCCGAATTTCAGCCAAGGAAATTAATTCTGGTTCAAATAAGAGCATTTTGAAACTCACTTTCAAAGAAACAAAGAAATGTCTCCACAAGAATACAAATTTCAGTATTTACATGTATATATGATTGTAAATTGTATGCTTGTGGCTCGGTTGAGAGAAAAGAAAGGTTACAAGCTCGGTTGCTCAAAGAGAAAAAACAAGAAGGTTCAGGCATCAGGCCACATTTGGAATATTAGCAAAACCAATTTTTTTTATGGTAACTGAATGTGGTTTGCCGAACATCATTTTAGCCAGCTAGGAGGCAAGGGGACGATCTACATGTACGTGCATATCCCATTTTGGATTTGAAGTTGACACAACCTGAACTGTATGCACATACATGTACATGTATGTATGTACATAAACTGGTACATGTACCGGTACGTGTACCTGTCAATGACATGATGCACACTGGGAAGCAATGACATGTAAAGGTGAAACTACATGTAAGTAATGTGGCTGCCATGTTATTAAATAAGGGAATAAATGTGTGTTCCGTCGGTATTAAACAGTCTGTTTAAAACTGGTGTGAGTCTGGATGGGTGATATTCGCCTCGGGGTAATTATCACTCATCCAGACTGACACCAGTTTTAAACAGAGTGTTTAATACCGATGGAACACATATTTATTCCCATTCATAAATACCTTTTTGGTCAAAAAACCAAATCTTTTTGGTCCAAAAATCAAAACAAGTCAAAAACTAGACGTTGTTAACCATTTTGTTCAACATTTTTACATGTACTTCATGTTCTACGAAACACCCCTCTGACTATAATATGGAATGTCCCTCCACAATTGCGTGCGCGTCGCGCATTCCACCTCCATGGTCGCGTGTACTGCGCGATGTCACACAAAACGCAGCTAGGCTGGTGTGGTGAGAATTTTGGATTATGAAATACTGATTCACTTGTAGTACATTGCGCATGCACACGTGAGGAATGTGAACGTTCCACCAATGAAACGTTAAAAGGCACCGGATTTCATGGGAGTCCAAATTTCATGTGACACTGGAAAAGTGTTTAAGACCAGCCAGCCATGTCTTTATCATCTGTTTAAGACCGGCCACGTGAAGGGCTGTTGACCAATAGGAATGCGTAAACTGTCTTAGGTATTTATGAATTTCACTTTAAAATGTCATCAATTTTTTTCTGAAAAATTTGAATCAAATCTACACGTGTACATGTACATCTCATTCAATTTCTTTTAAAAAGGTAAAAATTCAACAAACCTGTATAAAAATACACAACAAAAATTGTATACTTACAATACATCTGTTTTCCACAGTACATGTAACGTTACTCCAGACAATTTGCAAGAATGTTTTAAAAGGGTTTATGGAAGACGAAAAGAAGACAGGAATTCAGCAGAACGCATTCCAGCCAGTCCTGGTCAAGGTGTCGATGAGCCGAAAATGAAGAAACCAGAAATAACTTGGGTAAAAAAATCCCAGTTCCATTTACTTTAAACAACAAGCTTGTGAAGATCTCTTGTAGGCATTCACTATCAATTAAGAACACAATGAGTACAGCGTGCATACATGGGTACATGTACACGTACGTGTCTAGGCGTACTGGTCAGTACCTGTGCAATTCATGAGATCTACCGGTACTGACAAAAAGGCCAACACAGACTATAAATGGAACAGATTCTTGGAAATGTTCAGGATGCGGTCACACGAGACTGGCTCTTAATGCCCAGACATCAATCTTCATATCCACTCAACATTTAAAAAATTAAATCCAGTTGTGTTACAGAAGTGAACTGTCAACGTACATTGTACACGTAGGTAGGTACATACATGCGTAAAACACCATCTCCCTCCATCATCTAACAGTCCAGTCACTGAAGACAATTCCCGTTCCTTCTTCGCGTGGACAACCTGTCTGAGCAATCAAATGGCACTCGTTTTCATCTCGTCGCCTGTTGATGCACACGTCCACAGTACCCAGGTCGCGAGGATAGAGGCTAGCGCAATTATGTCCAGGTCGACTTTTTCTCACCCTCGGACGCACACACGCCTGATATTTAGAAAGCTCTCCACCGACCAGTGACCAACGCTGATTACATTTGTCATTATACGCAGGCCGGCTGTGTGGATTTTTATTATTTTTTTTTCTTTCACAGTTCCGTCTGTTAGCCACCTGCCGGGGATGAGGATAATGTAAAGCTGATGTGTCTTGAAGATTAAAGGGATATGCCAGGTACATGTAAAGCTTGGTGTTTATGAAAACAAATACATGTGCCATTTTACATTGTGAACTACATGTTTAAACCAAGATCACTTGGCAGCTTGGGGGTGGGGGTGTAAAACTGCAAAATTTCACATCACAATGCACAAGATGATGAAATTAATGTGACAGGCAAGGAGCATCCATAATTTAAGGGTATAGTCCATCATTTGTAATTTGTGCATTTTGTTCCTTTGAAGCAACAAAAGTGGTCAAGATCTAGAGAAGGGTGATGAACAACTAACCTGATGAAATTTCAGCTCAGCTTTAGCTGTATATTTCGAGAAAAACAACATTCTAAGATCTCGATTTCAAATCAAAAGTTGCTGAATCATGTTTTGAATTGGGCCTGAATTCAGCGTCCGAGTCACGTTCTCACTGAGCCGACTGCAGCTACGCGATGTCGCGCACTGATCCGACGAATTATAGCAACCGAGCGCGCGTGTGCGTCGTGCCAATGCGGGCGCGCGCTTCGCCGAATAACAAAACAAACTACTAATTTAAATTTCCTACGGTGCTTCTTCTTAAGAAGCACCGTTGGAAAGGCCTTCTTTCGTTGATTACTCTAAAATGACAGCTTGCCAGAAAGAATAATTTTACAGTGTGTTTAGTCCCCTTACTATCTTTCAACCAAGTTTGTTTTTCAACAATAATTACGCCAGTTACTTTTTGGATCTATAACTGCAAATGATGGACTCTGGCTTTAACAAAACTACCAGAAATGCCAAGTGCTGGCAAAGGAATGGGAAGGGGTCAACACAGCTTTGCTCTAAGGCCCAAAACCTAATAGTTCTGCTTCCGGTTACCCTACAATGTACCTGTACCCATAGCCCCTACCTTAATTTTTATTTGGGGGGGGGGGGGGTAAGGAAAAGACCAAAACCATCAATTATTACCCATACCCTTGACTACACGCAGAAACATATGATCGTACACAAAAATTGCCGGAAAAAAAATGTCATACCCAGGCTACCTACCGTATTTTCAAATGCCATGAAATCGGAAGCAGAACTTTTTTTTTTTGGCTCAAGGCATGCCCTTCTATATTTGTGAGTAGACAGCTCTCTCTGCCCCCCCCCCCCCTCCAGTTCTCTATCAAAATCCCACTAGTGGTAATATTGGGGGGAAAATGAAAAAGCCACAATTTGTAATCAGCAGAGGTGTTTTGGGGCCACTGACATGGGCTAAGGGCACCAAGCAACATACAATGTAGGGTCTATTATGGCACTAAATTTAAGGCACATCCAAATATTTCTTTTGTTCTACAATCACAAAATAAACTATTAGGTAAAAAATCTTTCACTGCATGTAAAACCTCAGGAATTCCGGTCCTGTTAAACTCCTGAAATCAGAAAAAAAAATCTTGACACGTGTTCAGATTCCTGAAAAAAATTCACCCCTATCCAGTGCTATCCCAGCTCGCGAGGTATGGAACCACTAGTCAACTCGGTCCGTCTTCCCGGAAGATAAAAAATATCTGAGGAGTCAGAACCCTTTAAGTTCCAGCCGGAGTCGACTGGCGCCTTGCATATCACTGATCACCCAAACCATGAACAGATGAATGAACACTGCGGCAAAGCCCGACTTAACTCGCTGATGTCTCTCGTCAAGATACACGTGTAGCCGTGGGCATGTAACGCTGCGTTCTTGCTACTTAATTCTTCAGCCAAGACAGGGTCGGTTTTCCTACACTTGACTTTTGTCAATTTTTAATCAAGCAATCACATCTTGGTAATCCGTCGGGAAAACAAAGGCTGCCGTCACCATGGCGACGCCAACTCAAGGTCAAGGTTTCCAATCGCTCTCCAGAGCCGGGATGATCCGACGCGGAATTTCACATCCTGTGAATGGGTTTGTAATTTTCTTTATTGCGCTCGCCGCTGGTGGGTTTATTCTAAGCTAATTTGTGGTAGTGTTGTGCATTACTTTCAGCCTTTTAAACTTGTTCAACCGAGAACAATAAAAGTAATGAGGCTGATGAAACTGGTTCCAGACTTCCAGCTTTTGTGATAGCCTACTAGTATTGTTCAATTGCATCCGAGTTCTGAGCAACTGCAAAAAAAGGACCTTTGGAAAAGTATGTTGCAACCTGACGCTACTTCAGCGGTTGTGTACAAAGTCTATGGAGAGTCTTTTCTAACGAACTCGGAAATGTTTCTCAGTCCCAGATTCATGTCTTATCATGATTAGTTTCGCAATGACTGACCTTTATTTTAAAAGGGAATATACATCATTTGCTCATTTGCTTTTGCTGTAATTTTCAGAAATGGATGGAATTGGGGGGTTGGAAATATAGCAAATATAGTTACACTGACTTTTTTGAGGTTTTGGGTTCGAAAATGCTATAAAAACCAAGAAAAACAATCATTTTCCTGTAGTCTGGTTCCCTGACTCCATTTAAGAAGAAACAGAGCAATTTACATACATTGGGGAATTGTAAGGTCAGGGAACCAGTCTAGCTGGCTTGTACACGTTCATAGGTGTGTAATCGATTGCAAACAAGTGCGATGGTCAATTGGGGCCAGTATTTGAAAAAAAACCAGTTTTTCCAACGCTGATCGGCCGATCAGCGTTGGAAATTGATACAAAAATACCACTTTTCTTGAAAATGACAGTATACCAGGTGCCATGATTTTACAGGATGCTTTACACTGTCATTCACTAACAGTCCAGCAAGGTATTTCAAAATGATTTGGTAGTTTTATTTTTTGATGTTTGCAAATGTTGTATTTTCCCTTTAAGAAGATGAAGAAAATAGTAGCGTCAGGTTGCAACATTCTTTCCGAGCGTATGCTAGTCGCTTCAGCGGAAAGAAGATTGCGTCGATCTTGACCTCGAGATTCTGACCATTCAGCGGGCGCCTTCAATCGGGTCTTCCATATTAAACCCATTGTTGTTTTACAAAAACAATGTCAGTCAAATTTGCCAATCAACAGCTTAGTCCACATTTCTTATCGTTATAACGTCAAAGTTTATAGAGTTGACTCTGATTAGCCGGCGTGCGGGTCGCGTACAATTTGCATGCTAGGATACATGTACATTTTGTATCAGGCATGCAACTGGGAATTTAGAGGCAGAAAAAAGGAGGACACTCCAAACCACACAAGATTTTGTACAATATTTTTCAACTTGTAATGGTTTTCATGGGAAGTAAAAAATGAGGAAATCAGCAGATGCGAGGAAGACTTGCATGCCAGATTCAGATGTTCGGTCGTGTGGCTCTGCACACATGAATGTCTGATCTTCAGACTAAAAGAAGAATATGGAATTGGTAGTTTCAAAACCTCAGCTACACATACATGTACATATTGTACATACGTGTACATGTATTGTACACTTATGTCACCAGCTACCGGTACATTGTAACTAGCTTTGCGTAGATGTGACTTCAGAATCAATTTACAATGTTGTACATCATTTAGAATTCTTCAATGTCCAACCCAAATGGAAAACTGAAAACTTGGCCTCAAATATATACTGTAGAAATCCCTTAAAGAGGTTGTGGAATGCTCGAAGACATTTCCGTCATTTTTTTGATATATGTAGCCTAAGGTGTGATGAAACAAAAACGACTATTGTTTCTGTCATGAAATGAGTACAAAGGTTACTTTTGAGAGCTATTTTTCAGGTCCTGTTTCGACCCGAACGTGCAATTTGTGTAAAAGTCGTCGTTGCGGGCAGCAAACAAAACACACTAAATCGTGACGTAATAAACAGGACTCGTTTATGCTACTCTGCATCGGGAGTCCTGTTTATTACGTCACGATTTACTGTGTTTTGTTTGCTGCTCGCAACGACGACTTTTACACAAATTGCACGTTCGGGTTGAAACACGCATGACAGGACTTGAAAAACAGCTCTCAAAAGTACCTTTCGTACTCATTTTATGACAGAAACAATAGTCGTTTTTATTTCATCACACCTTAGGCTACATATACCCGAAAAATAACGGAAATGTCTTCGAGCATTCCACAACCTCTTTAAAGACTGTGTACTATTGTACGAGTTTACAATTACAATAATTTTGTTCATGTTACCTACGCGATAACAGATTTCTCGAGAAGTAGCCTACGTGATAACAGGCTGAAGTTCTTTGTGCAATCCATGCAACATAAACATCCCTTCTCGGAAAATGTCTGAACAAATAACAATATTAACGCAGCACTTTGCTTATCTGCTGAAAATACAAATGAAATTACAAAGCTATCTGGAGATGCGCCGACAGTTTCCTTTGATATCAATCGGAAACCAGTGCCATAAAGTTGGTGCCAACCAGCCACCCTAGTAGCATCCAGACCAGACAGTTACATGTACATCCGCACTGGCAGGTGACAGCACAGCTTGCGTGTAATCATCTGTAGACAATTGACTCTCAGCGTTGTGAGTACGTCACGCGAGGAGGACACGGCATCGGGCATCGGAGCAGTTTTCTAAGCCTTGACTTTATCTCATTTCTGTCATGTCTTTCATTCTATCAATTTTTCTATCATTTCTTATCAAACTTTGGGGATGTGTTCCTGATGTTTGTCGATGTGTTCTTGATGTTTGTCGACTCATGTTTAATTTTTTTTTTTTTTTTTATAATGCAGATGGATAATTTGATTTGACTAAACTGAATAAATGTTTCAGATATTATCATTCTGAAGTGTATTTTAAAGGAAAGATACAACATTTGCAAACATCAAAAAACGAAATGATCAAATTATCAAGAAATACCTTAATGTAAGGGAATGACAGTCTAAAGCATCCTGTAAAATCGTGTCTCCTAGTGTGCTGACATTTTCAAGAAAATTTGTATTTTTCCAACGCTGGTCAGCCGACCAGCATTGGAAAAAACTGGCTTTTTTCAGAAATCACTCCGAATTTTTCATTATAGTTGTTCTGCATTTTCTTTGCAATTGATGACACACCTGTGAACATGAAGGGGTACAAGCCTGCCAGACTGATTCTCTGGCCTTACAATTCCCCAAAGTCTATAAATTTCTCAGTTTCGTCCTAAGTGGGATCAGGGAACCAGACTACAAGAATATGATTGGTTTCTTGGTTATTTCCAGCATCTACAAGCCAAAAACGTGAAAAAAGTCAGTTTAACAATATTTGCTATAACATACTAATCCTCCAAATCCATTTACTTCTGAAAATTACAGAAAAAGCAAATGTTGTACATTCCCTTTAAAGGTACATAAATACAGTACAATATACAACATTTGCTTTTGCTGTAATTTTCGGCAATGGATGGATTTGGGGGTTAGTATTTTATAGTAAATGTTGTTACCCTGACCATCATTGGCAACTGATACCAAAATTCCAGCTTTCTTGAAAATGTCAGCACACCAGTTGCCATGATTTCACAGGATGCTTGAGACTTTCATTCGCTTACAGTCAAGTACGGTACATGTACATGTATTTCATAGTAATTTGGTACATTTTGTAGTTTTGTTGTTTTGATGTTTGCAAATGTTGTACATGTATATTCCCTTTTATGACCAGGGGCTTAGCCATTTTCTAAGCAATATTTTCTGTCAGAAGCTCTGTAAAATCGGGCCAAGTTGAATTGCCAGCTAACCGACAATTTCCTTCTCTATGCAATCATTTTTATAGATCATTGTTACACATAGGTTCAATCTCCGCAACTTGTTATAAAAATAAAACACTACACCCCTGAAGCAGTTACACTGATGGTTTGTTCGTTCTAATTTTGGTTCTGACGAGTGTTCCACTTTTTTTTTTATCGTTTTTTCGCTCTCAGCTGCCGAGCTACCTCATGGCAACGCTGCAGGCTGCAATCTTAATTGAAAATGACAGCAATGCTGTTTTTCTTATTTTTTTTGTAACTGCGAAATTGATATTGATGTTATTATAAGGACATTTCTTGAGGTCTTCCTTCTTTTCTTTTTTAGGACTTTGGACTGAGGCAAGAAACCGACCAATAGCTCAGATGTTAATGCATCCTAAGAAAAAAAAAATCGAGATTGAAATTTTGAACATTTGGGGCCTACAGGCCCGTGCAACTCTCTGTGTACACAACTCTGAGGATATTTACTTAAGAATATATGTCTTCAAAATTTGGCTTCTTTCTTGAAGACGTACCTGTACAAGGACAGATACAAGTGCATACCAGGCAAGGAAGTTTAGCTTAAAGCCACCATGGTGCGTGTGGGCAGTTTTGGTCTTCATGTAAAACGGGAAAATGAATACAGTACATGTACATCATTTTAAGGGGCACTAGGTCCTGAAATCCCCGAAAATTCTATGTTTTGGATTGTTTACTTAGCCTACATGTATTTCAAACATCTGGTTGAATGGAAACCAACGTAATGTCTTACCGTTCCTGAGAAAAGACCAAAAAAACCTGCTTCCTTACATCGGATATGACGGAGTACGAATACGTTTTTCGTGTCGTTCTCAGTGTACGATACACGTTGTGTGTCTCGGGACCAGCAGTGACCAATCACCAATGCAAAAAAAAAGTGGTTTCTTCAACGTCCGCAAAAGGCAAACACTTTACGAATGAAATCACAACTAGCATCCAAACAGCTCGAATTTATGGGGTCGCAAAAGTGGACCCCGAAATTTGTTCTCGCACGCATAATACAGGAATAACACAAAAACGCCCAGTTTTTAAAGGATAGTTGTGTGGATGTTTAAATATCCTACTTTTAAATGTAATTTCTGATTAACATCCACTCGTTCAATTCACGTTTTGTAGCCCAATTTGGCTGTTCCAGGACCTACATGTAGTGTCCCTTTAAGCTTTATACATACGTGTATGTACTCGTCCAGTTTTGATGAAAGAAATTGACAAGAGTAGGGTTTAAACCTGCGACCTCCGGAATACCCTTCCAATACTCTTGTAACAACTGTCATTATAGTGGCTACAAATGTAGTTAACCCTAACCTTCCCAACTCCTCCAAAATCCTCTTTGCAAAATGGAGCATTTTGCAGGGTTGCGGCTATAAATGGCAAAAGTGCGTGGCT
This sequence comes from Patiria miniata, assembly GCF_015706575.1. Lineage (NCBI taxonomy): Eukaryota > Metazoa > Echinodermata > Asteroidea > Valvatida > Asterinidae > Patiria > Patiria miniata. The sequence continues at coordinate 7,705,319 of NW_024037055.1, forward strand.
GATTTTGGAGGATGCACTGTGTCATGGTCTAAGGCTGAACCTTGTGTTGTTTATGCTCAGCCATGCATAAACTAGTTAGACCTACATGTATATTATACTTGAAATTCTTCGCACTGCTCATCAAGGATGTCACTGGCTCTGCCTCAACATATTGCCAGTGACTGCTGGAGGATTTTGCAGGATTGAGGCTGTATGCTATTTTTACTTGAAGGCAGTGGGAGGATTTTGCAGGATTGAGGTTACATCCTAGCAAAAATGCCCAGGGAGTTAGGGTTAAGGAAAGTAGATCATGATAAGGCGGCCAGTGGCCACCTTTTAGGATGAGCACACCAGCTATCCTATGCAACCAAACATTCTGTGCCAAGTTGTCCTTTCAGTCAAAATCAATCAAGCGACTGTGTTCTAACAGTTAAGAGCTCCCAGCCTACATAAAGCAGGATTGACTGGCTGTGACTGTTTATTTAACTTGATACAGCTGTGCTTTGACTGTAGGTGATTGATAAGACACTTTAAATGATTTTGACTAGTCACAGTGCATGTTTGCACTGATACATAAGGCCAAAAAAATAGATCTGCATCCGATTACATTTTTTGAAATTTTTTTTTTTGTGTACCAGCATTTGGAGGGTCTGCGTGTTGTCAAGGGTAAAATTTTAGTAATTGATGGTTTTGGGTGTTCCTTTTTCTCATTTTTCCCACAAAAAAATTAGGATAGGAACTGTAAGAATAGGGTAGGTAGGGAAACCGGAAGCAGAACTATTTTGGGTGTTTTGGGCCAACATTTTAATGAAAATAACTTAACTGATGAACACCAATGATTTACCTGCATGGTAGCTCTTGTCCGATCCCGCCTCTCACTTCGCATGGCATTGAAATCTGGACAGGCCAGAGACGTGTTTGTTGTGGTGTCCAGTACATGTTGGTGGTCATCATCATCATCGGTCAAGTGACCGTCGTCCAAGTAAAGATGACCATTCATTATGGAACAGGGTGCATTTATGTGGCTTTGCTCAACTAAAAATAGGCCTATGGAGAAATATACAAATTAGGCCAAAATTAGTACGAATTTCACAACTTAGGCCTGGATCACGTTTGTAAACACAAGTGCATTTTGAACGATAAAAGGGAGTCGGGAACTAGCTTGAACTGGTTTCCGTCCATAAAATCTCCTCTAGTTCCCGACTCATTATTAATGTTCGAAATGCACTTGTGTTTACAAACGTGATCCAGTCTACTCATTATCATAATCAATGCATCGCGCGTGCTCGGTAACGGAATCGCACTCAGGATACGGGGACCATCGAATGAACGCTGGGCATGATGCCACATCGCAATTCAAACACGAGTCGGAAATTTAACGTGTTCACGACCGCGAGGGGAGCTCTCGGAATTGAACGGGAATTTTACTTTTCATCCGGATCGTAAGTAAACTTCAGTACAGCCATCTTAATTATCGATGTCTACTTGTACCTCAGGTGGCGTATCTAGTAATTTGGAGGCCGTTTTGAGGGTGAAATCTGATGTTTTTGTTTGGCAATGTTGGGTTTTTGGGTCAACGACAGAATTGTGTTGCTCGGCATATAAGGATTAGCTTGGACCCTACTATCGCCAGACCATGTCCGAATGTTCAAAAGGCGATAAGTTGGGTCCAAGTTACTCGGACTAGCATGACTAGGGTCCTTGGGCAAATACAGTAGAGAGTCCTAAGGTAAATAAAGCGCCCTCTATTGATGACTTCATGCCCATCCACCCCGCATCCGCACATCTGCTCATCCACGCATCCAAGGTATCCCAAGCCATCTCACTCGGTATACATTCTACACGTACTTGTCAATTATTCACTCTCTACAGCACCCTCTATTGATCACAATTTACTTCATGCCCGTTCAAAAGGCGATAAGTTGGGTCCAAGTTACTCGGACTAGCATGACTAGGGTCCTAGGGCAAATACAGTAGAGAGTCCTAAGGTAAATAAAGCGCCCTCTATTGATGACTTCATGCCCATCCACCCCGCATCCGCACATCTGCTCATCCACGCATCCAAGGTATCCCAAGCCATCTCACTCGGTATACATTCTACACGTACTTGTCAATTATTCACTCTCTACAGCACCCTCTATTGATCACAATTTACTTCATGCCCGTTCACTCTAAATTATACCGCCCTCTATTTTTTGTTATAGGCCCTTCATCTACGTACATTCTCAAAAGAGTGCCATTCTACTCAACGACCCCACTCCTCACATCGCATCCAAGTTTTTCCAACTACAGAAAAAAAACTTTTCCGGCATGGCCCTGCGTTCTATTATTATTACTCCAAATTCCTACACAATCTTAAGAATGAGCGCTCATTCTTAAGATTGCGCGCTCATTCTTAAGAATGCGCGCTCATTCTTAAGACTGCGCAAATTGCAAGAAAGCGCACAACATCAACATGCTCACATGGCCGGCTCAGCATTCATGCTGCGGTGAGTCAATGAGCTGATGAGTGAGCGAGTGACGGTGGTCAGTCACGTACGGTGGCCCACAACTGTCACGGCAAAAGCAAAAGCGCCGCGGCAAGCGCAACAGCGCCGCGGCAAGCGCAAAAGCGCCACGGCAAGCGCAAAAGCGCCACGGCAAAACAAAAAGCGCCGCGGCAAAAGAAAAAGCGCCACGGCAAAACAAAAAGCGCCGCGGCAAGCGCAAAAGCGCCGCGGCAAGCGCAAAAGCGCCACGGCAAGCGCGAAAGCGCCACGGCAAGCGCGAAAGCGCCACGGCGAAAGCGAAAGCGCCACGGCGAAAGCGAAAGCGCCACGGGTTTATTGGGAAGGGGCGTAATCATACATGCCGCTACTACATCAAAAATAAAATGGGAAGGAGAATGGCCGCCACCAGGAATTCTTATTAAGCACAGAATTTAATTCTTTGAGAAGTGATTTTATGGCTGAGAAAATAGCAAGGCCAAGGAAAACCGGTCAGGAAATAAATCGTCGATATTAATTTGTTGTAGGATAATTATTATTCCAAGAGAGTTGCTGCCGTGAATCAGAGTTTATAAAGGAGTGGGACTCGCTATCAGCACCATCAGGGCCGTTCCTCATTTCTTTACATTTCGTGGGATGCAAACAATTACGAGGACGGGAGGCTCTGTGAGCTGATGCATTTTTGAAGACATTTTTTCCCCCTTCCGACTAGCATGCAGAGAAGAGTTCCGTTAATTTGAGCCTTTTTTTCACAGGTGTGTATACCAGTGTAGGCACGCAAGTGAGCTGCCCAGAGTGTATGAGTTAATTTTTTTTTCTTTTTCAGTATATCATACACATCTAGAAAGTCGATTAAGGCTCTCCTGCAGGGCTGCGGCAGTGGGTGGGTAAGGCTTGTCAACACGTAACTCGCCCGCGGGCCCATTAGGTTAGAAATTCCCAGAGAGCGGGAATTTCAAAACTCTTCGCTGAACGTTCTCAGCCATAAAATCACTTCTCAATTCATGGTGGCGGCCATACTCCTTTCCATTTAATTTTAGATGTAGTGGCGGCATGTATGATTACGCCCCTTCCCAATAAACACGACTGATTTGAAGATACTAACTCACAAATCGAGAAATGGATCGTTCTATTAGACAGTTGCAACGCTTTCGACAGAGGAGGTTAGGTCGTGGATTTCATGTAAGGAACGTAACACAGGCGAAGACTTTGGATATAGAATAAGAAAGAAATAAATTAACTTAAAAAAGGGGGGGGGGGGTAAGGGAGAGACACTAAACAAAGGAGAAGTGGTATCGTTGAGATGCACAGTTCTAAGCTCTTCTATGAAAATTTGGTGGCTCTGAAAAGAGCCGTTTGCTTTGTTTCGAGTGAATACGGAACTCTTTGATGCCGGAAACAAGCCCTCTTTCTGCCCTGCAGGCTGATTCTGCGAGGATGTGGAAGACTGTCCACAGGGCAACTCATCATCGCTATCGCTAAGCATCATGAGGTCTTGTTCGGCTTCTTGGTTTCTTGAGCCGGGGGTGGGTGGGCCAATGAGTTCTAGGTTCTGAGTTAATTTCTTTCTTTCTTATTCTATATCCAAACTCTGGGCAGCTCAATTGTGTGCCTACACTGGTATACACACCGGTGAGCTCATGGGCGTCGCCAGGATTGTTTCTAGAGGGGGCAAAACATATTTTTCCCAAAAAATTCTTGTATTTCTGAACAAATTCTCGATTTCTCAGTTTTAGACGGGGGCAGGGACATTTTGCCCCCCCCCCCCAACTCATTCAATTTACACCACTATGACTTCGCGCCTCTTTTTCTTTTCTTTTTTTCTCTTTTTTTCCCTTCCTTTTTTGTGTGCTATTCCAGGGGGGGGGGGGGGGGAAGCGCCCCCTTGCCCCCCTCGCGACGCCCATGGGTGAACTAAGTCTCAAATTAACGGAACTCTTCTCTGCATGCTAGTCGGAAGGAAAAAAACTCTTCAAAAAAATGCATCAGCTCACAGAGCCTCCCGTCCTCGTAATTGTTTGCATCCCACGAAATGTAAAGAAATGAGGAACGGCCCTGATGGTGCTGATAGCGAGTCCCACTCCTTTATAAACTCTGATTCACGGCAGCAACTCTCTTGGAATAATAATTATCCTACAACAAATTAATATCGACGATTTATTTCCTGACCGGTTTTCCTTGGCCTTGCTATTTTCTCAGCCATAAAATCACTTCTCAAAGAATTAAATTCTGTGCTTAATAAGAATTCCTGGTGGCGGCCATTCTCCTTCCCATTTTATTTTTGATGTAGTAGTGGCATGTATGATTACGCCCCTTCCCAATAAACCCGTGGCGCTGTTGCTTTCGCCGTGGCGCTTTTGCTTTCGCCGTGGCGCTTTTGCGCTTGCCGTGGCGCTTTTGCGCTTGCCGCGGCGCTTTTGCGCTTGCCGCGGCGCTTTTGCGCTTGCCGCGGCGCTTTTTGTTTTGCCGTGGCGCTTTTTCTTTTGCCGCGGCGCTTTTTGTTTTGCCGCGGCGCTTTTTCTTTTGCCGCGGCGCTGTTGCGCTTGCCGTGGCGCTGTTGCGCTTGCCGCGGCGCTGTTGCGCTTGCCGCGGCGCTTTTGCGCTTGCCGTGGCGCTTTTGCTTTTGCCGTGACAGTTGTGGGCCACCGTAGTCACGAACCCGAGTCATACTCATACTTAGTTCTAGTCCATCACAATTATCAAATATATAATTATCAAACTTTGGGCGGCATTGGCCTACCTCTGTGTCACACATCTTTAACTTGAATCAAAATGTTGGGTATTCGTTGTTCACGTTGATCTTCATTTTTGTTGAAATTCGACGAAATGTCAATCTGCACCTTGCCTTGCAGGATTTAGTTGTTTACATGCCTCCCGTGGCCTGGTACTCGGCTGTGTACGTAAACTATAGGGCAAAGAATGTGATAACCAGTGTTTTTAACAACCCAGTTTTTATGAGGGCGCTAGTACCTGAATCTGAATGATATGGAGTGCCGAATCTAAACTTGATTGTTAATTTTGATGGATTATAACCATAGAGCTACATGTATAGTAAATTACGAGAGCGCTACCTCTTAAGTACAAAGTGGGCGCATGTTTGTACACAAACCTATGGAGAACTAGAAATTGTGTACGGCTTTTGTACGGCTATTTGCATATCTGCGTTTGTATTCCATACCGGTGCATTATCGAAGCCAATACGCCCAAAACCGAAAGGCACGATCAGCAAATGAGCGTGTCTTTTGCTCTACGCAAACAGCGCAGCCCGTGCGCGTATCATCGCTGCAGATGCTTTTTGCAGTGACGTTTTTTTAACTCTCATGACGCCGTTGCATGTAGAGTACACTTTCAAAAATTCAATCCATCTAACTTCATTATGTTCTACAAACACGCACATGAATTCAAAATGTCTGCGCCCAGGACGGCTTCAAAGCGTCTCCGCGCGCAGTAATTTAATATAGCTCTATGATTATAACAAACAAATTACATGTTTGTATACAAAAAAAATTCAATGAAAGAACAAAAAGTGGGTAATCATTGACAAACACTCTCCCCAAGTTGGGCAAACCTAGCTTTGTCCGAATTGGGCTAATGATGATTAAATTTCTTTCTTTTTTTAATTCAAAAGTGACTTGGGGTTTCCGATTTTTTGTTCATAAAACTTATGTTATAATACCTAGCCCACCAGTGATTAATTTTCTGAAGTTGTTAACTGAGTTCCGCCTGTTGGGACAAATATACATAAACAGTGTTAAGCTGGAAAAGGATTCCATTTACACATATCTATATTTTGTACTCAGGCGTGCCATAGCTGTTGCGCGCTTTCGCCACCACGTGTAGTTCACAAACAAAATGGCCGACGCTGCAGGTAAGTTCAAAAAAATACGCCACTAAACAATCCGAATAAATACATTAAGATTTAAGAAGCATACTTAAAATGAAATTACGTGCCTTTGTTTCTCATGTAGGAGTCATGTGATATTGATTCTTCCATAAATCAGCCTAAATTTCGTGTGAAAATCAAATATTTCTGGAGTGGTTGTAACTTGTAAAGTTGAAATGGCCGCCCAACGGCTCACCGTACAAATGCTGTACTGCATGCACAGCTGTGCACGCAATTATGTGATGGAGTAATTGCAGAATAGGAGAATACCCCGCCACATTTGGTTATGTAGCATTTTGCAGGTCAACTTTGTGGAAGGAGTCATGATGGAAACAACTTGGAACCAGCTCTGGGAAAGATTCCCATATCACTTATCAGGCCATCACTAATTTTTCCCTGGCTTCAGTGACCTAGTAGGCCCCCTTACTCCTAGAACTATGAGGCTCCACGTAGTGGAGCCTCATAGGTTCAGAAGCCCGTAAAATTGTTGTCAGCACAAAACACTAATTAAGTACAAAAACGTCCATCCCAAGCAGGCCGTTTTCCACAGAACCGCTGCACAGTTTGCCCCTAAACTCCATACAATACCTCATGACATACTCACGTTATGTGCACCCAACAAACATCGGTGGATTCTGTCTGTTTTTCGGCAAAAATGATGAAAAATATGCCCTTTCCGCACTGAGCCAACCTAACACTTGAAACGAGCACGCGTGCAGAATGATCGCAGTTATTTTCGGTTCGATCGCTCGTGCATACTATCATTCCGCTCCTACACCATACCCCCCGCGGCGCGCTCCGAGCGATCGAACCGAAAATAACTGCGATCATTCTGCACGCGTGCTCGTTTCAAGTGTTAGGTTGGCTCAGTGCAGAAAGGGCATATTTTTCATCATTTTTGCCGAAAAACAGACAGAATCCACCGATGTTTGTTGGGTGCACATAACGTGAGTATGTCATGAGGTATTGTATGGAGTTTAGGGGCAAACTGTGCAGCGGTTCTGTGGAAAACGGCCTGCTTGGGATGGACGTTTTTGTACTTAATTAGTGTTTTGTGCTGACAACAATTTTGCGGGCTTCTAAACCTATGAGGCTCCACTACGTGGAGCCTCATAGTTCTAGGAGTAAGGCCTCCTATGAGTAGTAATATCATGAATATCAGCCGGCCATCATCAGAAAGTGATAATATAGGAAAGAATGTTAGGCATGTTAGGTCATGTAGGTTGCAAGTGCAACCTGACGCAGCTTTTAAACTCTTCATCTATCAATTATCATCTCAATCATGTCAGTCATCGCAAAAATGATGATAATAAGACATGAATCTGGGACAGAGAAATATTTCGGTAATCCTTACTTTTAGGACACCTCTATTTTTTACGAGTTCTGTTCAAAACTGACTTTTGCAGATGACTGTCCAGTCCAATGTGACTTTTGCAGGTTGAAGCAGTCTTTTTTCTTCATATAAACTCATGTTAGTTGTAATTTTGAAAGCACTTTCAAAGAAAATGTGACTTTCCTACCTTTTTTCGCAGTCAGACATGCATGTTGTAGTTCTCACATGCCTGAAAGCCCTACATAATGCAAGCTCGATGCTGATTGGCTGCTAAAAAATAAAAAAAAATTTATCAGCCAATCAGCATCGAGCTTTCATCGCATTGAGCTTTCAGGTTTGCCATCTTGGTTTTTGAGTCTGTTTTCTGGTTGTCATCGTCGTCTTTTACCCCTGAATTTCCCTCATAAATCAAAGCCCTGCCCTCTTTCCACAAAATTAATCCTGCTGATATTCAAGAAGGTGTCATTGCTAATTGTTCAGATGTGCCAAGAAATATCAGAATGTCAATTTTGAGTGTCATTTAGTCAACTGTTTTGGTGAGTCTTTCCCTTCCTATATAGGAACGGGGTCCTAAAAGTAAGGATTACCAATATTTCCAATTCTACTTAAAACTTTTGTTTGACTCTCCGTAGAATTTGTACACAACCGCTGAAGTAGCGTCAGGTTGCAACATTCTTTCCATAATGTGTCCTAAAAAGTCAAAATTAGCGGGGAAAATATTAGATTCCCATATCTGGCCATCACTTGTCACCCTGTGCACAAACCCTATGAGACTGGTCTGAATTTTTTTTAGTAAATAGGCCTACTTCCATATTTTCACTTCTAATTTTGACTTTTTAAATTTTAGGACATACACGTACATATGTATTATCACTTTCTGATGGCTGAATATACTACTAGGTTACTGAAGGGAAAAATTAGTGATGGCCAGATATGGGAATTTTTCCCATAGTATTTGCATATTTTGTCTCTTATTTTTTTCCAACAAAATTGTAGCTCAGCCTACATGTAGGCCCTACGGCCGGCTATGCCTGCAATGTTGAAAATGTGAGCTCCTATACTGTATCATCATGAACATGCCTACTTCTAGGCTTTGAAAACAATTTCGTATCAGCAAAATACTTGAGAAAATGAAGAATCTATCCACCATCTTGGAAAATTCCCCACCTTTGGAGGGGAAAAAGGGGGAAAAGCGCCCGCCTCCTTCATTTTTTCAAAAAGCCGGACGATAAACTACTTATTTTATTGAGAAGGCCTACCCAAAATGGGCCTAAGTGACAGTTTTCTTCTTTTTCTTTTTCCCTTTTTTTTTTACTTTTGAGGGGGAGAAATTTAATAAAATGCTAATGCTAACAAAGTGCCATCTGATGACAAATACCTGCTAATGTCTATCTTTAAACTTTGCAGAAACTCCGAGCAAGAAAAGCAAGAAACATAAGAAGCAAAAAGAGAGCACTCTTGGTGTAAGTAAAGAAGAAGGCGTAGTTTTGTCAAAACACCAGTTTTAATATTTCAAATAAGTTGTAAATCTTGTTTGGAGTCAAAGTTTGTTATTTTGTTACAAGTATCGTATTAAAGCAGTACACTTTAAATATGATTTATTACGCATTTTGTCCTCTTCATTCTCAGGATATACAGCAAGAGACGAGTTTCCTGATCCAGCCGGAGTCTAAGACTCCCAAGCTAGACACTTCACAATGGCCGCTTCTCCTCAAGAACTTTGACAAGTTGAACGTCCGCACCGGTCACTACACTCCCCTGCCCAGTGGCTGCTCCCCACTCAAGCGAGAGTTCAAAGATTATGTCACGTAAGTTGGCATTTCTGGCTGCACTTTTGTCGAGGAAGTTAAGAATCCCTCAAATTTTAGTTGATCATTAATACCCAGATGCAAAGCCTCAGATGAAATGAACTGGCATTGTTTGATTCTCCTACAGGTGTGCACTTGTAGTATGAAATTTCATCCAAGGTTTTTATCATTTTAAAGCTATAGTCCATCATTTGCAGCTATCCAAAAAGTAACTGACGTAATTATTGTTGAAAAACGTGATTGGTTGAAAGATAGTAAGGGAACTAAACTCCCTGTGAAATTATTCTTTCTGGCAAGTTGTCATTTTGAAGAAATCAACGAAAGAAGGCCTTTCAAACCAGACGCACCGTTGGAAATTTCCGTTAGTAGTTCGGTTTTTTTTATTCGGCGAAGTGCAAGCGTTGGCACTACGCACATGCGCGCACGGTCACTATAATTCGTCGGATCGGTGCGTGACATCGCGTAGCTCTGCATTCGGCTTAGTGAGAATGTGTCTCGGACGCTGAATTCAGGCCCAATTCAAAACATGATTCAGCAACTTTTGATATGAAATCCAATCTTAGAATGCTGTTTTTCTCAAAATTTACAGCTGAAGCTAAGCTGAAACTTCATCAGGTTAGTTATTCAGCACCCTTCTTCAGATTTTTAGTACGTTTGTTGCTTCAAACGAACAAAATGCACAAGTTACAAATGATGGACTTCACCTTTAACTCGTGTATAATTTTTTATGCTTTATTTGTTTTATCAGGAGTGGTTTCATCAACTTGGATAAGCCTTCCAATCCTTCATCCCACGAGGTGGTCTCTTGGATCAAGAAGATCCTCCGTGTGGATAAGACAGGTCACAGCGGTACCCTTGACCCCAAGGTCACCGGTTGTCTGATTGTGTGTATTTCCAGGGCAACGAGGCTCGTCAAATCACAGCAGAGTGCTGGTAGGTCTTAATATTTCCCTGCTGGGTAAATCTTTCTTCTCACATCCTTAGCCCAGTGGGTTCCGACCAACACAATCAGAAGCCATTATTGTGATGAAGCCATTATTGGAGTGCCATGGCCCAGCGGTTAAGAGCACTGGACTCATGTTCTGGTGTTTCAGAGGCAACGGTTAAGTTGGTTTCGAGCCTGGGCGCAGACACTTGTGCCCTTAAGCAAGGCACTTAACCATTCTTGCTTCGTCCTTCGGATGGGTTAAGGCGTAGGTCCCGTGTGTTGTATAAGATAAACGCACGTAAAAAAAACCCAGTAACGCATATTGCTAAGAGAAGGGGCTCGCCCCAGTGTTTCTGGCAGGAAGGATGTGTATACCCTGCCCTTGTGACCCCTGAGAAGGGGTGTTGGTCCAGTATGAATCAAGACAAGAGGTTGTAGTATACTTTTGATGTACACATTTTGGCAAGGCTGTTGGTCTACGGAGCATCGAGCGAGCATGAACGACCTGCTGACAAGAATGATATCACTGTAGTAATGGCTTATTAGAAACCCAAAATTAGTCCGTACTTGTCTTTACATTGGATCCACTGCTCGGGTTATAAACTAGCATTGTTAACCCTAACCCTCCAGGGCATTTTGGCTAGAAACCCTGCCAAACGCAGCAACATGCAATGCTTGTCTAAGTGACAAGCCTGCCCAGTGTAGCAAGATCCATCAGGCCAAAAGTCTCAAGGCCAAACTGCCTTAGAGTCTGTGGTCACCGAATGCAGCAGGATACAACTGTGGCATTGTTCAATGGGACTAGCTCTCATTGTCTCAGAAGCAGCCGTTTATGCACTGGTGTTGGTAGCTGAATGCATCAAAGTGCACCAGACTTTTCCACCTACCTGATGCACTGTGTTGCGTCTGGCAGGGTTAGGGTTAAGAGTACTGTCACAGCCTGCATGGTGGTGTGAATCAATTCGCATTTGTTGGTAGATAAGAGAATCTGTGTGACAGCATGCTTCCAAAACTTGCTTGCAAAGGGAAATCACAAAGCAAGTAGTAAAGTCTATCACAAGCCAATAGCCCATCGGGCCGGCGTTTACCTCCGGCTTAAACGGCTTAAAGTGACTAAGAATATTTCTGTGCCCCCTGGATGGGATGGGACGACGATCCATCGCAGGTTACTCCCCAGCTAATGCCAGTCCTTCTGATTTGAAAATCACAGGTGTGTGGGAAAAAAGCACACCTGGATTTTTTTAGGCGTGTGATTTTTCTAGGCGTGTGATTTTTCTAGGTGTGTGATTCTATGGTCCAAGCTGGGATATATTTCATAATATTCATCTTGGTTTACAATAAAGCCATTTTCTCTTCACTGACGTACTTTATTTTTTCACCAATTATGAGGTAAAATTATGCTGTAAATGTATGCCGAGGTGTGCGGTACTGAGGGATTCAGGCGTGCGATTATTCGCACTTCTCAGGAAGCTTTTAGGTGTGTGATGGCGTGGGGGTGTGATCGCACGCCTCAAAACAGAAGAACTGAATGCTGGTACTTATTTATACTCCTGGGCAGAGAGAGGCAAGTGGGGATGAGGTGGCTTGCCCAAGGACACAACCATACAACCAGCAGCTGGATTTCGAACTCCTGACCCTCTGATCGTGAGCCACGAACCCTAACCATTAGGCCACGCTCCCCCACAAAGTATTAGTAGCAGTATGCTATTTTATGGCCTAAGCTCACACTGAAAAGCAAGTTGATGTTAACTATGAACCATATCCATCATGTCGTTTGGTGCCCATTTGTGCAATGTTGTTCACTTGAAATGATTGTAACCTGTGATGTGTTCTTTTTCCGTTGTATTAATAGGTAAGGAGTATGTGTGTATAGTCCGATTGCACAGCGCTATTGAGAACCAAGCAAAGTTGGCCCGGGTAAGGCCTACAGTAAAGACATACAGAGGCAGACTTCTGCCTCTACACAATAATTAACTCCAAACCCCTAATCTAGTTATCCTGTAACTGAGATTAGGGGGAAACAAGCATGAACAGCATTTAAACTCACCATTATATTGAAGACTTGAACAAGATGTTTATATCGGCCCTATCCGTTGTGAAAATATCAATATGCATGCATTTTTTTTTTTTAATTGTTTTAAATCCTCGGTAAAATATTTCTCTTGAGAAAACCAAGCCGAGTTTGCGGAAAGAAGATTTGATAGCCTTAACTATTGCCAAATACTGACGTTCAGTTTCTTGATGAAGTCTTGTGGTTTGCTTCAGTTCTTGTCCTTTTATTTAAAAATACACTTTCTAAGATCAAGTCACAATTATTTGTCTTGCAGGCCTTGGAGACCCTGACAGGTGCCTTGTTCCAGAGACCTCCCCTCATCTCAGCCGTCAAGCGACAATTGAGAGTGCGGACAGTCTACGAGAGTAAGCTCATCGAGTATGATGACAAGAGACACCTTGGTGAGTCGTATTGACTTCGTGCTCAAGTAACTCATGAACGGTGTTCAACAGAGGGATATGACTATTAAAGGGAATAAATGTGTGTTCGGGAGGTATTATAACACTCTGTTTAAGACCGGTCAGAGTCTGGATGGGTGATTCGCCTCGGGTAATGATCGACCATCCAGACTCCCACCGGTCTTAAACAGAGTGTTTAATACCGACCGAACACATATTTATTCCCATTCAGAAATACCTTTTCGGTCTAAAACAAAAAAGTCTTTTCGGTCAAAAATTCAAAACAAGCCAAAAACTAGACGTTGCCCACCATTTTGTTCAACACTTTTACTTCATGTTTTACGAAACACCCCTCTGACTATAATATGGAATGCCCCTCCACAACTCGTTACCTTATAAGGACATTGGCATGCGCGTCGCGCGTACTGCGCGATGTCACGCAAAACGCAGCTGGGCTGGTGTGTGAATTTCGGACCATGACATACTGATTCACTGGTAGTATTGTACATGCATACGTGAGGAATGTGAACGTTCAACCAATGAAACGTTAAAAGGCACCGGATTTCATGGGAGTTCGAATTTCATGTGACACTGGAAAAGTGTTTAAGACCAGCTAGCCATGTCTTTATCATCCGTTTAAGACCGGCCACGTGACGGGCTCTCGACCAATAGGAATGTGTAAACCGTCTTAGGTATTTATGAATGACAATTGAAGATGCATATGGGTCCAGTGCAAAGAGGCTACAGTCGTGTATATCATTCAGATGAAATTTAGGTGTGCATGCTTTTTGCTACACACAAAAACTTTCAATCGCTTGAACAAGATGGAGACCAGCCACTTATAATATACATATGGTTTGAAGCCCAAGGAAAGTCTTGAGTACAAAGACAGTATCATTGGAGGACTTGGGAGGAGTCGGGAAGGTTCCTTAACCCTTTCATTACCACATTGTTTAATTGACATGGCTTTCCCCAGGACCAAATTGTTTGCTCAGTCATGCGCAAATCACTAGAGTGTGAAAAAATTGACCAAAAACTCACTTTTTTCAACCCAGATTTTCACTGCCAAGGAGTGATTAAAATCATAGGTGTTGTGTGTAAAGTTTGTTCCTTGAACCTTACTCTTTTATCTGATGTAAAAATGAAGTCCATATGTGCAACTATAAGAAAGTTATGCCTTTTTGTTCATCTGGTCCCATTTATCAAAACCGCAAGCCATTTCACCACATGACCAAATGGCACTCCATACCTCAATTTCTGTGTGGATACTTCTGAAGCACTTTTCTCAATTTTTTTTGTAATGGTAACACTATAAATAAACTACACCATTAGAACGATCCAAAAACACTCTTTCAGCTGGTATATGGTTGATGTATGGGCGGCCAAACATATCAACATGCCGACTTTCTGAAAGTAGTAAATACATCTGTGTTGAGGGTGTTCTGTGTGTGGTTTCCTGGTCGACTAAAGTCGCCATGGGAATCAGCAGGGGGGTTCTTCTTGTCGACCAAGTCGCCCATGGTAAGGAAAGGGTAAAAGGTCTTATAAATTGAGATGTTCTCTTGGTATCTTGCAGGCATCTTTTGGATGAGCTGTGAGGCAGGCACCTATGTCAGAACACTATGCGTTCACCTCGGCTTGTTGCTGGGCGTAGGAGCACAGATGGCGGAGCTGAGACGAAACAGATCGGGCATCCAATCGGAGAAAGTAAGTGGGCAAGACACGAGCAGCGTTTGTTTTTTTGTATAAGATCACTTAAAGGGAATGTACATCATTGGCTTTTGCTGTAATTTTCAGAAATGCTGGAAAAACCAAGAAAAACAAATGGTGGAGTAGTCTGGTTCCCTGACTCCACTAAAGATAAAATGGATCAATTTATAGATACCAGAAAATTGTAAGGTAAGGGAACCAGTCTGCTGGCCTGCACCCATTCATGAACATGTAACCAATAGCAAACAAAATTTGGACTGAAAAAAATGTTGAATTTGGAGCAGTAGTTGAAATATAGTTAGGTTTTTCCAACGGTGGTCTGCCGACCACCGTTGGAAATTTATACAAAAATACCATTTTCTTGAAAATGACTTCACACCAGGTGCCATAATTTTACAGGATGCTTTAGACTGTCATTTACCATCATCTCGTTCAAAGCGCATTTGGTAGCCCAATTGGGCTGTTCCAGGACCTAGTGTCCTTTTAACCTTTTTTATAATCGTACTGTGATTCAAAACCTACCTCAAAACTCATCACTGTACTACTCATCAAGTTCTCTGTGTCATACCTGTAACTGCCTAGAACTCGTTAACAGTTTGATAATTGCACTGGAACTCAAAATCTACCTCATAACTCATCTTACTACTCATTACCTGTCTCATTACTCTTCCAAGTACTTCATTCAATTACTCGTCACTGGTCTCTACATGTTATAGTACCATAACTCATTGCCTGTGTTATAATTCATCTCAGTACTTGTTCGGTGTTCTCCAACCTGTAAAAATAACCTGGTGCCCCGCCAAGCTTTCTGAGGCACCCGCCAAGCTTCAAAAGCTGCCGCCAAACTTAAAAAGTTGCCCGCCATGCTTAAAAAAAAAGGAAAGAATAATAAAAACGACAAACAAGTGGGACTACCCTTACCCTCCAGGGTATATTTTGGCCAGAAACTCTGCCAAAAGCAGTAACATGGAACATTTGTCAAACTGACAAGCCTGCCCATTGTAGCAATCAATCGGGTAAAAAGTCTCAAGGCCAAACTGCCTCAGAGTCTCTGGTCACTGATGCGTTAAAAAAGATGATGCTGAGCCAGTATTGTACTTAATTGTTAGTGTTACTGTGTTAAAAATGGCCTAAAAGCTGTTATCCGTACATAATTTACATTTTCATCTGCAAATAGCGCCCCCTAGCATTAAGAAATGTAGGACTGCAAATAGCGCACCTAATATAATTATAGCGCCCCCCCCCCCTCCGCTTTTTGATGGCGCACCGACCTTTAATTTTCAAAGTTGGAGAACACTGTTGTTATCTGTTTTTGGAACTCAACTTAGAACTTGTTACTTATAATTACTGGCACTGGATTTGCTTCCTTCAGGACCACCTGGTAACGATGCACGATGTTCTTGACGCGCAGTGGGTCTACGATAACCACAAAGACGAGGAGTACATGAGGCGAGTTGTCAAACCCCTGGAGGCGCTGCTCACATCTCACAAGAGAATCATACTGAAGGACAGCGCTGTGAGTAGGACCAATCTAGGGAGTGATGACAAGAGT
The DNA here is from genome assembly GCF_015706575.1 of Patiria miniata. NCBI lineage: Eukaryota > Metazoa > Echinodermata > Asteroidea > Valvatida > Asterinidae > Patiria > Patiria miniata. The sequence goes on from NW_024037055.1 coordinate 7,721,449, forward strand.
TTTCAAAATTATGTCTTCAGGATATTGGCATAAGGACTGCGTATAAGTGGAGCGCTGTGGTCCAATGGTTACGGTGTTCGGCTCACTTGCCGCGGTACGTGGGTTTGAACCCGGACGGGGAACGTAATGCTTGCGTTCTTGGGCAAGACACTTTACTACAATTGCCTCTCTCCACCCAGGAGTATAAATGGGTACCTGTGAAGGTAGAGACCAGATTGCGCTGATCTTGAGCTGCTGCAGAAACTGGTCTCATGGCCTGACGAACAGGGGTAATAATTGTGAAGCGCTTTGAGACCTTTGGTGTAAAGCGCAATATAAGCACTATATTATTATTATTATTTTTTTATTGTAAGTTAAGGTAATATTTAAATTTGATGTGTGTAAGCCAACACTCCCTTTTTTCAGATGGGAGTCGGAGTTTACATTTTTTATTTGAAATAACCTCTTGTTAAGATCAAGTTAATTCAAATACTCAATGACCCAACATCTACTCTAGCGAGCTCGGCCACTTATCTTCACCCAAAATACACTCTAGATCACTTTATAAATTCAGATTTCACAAAGCAAAAAAGTTGAATGTGACAACGATAAAAGAAATCGATATCTATTAATATCTGTATTTGTTTATATAAAGATTAACGCCATTTGCTACGGGGCCAAAGTCATGCTGCCAGGGGTGTTGAGATTTGAAGACGGCATCGAAGTCAACTCAGAAATCGTCATAGTGACAACCAAAGGAGAGGCAGTTGCCCTGGCGATTGCCCTGATGACAACAGCTGTCATGGCAACCTGCGATCACGGCATCGTTGCTAAGCTGAAGCGGGTGATTATGGAGCGGGATACCTACCCTCGCAAGTGGGGCTTGGGGGCAGTGGTAGGTTTTTGTTTTGGTTTTAATAGCTCCACCGTTCAAATTTGGTAAATTTGGATAATAAGTTCTGCCTGTAGCACTTTAATCTGATATACATTAACCCTAACTCCCTAGGCCTTTTTGCTAGGATGTAGCCTCAATCCCGCAAAATCCTCCAATTGGCCACAAGGAAAAATAGCATATAGCCTCAATCCTGCAAATTCCTCCATTATTTCTCGAATAAGGTCCGTGGAGGAGTGACCACTGCCAGAATCCTGCAAAATCCTGCGGCAGTGACTGTCAATACATTTGTATGTTGAGGCCTGTCCAGTGACATCCTGGAGCAATATGGAGGATTTCAAGCATAATCCAGGCCTATATTTATGCATGGCTGAGCAAAAACCAACACAAGGTCCGGCCCAAGACCTTGACAAAGTGCATCCTACGAAATCAGTAATGCACTTTTGCTATGTAACCTCGATCCTCCAAACTCCTCCACTTTGGCAAAGAGGATTTTGAAGGATTCGGGGCAGTTAGGGTTAACCCAAACCCTCCAGGGTATTTTGGCTAGATACGGGTTAGTACACTGCGCATTGTATATATACATTTTTACAGATTGGACACGTGGCCATTCGCAACCAATGAAATGACAGTATCCAAGCACACGATGTAACAAAGTTATTTTTCGATTTGATACTTGCATGGAGCATTGATCACACACTGAGAGCGCACCTATGTTGGTATGCAAACTCCAGTCTATTTTCTTGGCGACAGTTCAGTCACAGCTGAGAGAATTTTGTGGCTCAATCGTCCTTTAGAATATGTTCTTCTGTTTCTGATGGCTTTCAGGCTAGCAAGAAGAAGATGCTCATTCAAGCTGGTAAGCTGACCAAACATGGCAAGCCGACAGACCAGACTCCGGAGGACTGGAAAAACTCCTACACAGACTTGAGGTGGGTTTTATTTTCATTTTATAATTGCTATATTTCATTTTGGTGACGTTGATTTGAATGGGAAATAATTTTAATTAATAAATTTTTTTGATTGACGTATTGCATGACTTTAGCCTAAGCTGTGGAAAATAGTACGCTTGGGGCATCTTCGAAAGCCTGTTCTTGTGTTAAACCAAAGCGAGGACGGGGTTGCGAATGACTTGCTGTCAACTATGTTAGTTTGTGGCTATGTTGTACTTCACCCAAAAAATACCGGTGACGTCATAAAATGTTAGAGGGAGTAGATGAACAGCATCAAGAACAAACCTGGCGGACTTAGGCCCGACCGCAACTTGCGTTAATGTTTTGTGCACAAAATTGAAAGCACTCATTCAGTGCAGGAGAACAAATGATAACAAATCAAGTTGTTCGTGGTCATAAAGTGGGCTTGTCGTTGCCAATATTTGTAACTGTTCCAGGATTTACATTATTTTCGTTAGATCATTAATGATTCCTTCTTAATTTTCAACTGGCATTTTAATACGGCAGCTGCCATCTTGAATTTTTGCCCAGCTGCACCAACCTCGTTCCCATGGATTCGAGATTTTGCTGCGTCATGTTGTTTCCCATCATGCCTTGCGCGATCTCAACCCCTGGAATTGTGTAATTTAAATGTGTCAAAATATGGCACATTATAATTAGGCTGCAGTTTATTCGTTTTACGTGCCGACGCCATCTTTAAAATGTTTAAAGTTGTGATTTTGAAGAATCAATCCTTTGAAACATAAGGTTTGGACGTTGCGTTATTAAGCAAAGATTTGTATTAAATGTACGTACCTCTTTCATCCCTTTACAACCGAAGATACAGGGTTTTTTTTTCAGCGAAAAACGAGGCTGCCATAATCCATATCATACAGGCATCGCGAGTTTTGAATAACTAAAAATTTCGAACGTGATGTTACATGCAAAGCACCCGAAATGCGCGCAGTACGCTCTGAATAGCCAGTCAGCATCGTTTACGTGTACATCGCGGCCAGGGGTTAGTGAAGGAATGCGCACGCGCCCATTGAGTCGAGGCTGCAGCTGCACTTCACACACACTTGGACGTTCGTAATTGGGAACCTGAAAACACTGTTTGCGGGTCACTCAAGAACGGGGTTTGAATACACCCTGAGGTGCTGTTGTCGCCATGCAACTATTTTAAGATGTCTCCCTCACGTCTGAGTTGCAACATATCTGTGTATATTTATGTGAAACTTATGCTGCACCCAAATAGTTGGCTAATGCAGGCAATTACACATGCACCTTTTGAAGCAGCTTTATCCACTTTCAGTAGACTGGTGTGTTTATGTCAGCCCTAGCACAGTAATTTTGGACAAAGCCACAGTCTCACAGATTCTGTGCCAAACATACATGCATTATGTCTGTCTGTTGCTTGCGTAAATTTTTTTTCCAGATTTTAATTTGACTTTGCAACTTTTTTATAATCCGTATAGTGTCAAGAAAGGATCCAACAACGGAGAAGCCACTACCAGCCAATCACAGCCCTCGGTTGAGGAGACTCCCGCCAAGAAACGCAAACGCCAAGAGAGCGACAGCAGTGCTAGCACCGAGAGCAGCTCAGCCGCATCGCCGGTAGCCATGGAGGTTGCTACGCCGACCAGCAAGGAGAAGAAGAAAAAGAAGAAAGACAAGAAGGAGAAGAAAGAAAAGAAGAAGAAGTTGAAGGAGGAGTCGATGACGGAGGAAGCAGAAACGGAAGTAAGTTAACAAAGCCTTAAGAAAAGTTGACTTGGAGGCCAAAGTCTTTGGCCGAGTACGAGTTACTTGGCTGCAGCATGGAACATAAACACGCATGCATCTATTGAAATGTGCATCTATTACTGACGGCGATAAGTTTTAAACATGCTAACTGAAAAAGAATCAGGTCATTTTGTTTTCATTCACTTTTGCTCAAAAGGGTCAAAGTAAAAGCTTAGATTAATACAAACAGTTAATGTGTATAGTAAACATTTTGCAAAGTGATTTTTCTTATAAACCTTTTCGTAACTTAGTGTTGTCTAATATTGTGTATTTTGTTTCTTCAATTTCTCTTTTCTTCAGGAAACCTCACCAGAGAAGAAGAAAAAGAAGAAAAAGAAGAAAGACAAGGATAAGAAGTAGTTGACGCCACCTTGTGCCCAAGGGACCCTTGTTTTCTATGTAGAGGGCACTCCGTTTTTACTTCGCTCCCCTGGGAAGGTTTTTATTTTATTTTGTTAAACATGTATGACCGAGAAGAACGGATATTCTTAGACGTCAGTGGCAGCAGACGAACCAGACTGTGGATCCATCCATCAACTCTTTTGTTTGTCTGCATTTGAGGGCCTGTTTGTGTCATTCCAGATACTGATTGAGATTATGTCAGGCATGCAGCTTTTCCTCGGATCTGCTGATTTCCTTGTTTGTTTTACTTCTCGGGAATGCCAATTGCAAATTGAAACATATTTCACAAAGCCTTGTGTTGTTTCCTCGTTTGTGGAGTTTCCTGGTTGTTTTCTAAGTTCCCAGTTGCATGCCTGTCATTGGATCCAGCACCGTGCAAAACAAACAGAACCACTCTCGCGGGCGGTGAATCCTTGAAGGCGCACACGAATGTCGTCTACTTCAGATTTTGTGTGCAGAAGGGTTATTTTTATGATAAGCTTTCTGTAATTTTCAGAACAAGTAAATCAGTCGCACTATATTTAATCATGAAATACCCTCTAAAAGAATTATGAAGAAAGATTGTCACAAAAGCCAATTTGATGTCTGTTTTTAACCTATCGAACGTCAGATCATGATCGTGATCATGAACCTGATCTGCTCAAAACAAACAGTCACTTTTGTCAGCTGAATAGAATGACATTCCATTTGTGTCCTTCTTTTGTTTGCTATTTTCAAATAATTATGTGGGGATGTTGTTGGACATTTTTAATTGGTAGGATTGAAGGAAATTCAGAGAATGTTTGCAAAATAATGGCAATATTTCAAGGTATTCAAGATTTGGCTTTAGCCACAAATTCCCCGTTTTCCTAAAAAGTTGCAGGCGATAAAGCTTTTCCAACATTTGTTAATTTGTCTATTTTAAAGGGAAGATACAACATTTGCAAACATCAAAAAATGAAATGATCAAATTATCATGAAATACCTTACTGGATTGTTAAGGAATGACAGTCTGAAGCTTCCTGTAAAATCGTGGCTCCTGGTGTGCTGACATTTTCAAGAAAAATTGTATTTTTCCAGCGCTGGTCGGGACTAGTGTTGGAGAAAACTGGCTTTTTTTCAAAAAATGCTCCTAATTTTTTATATTTAGTTATTCCTCATCTTCTTTGCAGTTGATTACACACCTGTGAAGGGGTACTAGCCAGCTAGACCGATTCTCTGAACTTACAATTCCCCAGAGTCTATAAATTGCTCCGTTTCATCTTAAGTGGAGTCAGGGAATCAGACTACAAGAACATGATTGGTTTTCTTGGTTTTTCCAGCATCTACCAGCCCAAAACGTGAAAGAAGTCAGTTTAACAATATTTGCTATAACATTCTAATCCTCCAAATCCATTTATTTCTGAAAATTGCAGTGAAAGCAAATGATGTACATTCCCTTTAATTAAATATTTTTACATGAAGTGTACTGTTAATTTCTTCATTCAAACAAGGAATAGAAAGTAAACAAACATTGACTGTGTTGTCCCTTTATGACTTGAATTGTGGCGCCCTTCATACTGTGACCATCTTTGAATATGTACATAAACATACCCCCTTCTTGCTTTTCTGAACATAAGTCCAATTAGTTTCAGGCTCAAGTGTCAAACAAAGGATTTGTACCAAATGTAATTTATTTCAATATAAAAAGATCTAATTTTTCATGATTGTTGAAATCAATGGTATATATCTCACAACTATTTTTTTCTTTGGCCTTTTGTTTGTGAATAGTAGTGACAAGCTGCCGTCGGGTTTTTTTTTTTTAAATTTGTGCAAGGTTTACAACATACATATGAATGGGAAAATCTCAATACAGATTTCAGAAAGAGGGATTGAATAAAATCCAGTGTTTAACTTGATCTACACATTTTTACATTTTCCCAGAACTTTTTGTCAAACTCCTTTACCTTTCTAAACAAATACAAATAATTAATACTGAAATATTGGATTTAGCCACCTTTAAACCCGTCCCTGCAGCTAACACCCCCCCCCCATCTCAAGCAGGAACCCCCCCCCCCCCAAAAAAAATACGTATTACTCTGTGATTAAAAGTTAAACACCCAAACCATTTTTTAAATTAATTTAGACCTGTATGAAAATGGGATTTATCCAATCATTCCAGGTGGCCTACTTGGGAAACTCAACATGCAAGGATATTAGTTCTTTTTCGAATTGCTGTCTCCAACGTGGGATTTATGGCTGGCTTCTAGAATCATTTAGAAGTCCTATATGTCCAAGTCCAAACCAAAATTATGGAAAAATAATCGGCCTAATAATCTGGGTTAGTACTCCTGATGCAGAAAGACAATCATGAACCCATTTTGTTGCGGTGTCCCCAAAGCAAGGGCCCAAAATGTCCTTCAGCCGAACCGGGAGTCGAGGCCAAGTTTCGAAAACACCAAAAGCTCTAGTCAACAAGTAAAATGTGCATAAATTGGAATTCCACACCTGGCGTTCCACTTCCAACCAATAGCAGCCTCTCTTTAGCGCGCACGGCCGAATCGGCCGCTCTCTGCTTGATATCTCTCCGCGCCGAAGAAAATAGAGCGCGCTGTCGAAGGTAGTACTAGTTGTCAAAAGACAAATAATGGTATGACCCCACCCCCCCCCCTCTTTTTGCCTGTTTATGTAAAACGGAATGGGATCATCCAAACCGCGTAGGTACATATCAACAAAGTCCTTCATTTCCGTGTAAAATGCATACCCGGCCGTATCACTCACTTATCGTGTACTTTCTGTGAAAACGCGCATTTTGAAGTCGTTATTTGTAGTCAAATATTTGGACCGAATGGCTGCTCTTGTCGGTTGTTTACAAAAACGAGCACCTTTTCAACGCATTATGACTCTCGTTTCGGTTTTATTTAAGTCGTGCTGCTAGGGGAGTATTTGTTGGAGACATGGGCAAGCTGTATGAGTATGACTGTCCTCGACGTGCACGGTCGGACTTCCACTACGCTCTCCGGGCGACCGTTGGAATGCAACTTTTACTCCTTGAACTCCGAGGTCACCTTAGCCCAGGTGGACTCTCTTACCGCACTACGTTATGCAATGAAGACGTCGTCCAACCTGGGCCGGGGCTAAGCTGAGCCTGCCTGACTTTTCAGTTTGCGGGCTTCAGTCCGTGGAATTGTCGTGAGTAGAAGTTCATGTATCATGGAACAAAAGCTTTAACTGAACTTGTAGCAAACTTCGTGAAAAAATGAACCGGACATGTCAACAATTCAATGGAACTCCAAACGTTAGTTCTGCTCTTGAGAAGAAAACTTGCACTGAACTAACATTGCCAAGAATATGCACGTGACATTGTGAACTGAAACATCTCGGACCAAACTGTTGTGCCGTGGATTTATTTAGCTGCCTGTGTGGAATTGTGTCTGTGGAATTTGTGAATGCACCTCGGAGAGGTTTGTACTTCGACAAGAATTGAATTGACACCCGGCCGGTAAGTCAACAACAAGTGCATGGACACCGGTAAGTCAAAAACAAGTTCTGAGGTAAGTGAACCTTTAAAAAAAACTCTGAACATTTGTAGGTAACGTTTTTGTATCATTTTCAATCGCAGCTTGTTTATTCACATACCCTATTGCCAAAATAGCAATTGCCTTGTGTCAGACTCAGAGATTTCAAAAAAATGAGCTGGAAATTTGTAGGAAATAGGCCTATTATTTTATCATTTTCATAGCTTGCTGTTTTATTAACATGCACATTGCCATAACTATCTTTTCCTTGTGTGTAGATGATTTGAAAACGAACTGACACTAATCTATGTAGCAGAGTTATTTTTCATTGCTAGCTGGTTCATTGATTTTTCCCTGTGTCCATGGTTAAATGGCCCAATCATTGCTAATTTTAGAACCTTTTATTTGATTCCTCAAATCGCGGTTTTTAGTTGAAATATAGGCCTATACCCCGAATTCATACTCTGTCAACTGAAAGTTTAAGGCAGTGTATACTTTATAGCCGGCGCCAGCTAAATTTAAGTAAACGATATTTTGCCGGCTAAGCACTGAACATGCGCAGTGACTTTTTTGGGGGCCACTTAGAAATTGTTACCTTGACAAATCTTAGTCTGGTTCCACCTAAATTTAGCCGGCGCTGGCTAAATATACACTTCCAAAGTTTAACAGCTCTCATAATTTGAAAACCTCTTTTTAACATGTAGCTAGCTACGGTGTCGTGTATTGATTTTTCAGCCTTTGGTGATTGTCTGTAATGAGTTGTCGGGGTGAGGTTGCGTGAAGCACCACCTGTGGGCACATTCCTTGATAAGAATTTCTTTGGAAAGTGAACAATGCTGACCACGCCCCCTGCCTCATCGTTTGTAACTTGTTGACCCTTTGACCTCGAAATGGAGGCGGTGAATGGCAGATTATAACATCTTTATCATGGGTCGCTGTCACATCTGTTTAGACAGTAAAGTACATAATTCTTGCTCTCATATACATGTAGGAGGCTTTCCTAGGTCTGTTGTCAAAATGTAACCATACTGTAAACATCTATCTGGTTTTGGGTTGATTGTGCGCTCGTTGAAAAAAAACACAAGGAGCGTCTCGGACCCGAGACTATAGGAAATCCGCTGCAAAGCTACATGCTTCATTAGGCTTGAGCCTCAGAAACTGAGGTTCGAGAAAATGCATTAGATTGGGCTCGGTTCTGTAATGGGCGGCGCTGTTTAACACGTCGATTATTAACACTATATCACAGAACAGTGTACATATCCCTAACCAAGCTTGCTCTGACCGTATTTTGTGCAAAGGCGGACATTATTACCAGTAAAAATATGTGGGTGTCAGAGCAGCGGGTGTTGAATCCCCCCCCCCCCCCCCCCAATGGATCCGCGCCTGCGATCATGAACAGTTACATAGTCGTTTTAAACACTGCAATCATTGTACCGACACGGTGATGTGGAAAGGACGGCGGTGAGGGGATGGGAGGCCAGTGCTTAATTCTGTGATAAAAAAAATTGTTTTACTTTTTAATATTTGTAATTTCGGTATTCCACTGATCTTGATGAGTTGCTGTAGAGTTTTTTCCTATCCATTCAGAATGCTCAGTGAAGTTGATGGAAAATTTTAATTTAGCCAGAGTTGTGAGTCTGAGATCGAAGGAACGCATATTTTGTGATGAATACCCGTAAAGATTTTAGTTATCGATCACGAAATGATATGGTGTGGAAAGGACGGCTATAAGGGGAGATGAGAGGCCGGGGTTTTTTTTGGGGGGGGGGGGTTTCTACATTTACTTTCTTAAAATCTTTAATTTAGATATATATTATATACTGATTTTTATGAATCTTTATTTATGATGCCCATTCAAAATACCTAATTAAAAACATCACGACTTGTAAACGAATTTCGCTTCGCATTGGCATGACATTCACAATTCTCATAGGAATGCATGTAAATGTGAATGCATGTGATTATGTTTTCGAATTGCTAAAAGAACACTTCCTTTTTTGTTATCAGTGGACAGAACTTAAAAACGGTGTCTGTGTTCAAAGTTCCGTAACTTGAAAAGTACATGAATTATTTGCATGATTTTTGTACTAGAAGAACGCTCGTTGATTAGGCTTTCATATCCTAGATTTTGAAAGTGGTACAGGCAAAACATTCATTCAAAAATTGCTCCTGCCTTTTGGGTCTCGGTTTTTTTTTTACTCGCCCTGTATAGTAACTTTCTAAACATCTTTAATTTGGATATCCTACTGATCTTTGCGAATCTGTTTTGGGGGCAATTCAGAATATATTTTGAAAAAGATAACGACACTGAAAAGACGTTCGCTTATTGGCCTTCAAACGAAGTTTAATCTGGCTTCATACTTTCTCTTTCCATGAAGCGGTAATTCATTCGCAAAAAACTTAGGAAACCATACTTTTATTTTACAAATTGAGTACAGATAATTAAACAAAATAATTATGGGCAGCAAACAAAAGCAATGTACATCATTTCCTCCGCCAAGGAGGTTACGTTTTCACCGGTGTTGGTTGGTTGGTTTGTCTATGAGCAGGATAACTCAAGAAGTTGTAGACAGATTTTCATGAAAATTTGTGTAGGGGTGGTCCTTGGTACACGGATGACCCACTACAGATTTTGGACGTGATCCAGATGCAGGATCTTTTAAAGGATTCTCCACCTTTTGTATGTGCAAATATGCCATAGACCATGAAACTGGGGCACCCCTCCCGCCCCCCCCCCCGAAAAACCCTAATTGACCCGTCCATTTCTGGGCCATATACTGTACACACAGTGCAAGTGACAGGCCGTGTATGTTAAAGTCATTGCTAGCGAGCCCCTGTTTAAGACCTTAATGTACGTAAACAGTGACCCTATGGAAATGGCACAATTCTGCTTAATGCACAATTTTGATAATTCTGTATTCAACAAGTGAACAATACACATAAATACAGAGTCTTTCTGCCCTTTGATTTCAGAACATGATTGGGCATGTTAAAAGTTCCTCTCGTTGGATGTAGGCCTATACTAGCAATATATTGGGGAATTGTTTAGCCTTGGCGGAGGTCAAGTGCGCTCTTTGAGTATTTTCTAGTTGGTAATCTCTTAAGCATTTTTATTTAACCAACCAATTATCTTCATCGTCCCGAGCTTCGATAAAAGGGTCGCCAATTGTAAAAACTCAAAAAAATTACACTTTTCTCGTATACGTGGTATGTTTTAATATGCGATAACAAACGTTACCTTACAGTTATTGCTAAAAACTGTTGATCCTTTTAAACTCCGATGAGTTCTACTGAAGTTTACGACACACGTAGGACAAAAACATACTAAGTTCCTGTTTGACGACTTCCTCTGGCATGTGCACCATTTTTGAGGCTGGGTAGGCCATGTTCAAGTCCCAGATGTCTAAAAACCACGCTGCCGTTCCTTGAAAAGTTTCTCGCAAGATTTTGCCCAATTGATACAGCATGAAGTTGTTGTAGAATATTCGGCCTTCTAAGCCTGGCTGATCTCTAGGGTGTGAGCCCTTGACAACGACTGGAGCATTGGGGCATCTAGCCCGGAATCTTAGAAGAGCCTCCCGTAACAGGGAAACTCGTTCCAGAAACATGTCTTTAGTCCACTGAGGGTAGTGCGCCCAAGGACTTATCAAGATGACATAATTGCAACTCTTGTCTTTTAAGGCGTCCAGGACATCCACCTCGAAACTGAAAAGGTTGAAGGGTGTGGGTCTGGGGTTTCTTGTCAAGCACAACGGATGAAATTTAAAAACTGTGGTCAAGTTAAATTCATCAAAGTGTCGGTAGATGTTGTTCTGCTCCAGGTTGTCCTTCCTGACGAAGGGAACCCCCAGCATTCCCGAGAGGAGCTCATACCACTGACGAGACGTGGAGTCGCCAAGCAGGTACACCGTCTTATTCACCAGACACCTGCCGATGTCCCTGGGCACCTTCCACTGTTTGGTTCGGCAGGCTAAGGATACCCATGTTTTAGAGTCCCGCCAGTAGCCCGAGCTGAGAGGTTTAGGCTGGTCCGGTTCGCACTCGGGTAATTGTTTCAGAAGCTGGTCTTTTCTTGAGTCTGTTGATGTTTTGTCGAAATAAAAACACATGTAACAGCTTGTTACTTCATTTCACATCTACACACCTTGTAAAACATTGTGTTTAAGGGTAAACAATCATTATGAATCACACTGGACTCGTTCCCTTTCTTATTACTTTCCACCGCTCTTTTGAGTAAAATCTTGGGGATCGATATTGGAACTCTCCTCCCCCACAAATAATATTTATGTTCTCAACACTGTTCTGACATGCTTACCACTCTCTATAAACTTTCCATCAATTTTTCAAAACTGCCGATCATAAATTTTCTAATTCCTATACTGATACACTGCAAACATATATTGCCTCATATTGGTATGTGGTCTATGGTTAGGGTTCGCGACTCATGATCAGATATTCAGGGGAGCGAATCAAGCTACTGGTCATTATGTTGTGTCCTTGGGCAAGCCACTTTACTCGGATGCCTCTTTCCCACCCAGGAGTATAAATGGGTATACCGGCATTACATGAGAGTAACCTGTGATGGACTGGCATCCCACCACATCTTGGGGGGGGGGGTATAGATATTCTCAGTCGTATCATGGCAAGGAAACCGGAGATAAACGCCTGCCTGATGAGAGATATTCTTGATATTGGTCTTGTGACAGACTTTCCTTTTTTACATTTTTTGTACCCCTTCGGGTAACCAGTGAAGTGAGAAAAGAAGTCAAAATGCAGTACGACAGCTAGAGGGCGCTATAATAAAGAACCGATTATTGTCACAACCATACTGAATGTACTTACCATTCGCGATTTCGATGGTTTTCGTGCTCAGTCTACGTGAGTAGTATTCGCTATGAAATAAGAGATTTTAAAACAACATTGTTTGAGACCAAAAAATATTAACCCTTCTGCTGTCTGACTGTATGGGCTCCGTGCACAGGTACTCCTTCGAGGCATAAAAGGAGAGTTAGGGGAGACCTTGACTGGTTCAAATAGGGGGGGGGGGGGGAAAACAGTTGGGGGGGGGGGCATTCGAAAAAAAATCTTAAGCCTGTGTACGCACTCGCGTGCCCATTGTCAATGGTCCGGAAATACGCCATTGAGAAGTGTTGTCGGTTTTATGAATGAGAAATGTGTCAAACCACAGAAAGGTGAATAATGTACAACAAAATGTGCAAAGACGTTGGCTGCATCTACGGCTGTATAAATGCATGTTGGTTACTTACTCCCCTAGTACTTTCATCCCACAAAGAATACCAACAAATAGAAACTGATTTCTTTATTTATTTATTTACCGCGGACACTTACATATATGAAGTATCTACACGAAAATAGCCTTTATCAACAAACGGGAAAACAAGGTCGCAGAAATAGATGGACCGTGAAATTAGTGAAACTTCACAGTCACTCAAGCCCCTATGATTCCCACTTTACTCACCCTTGAAATAAGTCTCCTCTTCCCTTGGACAGCTCGCGCGCCCTCTCGCGGATCCGTGTGTTGTTATTGTAGACTGCCACCAACGAGTCGCATTTCAGTCCGTGCGCGGGTTCGCCGCAGAGGAGCACCGTTTTCCCCAGCGCGTACGGGTGCGAAAGCTCGCATTTCCCAGTCCAAGGTCCTCCTCGTCTGAGCACACAGGAAGTGGTGGACTTATTCACACCGTCCTCGAACCTGCCAAGCCAGTTGATGCGGTCGTAGGCGTTCCAAACCGTCTGCACGAGATAATCCACGGCCTCGCTGGGGTGCACCATAGTGATGTGTATGCTAGCCTTACCGGACCAGCCAGCGAAGAAGTAGACGCTGTACGAGCCGTTGGCGTGGTCCAGCACTCGGCCCGACGTGCTGCCTCCCCCTTTGGTGGCGAGGGTTGCGTACCAGAAATCCCCGCCCATAGTCCGCGGTTGATTGGACTTGTCACGAGCCTCAATCATTATTCGAAACATCTGAGCATTGATAGAAAAAAAAACGAATACAAAGTCATTTTGATAGGAACATCGATAAATAACTCCAAATCTCATTATTGTGCAGAAGTTTTTTGCCATTTTTTTGATATTGCCAATGTTGGATGGCGCTGTCCGTTCAACTTACTGGAATGCAATCGTTTCATGTCTTAGGAATGACAACGAAGAAAAATTGTAAACATTAAGCGTACACCCAAGAGAGGTCCACCCAAGAGAGGTCAAATTTGAGGGAAACCTACTCGAGAAGGTGGGAACTGACACCAAATGTATATGGTGCACCTGGTGGGATTCGAACCGAAATCTCTATAGGTTGAAAACGATGGGCAAATATGGTTACTACCACACACCATACCTAACCAAAGTGAGGTTTGACTTCAATTTTAACAGGAATTAATCTTCCCAGGCGCGGTTCCTTCTACGGGGAGCTGAGGGGCTCAAAAACTTTTGTCTAGCCCCCCCCCCCCCCCAATAAAATCCCCCCAAAAGGGCAGTAGCAAAAGTTAGAAGGTGACATGCGAACGGTCTCTCCTTCCAAAAAAATAGTTGTGAGAAGGGGGCATTTTGTACACTATGAGGTATAGTATGCATGGTTGTAGGACTTCATGATTTCATCAGCGCCCCATTTGAAAATATGGTACGAGTCTTGATTTTTGGAGGCCAAAGTGGCCAAAAAACGGTCTCCATTTCAATTCAGCAGGCCTCCCTGCCGAAAATCATGAAACCACCCCTGCTAGCCCCCCCCCCCCCAAAGTATAGGCTGACCCCGTCTGAATCTTCCCCGTATGTAAGCCTACATAATGGATTGTGTGGATTAGCACGAATTTGATAAGACATTGTTTCCTTCTCCATGGGCGTCGCCAGGATTTTTTTCTGGAGGGGGCAAAGCATACTTCCCCCCAAAAAAATCCCTGAATTTTCCCCAGCATATTCTCGATTTATAATTTTTCGAGGGTAGGCAGGGACTACTTTTCCTCCTTTTTTTAACCTTGCCCCCCCCCCCCCCCCCCTCGCGACGCCCATGTCCCTCTCTGTACCTCCCCTTCCGTGACATTTGCTGGGCTTGTCGGCGAGATGATTGAGGTCTTGTAGCTAGTCATGCCCACGTTACCCCGCCGATGTTGCCACCTGCCGGGCAAACCTTTCTCCACTGGCCCGGGCACTTCTTGGGCGATGTATTTGGTGTTCCGGGCGGTGGGGATGGCGTTGAAACGTGGCCACGCTGCTGGGGTGACGACATGGACGTCGTATTTCTTCTGGACCATTTGGATGGGCTCAGTCGTGTCTTGAACCTGAATTAGGCAGGCAGGAAAACGAATTTGTGAATGCAGAAACTCAAGGCCGAGCTGTTTAAAATTGCACTTTTTAATACAGATGAGTAAAAAAAAAAGCGAAACCTAAACCCCCCAAAATATGTTTCATATTTTAAAAAAAAAAAAAAAAAAAAAAAGTATGTAACACCAAAAATAATAATGACTGGAAAGCCAATTTTATAAACTAATTTTAGATGACAAAATTACCGAAATTGCTCAATCCGTTCACAGTGTATCACCGTTTAAATGCGACGACCTTAAAACCTCTCTCGTCCAAAAATGCGATTTCGAATCGTCGTCACAATTGTCTTCAAACATCACAGCGATAAAACCTTAGTTTAAAAGTTTAAAATATCAAAGTTCCTTTGAACGCCCGCTTTTAAAAGAAAAGCTGATTGTATAAATCATATTGTTTGCCTACTGAAGCACGGTTGTTAAATGGGCCCGGGAAGCAGTCATGGCCGCGGCCGCTAATCCTCATTGGAAATGCAGTTGCCAGCTGTGGTATGCCGTGGCACACGGCTAGTGGGTAGTCCCGCTACCACACAAAGGCAGTGCAGTCATGCGGGCCACTTGCTTTATGTGTGGAGGAATGTCCCCATTATAACCCGTGCTTAAGGGGTTATTAAAGATATTGTGCAGGCCTACTCCAGTTGTTGACAGTTGTTGAAAAAGTCTTGTGTGTCATTCTGTGAGCAATTTCAGATAAATTGCCAGATAAAAAAAAAAAATTGGGTTATGCAATTCTCCGGTTGATGAACTGACACTTTTACAGTAAATTGAAGATTTATTTAGAATAACAATTTTTGCAAAAAGACAATCTTAAATTTGAATACAAAACCCAGGCTTTTTGTCTGGCTATATCTCCATTTCAGGCTTTCAACACGTCGCAAATAATTTTTTTGACATCTACAAAAGTAAGTGTGGTGTGTTTGCAAGCATCTCGTCAACCTTGGCCTAGTCGCTTCGTTTCACCCTCCGGGTTGCTTAGAAACAATCCGTTGATATAGAAACACAGTGGCTTTTGTAAGCAGCGGCTGCCTCCACGCCCGTACGCAGCTATAGCAGACTTGACCCAAGTCTGGGTCTTTGTTTGGTTTGTGTAGTAAGCGGATACGCACGTACACACATACATGTTTACGTTACATACATTCTCTATTATTTTTTGTTCGTGTAGTTAAGAAAAACCTGTGATAAAATTTTTTTTTACTCACACTGTGAACATTTTTTAAACAATTTTTTCCTATGATTCCCTTTAGTGTTTCTCTTCATTTTGCCACGGATAAATTACCAAAAAATGCATCTCAACCTGTTTTCCAGAGAGGGGGACACACTGTGTGGACGTGGGCAAGTCCACACAACGTCGCTGCTACCTGGTTTATGTGGACCTCTTTTGTTCGGAAGTCCACACAGTGAATGTAATGCTTGTACACACATTACTGTGGGGACTACACAGGTGATGTCCCGAGATATTATGGGAACCAGACTAAAGACGCGATGGGGACAGCCAAAAATCCCAATAACTCGGTCCTAATTTGCCCAATATTAAAACAAACTTGATGTTTTTACACCCCCCACGCACAGTCAATCTTATAAATGGTTTCATTGCCCGCAACGGTACCCGCTGCTATACTTCCGATTCGAACCAGCCACCCGATCCCGCAAGCTCGGTGGCGGAGTGGCAAGACGTCTGCACTAGAAAGCAGGAGGTCGTGGGTTCGAGTCCCATTCGAGTGATTATTTTCAACTTTCACTCGGCGGCAACACACTGAGTATACAGTGTAAATGCGTCGGTATAAACACATTTGATTGGGGAGCTAATATTTCTTTTGAAATCCACAAACAAATAATTGTAAAGCTCTCTCCCTCCCCCCCCCCCCTCCCCCCCCTCCCCCCCCCCCCCCCGGCCAAAACAAAATCTTGGCGATGAGCTGTGTTTAAGGTTTGGTCAAATACATTATTGCTTATTCCTTGATTATCTTCTTTTTTTCTGATATATAAAATAAACTAAACTATTCAAATTTCTGCATGCATCATAAAATGTTCTCTCCTTCAACAGTATGTGGTCAACATAATTATTGTTCTGAACAATGGACATAATTTATAAGAAAAAATTAAAAAAAATTCACCAAGCACCTGTTCGCTGTTCAAATGCATTGGGACTTACATCCCATTGGGACTTACGATCGCAGGCAATGATATAGGATTATGTTCGTGCCAATGCACTTATGCACCACTTAGTTAGTCTGGTTCCCAGACCAAAAGATTCTGACTATTCTGAAATTGTACAGACGACGTATATTACACCCGTTGAATACCAGCAGAAAAAAATATCACATAATTTCCATCAGTTACAGACAGACTAAACTCATGAACATTTATGAGAACATAAAAAAAATGAATATTACAATCACATTATGAGCTGAGATTGTCCAAATCTGAAAACCATTCTGAAAGAAAAAGATATTTTAGGGGGGAAAAAACACATCTTTCCAATAAAAATTCTTCAAAGCCCTCGTAAATCAATCCAATTTTAAAACCATTTCTCCAGTTTCCCTGAACAAATGAAAGACACCATGTAGAAAAGACTGTATCTATATAATGATGCCATTTTCGAGTTATTGCGATTAGGATAGTTCAAGAAAGAACGACTTATCCACCGACGTTTATTGTCAGCGCAACAACGTTTATGCCGCGCCCAACACACGTTAGTTACGGTAGGCCTACCTGCCTGATGATATTTATTCGGGAAGCGAATACAGAAGTCAACTCGTACCCGAGTCACATCGTATCTATCGAATCGTACCCGTCCCAGGTTAACTTGTATACCTACGCCATGTCGTAGCCGCCTACACGAATTAACTTCAACAAACTAGCCATCATTTTAAACAAACAACTTTGGTATAGAAATACCTCCAAAATGTCAACGGTAGAGATTGTGAGTGTGGGCGCTTTTTGCCGCTGACCCATTAGACGCAGCGTGATTTTCCGAATGGCGGAAGCCGGGCCGGTGCCTCCAGTGGACGGCCCAACGTGGCCGCCCGTGCACGGTGACATAGTTGTGCCGGAGCGAGATTCGTACCGTTTGCCGTTTTTGAACGGTCTAATTTTTCATCCTTTTTACTTTGTTTCGACCCAAACTATGCATTACTATTTTGTTTTTGTATTCTCCTACTATTGCATCAGATGAAAAGGTGAGTTTTTTTTCAGAACACACAGAAGTAGGCCGATCAAAATGTGAGTACAATTTGTACATGTACACACATGTACATGTATATGTACATGTATTATGTACGCACGTGCGCACACCTATTCGCAATAACTCGTCAACCCGATAATGAAAATGTTTTGTCTCATTCAAATGCCGTGACTATGTTTGGGGAAACTGGGAAACATTTTTAAAAAAATCAGACTTAAGTTGTCGCTTTTTACCGATGATGGCATGGAAATGGAAAGCAGACAAGGATCTAAAACAACATTTTTATGAAAACGTCGAATTTAAATCACAAAACAAATGGTGAATGAAATAAAAACGAAGGTATTTAATTTCTTCCGGTGGCATGTATTTCACTGAATCTGTCAAAATGTACATGATGTTTTTCAGATGAAAGTGTGTGCGTCTTTCCTCTACGTGGCGCTGCAATTTCGACGAACCACTGGCATTTATTAGCGACATGTTGGCACATGATCACAAACTGAATGGAAAGCATGAAACTTACGTATGTCGGACATAATGTAACAAAGACATAATCGTCATAAAACAAATCATGGTTGTCGTTTTTTTGTTCACATAACTGTTATAAGAAATTTGTCATTGATACTCTTGTGTCTGCTTGTTTTTTTACTTTATTCATTTTGTTGTCTTATTAATCTGTTCGTGTCTCCCTTCCCAGTTTCATGTCTTGTTCTTTTGTTTAGTCTACGTTTCGCTTTTGATTTTTTTTGTATTTTACTTTTAAAAAGCATCATGTGTAGCTTACTTAACTCTTTGTGGATTTTAACTTCAATTGTGAATAAGAGATGACTTTTATTGACATGAAAAAATGCAATTGAAGCTAGACGGATATAATTTTGTTTGATAGAAGCTAAAGTGACAGACGTACGCGTAATAACGAAACCCGGTAACCTAGATCAACAACACTGTTTTTTGATGTAACTTTCAAGAGATTTCACGCTGGAAATATGTGTACATTTTTGTCTGTCTTTGTCTTGATTTCTGGGAATTGAGCTAAAAATATCTGTCCGGAAACGACACAAAGACGAATCATTTATTCTACAGCAATAATTATGGTCGACAAAAACGACACAAAACTTAAATTTAAACGAAGATAGCGTGACTATAACATGAGCACATTGTATATTCAATTCAAGAGAACAATAGTTTTCCTACATTTGGAAAGGGTCGTATCTTTTGTTTTGTTTGTTTGTGGAAATGAAACTGAAAATGAATACAAATTACAACAAACTCAATGTCATAAAAATCCTTTACAGAAGCCTTAACGTGTGAAGGAATACTGGAAACCATCCTCAAAAACCTGTCTGCGGTCAATTAAGCAGCTAAGCATTTGAAATTGTTGCAAAAAGCGGTGCCATTTTTACATGAATGCTTGTACTCTATATGTGTAAAGATTTTTTTTTTTTTGGCCTATTTATGTATACACCATCGAAAATGGGGATCATGGCATTCTATGGCGTACACGCGGTAACAAAAGCTTTGTGCATGTCAAATTGTCAATACATGTACATGTATTCAAATTGGTTGGCCCTGCGTTAGGGACCATCTGGAAAAGTGCCGCGCTGGCTGGTTTCTAATATTAATATAATATGCAAAAAAGGCGGTGTGCAGACTAGCACGGGCATGTATAATATATATTGAAAGCTTTTAGCTTCATCTGTGACACTAGGCCTTTATAAAACTGACTAACACAGCTTAGGCAATAATTATTCAATACTATCCGAGAAAAATTTCATTGAGCAGGACTTCGTCTATTTTTATTCGCTCGTACCCACCGTCCTGCATAGAGGACGCTGGGAAGGGCTGATGAGCTTCACAGAATCTTGTGAAGGAAATGGGGATCATGGCATTCTAGGAAACTTATCATGAGCTAAGTATAAAGCATCTGTCTGCAGCTGTTAAGACCGCGGCTGTCCAATCATGGGCATCGCCAGGAGTTTTCGGGGGGGGGGGGGGCAAAGCAAATGTTTCCCCAAAATTCCTTTACTTTTTCATTATTTATACTCTCAATTTATCATTTTTCCAAGCGTGAGCAGGGGAACATTTGCCCTAACCCCCCCCCCCCCCCCCCCATCAAATTAACAGCAATGTGGCTTCGAACCTCTTTTCCCTTTTTTTTTTTCGTATTCGGGGGGCGCCCCCTCCCCCCCCCCCGCGAAGCCCATGTATCCATGCGCGCAAATGCTATCCGAAAACTTTCTCATAGAAATGCATACATTCCATATACTGGATGTGATTTCTTTTTCATTGCGGACCATGTGGACACAATAATTGTGAGCGTCGTATAACCCTTCGTGAATTCGAAACGGAGCCTGAGCAACTGACGGGAGTTGAAAATATACAAAACAGATACGTTTACAGATGTTCCTACATTATTACGCTTTTCAACGAAGAAAGGGCATTTATGAATGGGTATAAAAGAGTGATGAATGACTCATTGTTCAGTCTTGACGGCCACTTAAAACCGTGCAGGGTTGCGGCCGTGTGATGACTTGCTGGTCACAGGTCACGCAATATCTATCCAATCAGAGCGTCAATCAAGCCCTTCCCAGCGTCCTGTTTGCAGGGCGGGGGGGGGGGGAGTACCACGGGCAAGACACGGGGGCTTCATTACACATTTTTTTTTTGGGGGGGGAAGATACATGTAATTCTGAAATCCCGTATTGGGGATCAAAATGTGGGACATTTTATTTCATTTTCATTTATTTCCACCAGCCAACAGCGAATAGCCGCCAATTAGAGGCCTAGTAAAACAAGAGAGTTGGGGAGACCTATAGACTGGTTCCCGGTCCGTCCACAACGGATTTCGAATTATCCAAAGTCATTGGGGGCGGGGATTAGTCTGGGAGATAATAGAAAGACACATCCGAACGCATGCTGAAAGAACACTTACACTTTTTTGTGATCCGTGGACAGAACTTTAAAACAGTAGTTGTGTTTAACATTACGTAACTTGAAAAGTGCATGAGTGATTTGAATGATTCTTGTACTAAAACATAGCTTATTAATTGGGCTTTCATATCCTAGATTTTGATAGTGCTACATGCAGAACTTGACGCACCTTGTATTTTATACACCTCATGGGGGAGCCTGTACTTAAAAAAAAAATCCCCACTGTTTGGTAGTTGCACTGTTGGAGGTTAATGTTTACCACCAGAGCGGAAAGAGTCCTTAGAAATGCTACGGTAAAAGCTACGGTAATAGAAATGCTACGGTAAGAGTCCTTGGGAAAGTTCAGCTCTGTCATACTGAAACTGAATTCTGATACACATAGGGAAAAGCCTGCCCTGCTGAGAAGAGACAGGGTCAAAGTCATCGGTGCATGGAGACGATACACGTATGCCGTGATGTAAAACGTGTACATTTGTATATTAGTGGTTCACCTGCTGTGTAAAAAACATGGTGGTTCATTGTAATTTGTATGGACTCACATGCAAAAATCTATGTGACGAGTCTTGAAAATGAGGGTGATCTTCGATGGTGAAAACGGTCAAGAAGAGTCCATATCAATCATGAATCAGCTGGTGTAAAAACAATTTGAGTGACAAAATTCGCTGGAAAAGCGCAAAGCAGCAGAGGCGCAACCTTTCGGCGCGACCATTGTTAATCCGTTTTTCTAGTCAACAAAACGACCTCTTCACCCCAAAAATCATGTTGTTGTTTTTCCTCTTTGAAAAACCACTTCCTATACTGAAATTGGGATTGAATTTCCTGCATGAGCGGTGTTTAATCAGGAAAAGATCAACGAAGCAAAATATAAAACAGTGGAACAGAATGTGTTCGTAACTAAACCTTACTGTTATCTTAAGGGTTGTCTAACGAGTTTAAAGAGCCATGCGATGTAATATTTTAATGCAATCGTTGAAGGATTACAAACCTTGTTTCACCCATACTGTATCAAAAGACAAATTTCGATTCGTTGATCGCCGGCAGTTCCTGCTCATTTTTGGGGTTTTTTTTCATCCAGCAAAAGGGAAGAAACACTTACTGTTCTTGTTGTTGTTGTTGTTGTTAGTGCTGACAGAGCGGCGTAGCCTAGTATGACGACGACACACATTATCACCGGAAGGGCTAGGAGAAACAGTCGGGGAAGCTTGATCCGAAAGCGCCTCATGATAAGCCTACTCTACGATCGGTGATGGAAAGGCAGATCAACTAAAATTATGAAGGAGTAAAATATAATTCACCGATGATGCTAATTTATTGTGTAGATGGAAGTTAGTCGTGACGGCACGTATGGCAGCGATAACCTAAACTATGGGCGAGAGAAGGCGACGACCGTGGTTGATCGTGTACTACGTGCACTGAACCAATTCAAGCCCCATTGAAAACAGTGTCAAATTAACAAAGTTCAGGGCCAAATAACATGCAAACCGACATCACTGGGGTTTCTCAAACCAAAATTAAATTATTGTCTTGTCCTTTATGTTTTCATTTCTTTTCAATTTTGGGTAGAATAGCCGATTACATTTTTAAAATATTCACACCAAAACAAAATCACCTCCCGAAAAGTGGTAGTTCCCAAGTCTGCATGTAGCCATTTTACAAGTGGCATCCTTCCAGTTTCTCAGGCAAATAGGACCCATTTTTCAACCAAAAATTTATCAAGCCTGCCCTCAGATGGAAGCCCAAAAATCAGGGAGTTGATTCCTGGCTATATTTACACAATTCCACAGTTTTTAAAGCCAAACGATCTCTTTTTCTAAAAGATATTGTGTTCGCGTAGAAATTCTCACCTGATTTAGTTCACTACACCCTGTAATGTTTAGACTGGCTTCCCAGTCGTTGATTTACTTGTGTGCCCTTGTTGATATGTATAGTCACTGTGAAAACGGTATGAGCTTTATTCATGAGTCGGCCATATTGAATTGAAAGTCGAGGTAACCTCTTCATTTTTTGGAACTCGCGAAGAGAAATGAAAGCAATTACACACTGTTAATTACAAATTAATACCAGTATGCTCTGATAAATAATGTAAAATTTGTGATTAAACATGCCCTAATGTTTCAAGCCACATTAACAAAAAAATGAAAGTGAGGCTAGAATGTATAAATAGTCTGGCACAATTCCATTCAACAGTTTACAATTTATAAAGTTGATTCAATACAACACATCTGGTGACATTTATTGAACGAATTGAAAATTCAATTTCACCTCCTGGTTTCAGGTCTGTTTCATTATTTTTCTTTGATCAGTCAACGGGGTATATCTCCATAAAATAATTAATACAAATTGATCACATCGTTGTTATTTATTTTCATACCGGAACGGATTAACATTTTAACCCTCTATTTTCTTTAAATTTCCAAACTTAAATTGCTTATATTTTAATTACAAATAATCAATTCCCAATCAAAACGTCAAAATTACGGTGCTATAGAAATCCAATTTTTGGGGGGTGATTCTGTCAACAAATCTGCCGTTTTGCAATCCCTTTGACAAAATAAGCTAGACGTTTGAAACTTCCAATCGCTTAAACAAACTCAGTATCCGTGCTGAGCTTACACTTTGTGCTTTCGTCGACTCACGATTTCCGAAGGTCATGGGATCCGTGTTTGGATAATAAAAGCGGCCACGTGGGATATAATACACGTTTGTCAAAGTAAAAAAAAAAGTTAAAAAACACCTGACAAAGGAAAACAGGTGTGTGGCTTTCTATGCCCGTTTGGCCTCAGCGCTACACGCCCCCAAACAAAACAAATTTATTGTTTATGTTGTATATTTGCTATGGAAGTGTAGATAGGACATGGTTAAAAATAAATCTAATTCGTACGTACGCATTAGTTTTATTTTTAACCATGTCCTATCTACATTGTACACTTCCATAAGTTGCGCATGGACTCGGCCCATATTGTGCAGGCGTAAAATAAACAGAAGTAATTCTATTTTCAAATAGTTCGGTTTTTTTTTTACAAAATCAAAATGACATTTTGATCGAAAAATTCTAAAGAATGATTGGACCCGATGTCGGATAATTCGCAAGAAGGTGCAAAAATTCACGAATACGCCCTCAACCCTCCCCAACACAATAGTGATAAGTTATATAACCCAGAACATTTTGATAATTTAATCGTGCGAGTTCGGTCCATAATTTATGATTTTGTAATCGGTTTTTCTTTACTTTCTTTGGATTATTCCGATGAAGGTTTGATAAATTTCCCCTCCTTGGATGAGAAAATGGGGCCAATTAACGAATAGCAAGCGAAATCCAAATCTGGTGGAAAATGTACATCGATAATAAAAAATATAAATTAAATAAAAGTTACAAAATGAACAGGTAGAAGGTAAGAATCGTTGACTTCGATAATCAGCTTAAATGGTGATCTGAGCCACTGTTGTCATGTAAGGTATATCCTGTTGTTCTCCAATATCACAATATTCTGATAAAAAAAAGGTTAACCACATTGTAATGAAACTGGCAAATATGCAAAACAAACATTGTCAATATCAGAACAGACACAAAAGTGTTGTTTAATAATTCCACTCGTTTGTAATTTCGGAGCAATAATCTCGGAGTCGTTCTTGATGAGCAACGGACATTGGCCGACCACACTGGTTATTTTGTCAAGAAGATCTCGCAGACAATAATTATGGTTCCTAAGACGGTTCCGATTGTGAGGGATGTCGGACGTACTTGTAAGTTACGATGCACTTGTAAGTTTAACGGTGTGCGGCAACAGCGCCACCTTGCGGCGGCCTTGGCATTCCTCACGTTGCCATCGCCTCCGCTGTTGGCCTGTCCGCTGCACACCAACTTCAGTGGCTGAAATAAAACATCACATATAGAGATCCGAATCCTGGGTGTTTGCTGTGTTCTTTACCAAATCACCACAGCTGACCAAACAGCCCCCCCCCCCACAAGTGTCAGAAGTGGGATCTCTTTTTTCAGCCAGTCTGCCAGCAGCGGGGGATTGAGGATCCGTCACTGAATTCAGAGTCGTCGAGATGGCAACCCACGTCAGCGTACGGTCACTAACAGAAGAAAAGGCGAGGAAATTTTGCCTGGTTGGAGGGCGTCTGCCTCTCCAAAGCCTGAAAGGGTGTTACCCTGATGCAACCGGGCTGATTCACAAAATTGACCAGGACAATGAACTGATTCTGCCAATTGTGAATGGGGCCATTCTCCCGCCAGAGGGGGGATGGGAAGTAGTAGAGTACACACCGCTTACCAGAGCCGAGATCAAAACAGAACCGCCCCATACCGAGTCCCCATCAGAGGAGCTCCTGCGTGCGCTCGTAGCCAAACCATCCCAAGTCGTGATGGCACCCGAGCGCAAACTACCGGTATTCGAGGGACGAGATGATGAAAAGTCGGTGCCCGTTGATGACTTTGTGACAGCAATGAACCACGCTTATGAGAGATACCACATCCCGGAAGACCAGCGGGGCCAATTTCTACTGGATTCACTCCGGGGTGGTCCGAAAGTTGAAGTGCGGTCACTGTTGTCATCCGGTAAAACCACAAAGGAGGCCTTGAAGTACCTAACGACGTCATATGGGGAGACCCTAACAAGTGGAGAGTTGCAGCGGCGGTGTTTGGAACGACGACAGCAGCGTGGTGAGTCCATTCGTCAGTTTGGCGTGGAGCTACAACGACTGTTCCAACGACTGTTTAAGCGAGACCCCGGACTATACAAAGATCCAGACACCATCATCCGAGAGCAGTTCGTAGACGGCATCGAGCAAGAGGGGCTGAGGCACTCCTGCAGAGACTTTGTCGATCGCAATCCATCTATCTCCTTCGGAGAAGTGAAGGACTGGGCCATAAAGCGGGAGGAACGAGAACGGGCCCGAGCGCAGACTACAGCCTTTCAAAGTACCTCATCGGCTATGGAGGCTGGGATGAAACCTGACGCAATCCAGCGACTGGAGAAACAGATGCAAGAAATCATGGTATCTGTGAAATCCCTCGCCGAGAGGATTCCACCTGCTGAAAGACTGCCTACTCCGATTTCCCCCCAAGCCCTTTTGGCACAGCCTGGGGGCCAACCTCCCAGACCTTGGTGGCACCAGACAGACTACCCCAACTTCCCAAAGCCGAGAGCCGTTGACAACCCGTATACTGCACCAGTTCAGTCCACTCCAAGATGCTTCAGGTGTGGCCAACCCGGACATTTTGCGAGGAATTGCCTCAACTCTGCTCGGCCGCGCCCAAACCCCCCACCCCCTTCACCATTAGGAGCCATGGGTCCTTCGGGAAACTAGTACATCCTACTGTTGGGAGCCAAACAGTGGGGAATGGAATAACTGGCTCAACTCATCATGACTTACCTGGTTTTCAAGCACGTGCTGCCTCAGATTGTTATGCAGTTGATGTGAAGTTTGGAAACCAGACTGTTTCTTGCTTGTTGGACACAGGATCCATGGTCACTACCATCACCAAGGGCTACTTTGACAGCGTCCTGGCACCAAAGGGTGTGAAACTTGAGAGTATTCCAGAGAAATTCAGACTCATCTCAGCTAATGGCGCAAACATCCCCTATGTAGGATGTTTTGAGACTGATGTGCATTTGCTGGGAGTGACTGTTCCATCCCGACTCGTTTTAGTCATACAAGAGGCAGGGTCTAATGCTAGTCCCTCTAATGCCCCAGGCATTGTGGGGATGAACATTTTGTCTGACTGTTGGTCTAAACTAATTGACAGTCATGGACAGGGATACCTCCGCAAACTTCAAGTGGACGGCGTTGAACCGGTGTGGGAGAAGACGCTGCAGGCCATTAGGAAGCGTCGAGCTTTTAACGAGGTCCAAGCTGCCATTGGGAAGGTGCACTTGAAAAGAGGACCCCCTCTGCTAGTCCCTGCCCAGCACGCTGTTGTTGCAGAGGCGTCTGCACGGAGAGCACCAGGAGATGTTGAGTACAAAGCAGTTCTCGAACCGTTTGAAGGTACCAACCTCCCGCGGGGTGTTCAGGTGGTGAGAGGATTGGTGACTGTTTCCTTGGGAAAACTGGCTGTGGTGCTGATGAATGACAGTGAGCAGGATGTTCTTCTGCCAGAACGCAGTTGTTTGGGTACCCTTTATCATGGAGACGTTGTAGAGGAGGTCCCGATGAACAAATCTGGAGAGACCCCAATGAGTCCCGTCTGCCACGATGTCACCCCAGCATGTGGGCAATCCAACTCAGACCCGCCAACAACTGAAGTAAAGATTGATGCAAAATTGACGGGGCAGCAACTCAACAAATTTCGTACCCTTCTGTATAGATTTGATGATGTGTTCGCCAGAGGGGAGGGAGACTTAGGGTACACAGATGCTGTTCGACACCGAATAGAGACAGGGGATGCTCCCCCGATCCATCAACGCTACCGATCACTTCCTCCTTCCCAATATCAAGAAGTACGGGCTCATATACAGAAATTGATGGAGGCTGGCATTGTTCGTGAGAGTTCCAGTCCTTGGTCCGCTCCAATAGTGGTTGTGCGGAAGAAGGATCAGTCAATAAGACTCTGCGTCGACTATCGTCAGTTGAATACTGTCACCGTGAAGAACTCCTTCCCTCTCCCGAGGATTGATGAGACCCTGCAGACGCTGGGCGGGGCTAAATTCCTGAGTGTGCTCGATCTTGCTTCAGGTTACCATCAGGTGGCAATGGAGGAGCGAGACATTGAAAAGACGGCCTTCACAACCCCCTTTGGCTTGTTCGAGTACACAAGAATGCCTTTTGGTCTTTGCAACAGTCCTGCAACGTTCCAACGGCTGATGCAGAGATGTCTGGGAGACCAAGCATTGGAGTCTGTTCTCATCTACCTAGACGATATAATAGTGTTCTCGACTACTTTCGACGAGCATATCATACACCTGGAGACAGTATTCGCCAGGCTGCGCCACTATGGGTTGAAAGTCAAACCCCAGAAGTGCAGTTTTTTCAAGAAGGAGGTCAAATATCTCGGGCACCTGGTCGTGGCAGATGAAGGTATTAGGCCGGATCCTGATAAGGTCTCCGTCGTACAGGACTGGCCAGAGCCGACAACTGTGACTGAGCTCAGAAGCTTTCTGGGGTTCACCGGGTACTTTCGTAAGTTCATCCAGGGCTATTCCAGTATAGCGGCACCCTTACTGTCTCACCTTAGGGGTTTGAACACCAGGGAGAAGAATCGGGCTGGTTGCAAAAAATTGAATCTTGGCGATGAAGCGTCGAAGGCCTTTTCGTCCCTAAAGTCATCACTCCTTCAAGCACCCATACTTACCTTTGCAGACTTCAGTCGTCCCTTCATCGTTGAAACAGATGCTAGCTCACTAGGTCTGGGGGCAATACTTTCACAGCAGCAGGATGATGGGTCTAGACGAGTCATTGCCTACGCTTCTAGATCACTCCGGCCAGCCGAAAGGAATGACAAAAACTACTCTGCCTTCAAGTTGGAACTGCTGGGTGTCCGGTGGGCAGTGTGCCAAGCTTTCAGAGACTACCTTATGGGGAACAAAAGCACTGTCTATACTGATCACAACCCTCTGAAGTTCTTGGACTCTGCTAATCTTAGCTGTACCGAGCTCCGATGGGTGCAACAGCTAGCAGCTTTTGACTTCCAGTTAGAGTATCGACCAGGCAAGAAGAACCAAGCCCCAGATGCCCTGTCTAGGTTGAAACGGAGTTCTTCAGAAGTTCCAGATGGCCAGGTCACTGAGCTATCATCACAAGCCATACGAGCCTACTCAGGTGGTGATGTCGGGGCTGCGACAGAGATGCCCCCAAATCTAGCGCACCAAATTCGAGTTACCAGTGAAGAAGGAAGTCAGTGTCTTCCTGGATACAAACCAGGAGACCTCCGGAAGCTTCAGGAAGAAGATGTCCTTCTCCGGCGCATTCTGTTGTATGTGGAAAGAGGGAGGAGACCCTCCCGGGCTGAGAGAGAGGAAGACCCAAGGGATGTGATGTTGCTTCTGAAGCACTGGGGTCAACTCCACTTGAAGCAGGGTGTCCTCTTCCGTCGTGGAGTACGTCCTGAGGGAGGAAGTGTCGAGAGGCTTGTCACCCCAGCTGCTCTGATAGACACAGTGCTGAGATCTTTCCATGATGACTGCGGGCATTTTGGAGCGAGAAGGACACTGCGTCTGGTTCAGCCGTTGTTCTTTTGGCTGCGAATGGAGGTCTCAGTACGCACCTGGTGCCAGCAGTGTGAACGATGTGCGGTTGGGAAGAAACCTGTCAGGCAAACCCGTCCACCATTAGGGACCCTCCGAGCTACGGCACCCTTGGAAGTCGTGGCGATGGACTTCACTGTGTTGGAGGCATCCTCTGATGGCTATGAGAACGTCCTCGTCCTCACAGACATATTCACCAGGTTTGTTTGGGCTATACCTACCAAGGATCAGAAAGCACACACCGTGGCCAAGGCATTGATAAAATATGTCATCACACCCTTCGGAGCCCCTTTGAGATTACACTCCGATAATGGGCGGTGTTTTGAGGCACAAGTCATCACTGAACTTTGTCAACTGTATGGAATAGGTCGCTCCCACACTACCCCTTATCACCCCCAAGGGAACGGGATGTGTGAGCGATTTAATCGCACTCTCCACAACCTCCTTGTAACCTTGCCCTCCTCCAAAAAGTCAAGATGGACCGAACAACTTCCTCTGCTTGTTATGGCGTACAACAACAGCAAACATGCAACAACTGGCTATGAACCTTTCTTCCTCCTGTTTGGAAGGACGGCGCGGTTGCCCCAGCATCTTCTCTTGAGTGTTGATCATGACCAGATTGGTGGCGCGACTCAAGATGTCTACGTCAAAAAGCACCAGGAAGGGCTAGAGAGGGCCAGGCGGTTGGCAGTCAGCAACCAGGATAAAGGAGCAGAAGCCAGGCGTACATTGCATGACCAAGTTGTGTATGAGAGACCGATTAACACAGGGGAGTATGTCTTGGTACGAGATCGCTCGCATCGGGGACGGTCCAAAATCCAAGATTATTGGGAGCCAGAGCTATACATGGTCGTAGAGCGACCGTATGAGGGTCAGCCGATGTACATTGTCCAGAACCCTCGTGGCCAGCGTAAGATTCTGCATCGTTGTGAAATCAAGCATTGTCCTTGGGATCTCCCCGAACCCAAGATGGTGGCGGTTGACGAGACTACTTCCCCCTCTACTTCAGACGAGACGTCCCCCTCTACTTCACCCACCAGTGATTCAGCTGAGTGGGGTAGGTTACTCACCTGGGTCCCCAGGGTGGACGACCAGAGCTCGCAGGAGAAAGCAAGGCAGCTCAGTACTGGGTGTGAAGCAGCCGCCCACCCCATTACTGAAGTGCCAGCGGTATCAGCCAGTGACTCCGAGCCACCCCAGACCAGACCAGAGAACCAGACAGCACCCACAGGAGGCAAGAGCTCTACCAGAGAACCAGTTGAAGATCCCGGCTCCACAAGTGGTGCCAGCTCCCTCGCGGGGAGGACAGATGAAGCTCACCTACTAGGGGTCTCTACTGAGGAACCCACCGAGCCAGATCACTCCACGGGAGGCGTCAGGCGCTCCAAGCGTTCGACCAAAGGCAAGCCACCTAATAGGTTCCAATTCTCAAATGTAGTCAGATTACTTAACCGAGTCAAGCATATGGTTGCTCCAGAGGACACAATAGACACTGATGAATCTGGGGACTAATTTTTGAGATGTTTTTCCATTTCAACCATGTTCTAGACAGTTGACACACAAAACTACTTGTATGTGCATCACACTTAGCAAGGGAACCCCCAGTGCCCTATTAGTCCTGGTAAGCCAATTCTTAGGCCTGTCAAATGTTGACATTTATTTGACTTCATTGTTTCATGTTTAACAAGAGTTCCACTTTATATAGGAAGTCAATCAAAAGCTGTTGTTTATGATGTTTTGATTGTTGATGATTGTTTGCATGCATTTAAATCATTGTTAAGTAGTTATATAGTTTCAGTGTTAGAAGGCCACATACTTGTCGTCGAGGGCGACGACCTCTTAGCAAGGGAAGATTGTGAGGGATGTCGGACGTACTTGTAAGTTACGATGCACTTGTAAGTTTAACGGTGTGCGGCAACAGCGCCACCTTGCGGCGGCCTTGGCATTCCTCACGTTGCCATCGCCTCCGCTGTTGGCCTGTCCGCTGCACACCAACTTCAGTGGCTGAAATAAAACATCACATATAGAGATCCGAATCCTGGGTGTTTGCTGTGTTCTTTACCAAATCACCACAGCTGACCAAACAGCCCCCCCCCCCCACATATGGTTTCCCAATTCAACATAATGTTAAGTTCCGCCATGGTTATTTCGCTATTTGATTATTGTGAACCTGCCTGGCCCGGATATATATGTTTGGGCAGACATCACACAGAAGAGGATCACTGGAGGAGAGAGATGGACAAGTTGTGCTGTCCGGTGACTCACAATAGCCTATTAGCCTCTCCGTCGAACAAAATATATAAAAATAAACAACAATCTGAGTCTGAGAGAGTCCAATTTCTTCACAAATATTCATCTCAATATAAGTCTGTTTGAGATTTCGAAATTATTTCTGAAATGGGCCGCTTTAAAAAGTTACAGTCAATGACAGTAAACAATAAACATAAGCAAGTCGGTACATTTCACCCCAGACATGCAAGACCATGAAGAAAATGCCAGACGGATATTCTATAAAATTCCAAAAATGTCTTCTAAAATTAATTTTGGAATGATTAAAAAACTATAGTTCATTTAAATCATGGGGGAAAAAGACAAGACCCAACCTTGTTCTTTTTTCCGGAAAGAATTCCAATACAGTCGTTTTCCTAGTTCCGGATAGCAAACATCATTCAGGCTGCTTTGGCTCCACTACTCCACAAATTCAAGTGACATTGATTAAAAAGTTTACCTTGAGTGATGGAGATGTTACACAACAAATTTCCAAATTTAAACTCCTTTAAATTTGACTTTACGACGTCAAATGTATCGATGACCTTTTTCCTAGTTCCGGATCGGTTCAAACAGTTCCGAATCGATCAAAAACTGCTTTGCGCGAAAAAAAAAAATCGCGCGAGAAAATCAATTTTTTTTCAGCCAGAAAAACCCCGAATCAAGCCCATTCTGATTAAGTATTGTTTAATTTTGTTATTATTATTGTACATGAAGCGACTTCGCGCGGCAGCTTGTGCCGACATAACAGAATGTACAATCTTTTGACATGGGTTCAGAACTGGATTTTAGCTTCGCGGAGTTTTGAGCAGCGGTGTTTATTATTTACATTCGCCACTTTGTTCTTATTCCCTCTTCCTTTCCCCTTCCTTCTCTATTCTTCGGAACACTGGTGCCCAGGGCCTATGAAACACTTAATCCGGGCCTGCTGGTAGCGCTTCAGGGCCCCTCGAAAAGAATAGTGTGTTAAAGTCAGAGTTTTTAAAATGGCATATTGATTTCTTAAAAAAATCACCCGCGGAATTTTATGGAAACTGAAAAATCGCATGATGAGAAAAAAGTAAATCCTGCCAAAATGGACCTGTCACTTCCAAAAACTTCCGTGTGGACTCGTGCAACTCGATCACTCGTTTAAGCATGAATATCCATGGAATAATTTTGTGGCTGACCATTGTTTTGAACAAACTTGAAGGATTTATTTTCATTTACAAACAAATCTAAAAACGACCGTTGATAAGAACTGTATTAAAACGTGATCCAAACAAAATCTAAAATCCATCAGATGTAGGTAGGTATTAAAATCTTTGCGTCGTTATCATTTTCGTTCTCACGCAAGTACGCGATGAGAAAACAGACGTGATCGAACAAGGAGACTTGGTACGAAAAAGGTCGAAGGTAAAATTTGCTTTGAATTTATCCATTTCCAACTGATTTCTCATCTATTCTGAGGCAATTTTGTCAGTGTTTTAAATAAACAGATCTTATAACTCAACCCGTTAAAACAGTTGATAAAATTATACACAAATTGATAGATGTGATTTCTTTCATCTTTGCCGTATCCCAATAATTTTGGACTCGCCAGCCGGGCTACTTAAGGAATAGTTTGACTAGCCTGCCGCTGTTTTCACTAGCATTTGGCTAGTGGGCTACCGCTAATTTCGAACCCTGGTGATTTGGTCTTGTCCAATTGAGTATGCACATTGTCATTCTGACAAGCTGCTCAAACTGCATAATCGTCTTGCCAGAATGATTCTTAATGCTCATGCTAGAACACATATTAGCGATTTACATGAGGCACTCTCTTGGTCATCATTACCATCTCGTTGGGATTGTCATAGATTGTTGTTATGAGGTTTATAAATGTCTCAATAACCTCAGTCCAGCGTATATCAGTGCCCGTTTTGAAATGCTTTCCCATACTGCCAAAAGACCATTCTCACGGTACGCCATCTTAAAAATCATAGCGAGGCAAATAACTATAACAAGTATGACGGCCTAAATAGTGTGTGCGGTGAACGAATGACTCTCGCAAAGTTACAGCAGATTGACAATCGAAATGGTTCTCAGTTTAATTTTTAATGCTTAATTTGTATTCATGCAGATGAATTGGTAGTAAATGCAAATGCCAGTTTTTATTTGTACAACATACGGTATTATATATATATTTCTTGAATTCCTCAAAAGTGCATGACCAAGGCACTGTAGGCTCGCAAGCCTGAAGAAACCTGTAGAAAGAGGATAATGAGAAACTACAGTTTTAGAAGTGGGAGGAAAACCCCAGAAAAATAGTCTGGGAAAAACCAACGGAATAGGACTGAAAACCTATTTTAATATTAGACAAAAATATCATGAGTAATGTGACGTCATTTTTAAAATGCATACATCTAGAGAACTGCGAGGCTTACTAAGCAGCCGACTGCTATTTTTTTTAAATATATAAGTTCTTTTGTTATTTTTATTGTTTCTTCATTCTTATCTTAACTAGTTTTTACTGATAATGCTACCTTGTATAAATACAAAATATAAAGGTTTTGAAAATCTTAAAGTCCTATGCAACGAAATGCACCTTTTTGCCCAATTTAACCCTAAATTCAAATTTCGTTTTGCACTTTTCAAGATTATTTTTGTGCCTTTTCGATTTTATGCTAATGAAATTTGCACATTCATGAGAAAATTGTAATGCAATTTCATTGCCCAATTTAAACCTACTTTCAATTTTTGTTTGCAATTTTCAAGAGAATTTTGGTGATTATTCATGAACACAAATGTAATGTTATTTCAGGCACAAACCTCAATTTACAGCTATTTCAGGACGAAAAGTTGCCAGAATTTTTGATATTTTGATTTTGTTAACATTTTATTTGTTTTGGCGATTCGTTACTGTGTCAGTACATGGCAGTAAGCCAATGAGCAAACTTTTCTCACAAATATGTTCAAAAAGCAAATGTGTGGGTTTACAATTTGAACAGAAAACCCTTATACTGAACAGTGCCTTCCTTAAATGACATCACAGCAACAGCGCCCTTAGTTGTCTGGAAAGCATGAAAACATTTTTAAAATTTGAAGAGGTACAATGTTCAATCAAATTACCCAGAAAGGGATGTCAAACGTTCATACATTTAAAGAGGAGCAGAAAGTTGCACAAAATATGTTTCTGGATAAAAATCATTTCATGGACCCTGAATTAGTGTGGGTAACCGCTGACATCTTTTCCAATATTTTTTCAAAACTGCATACACTAAATTACATATAAAATTACAAATATAAACCCAACATTATTGACATGATTGAAGGTCTGTGATACAAATATTAACGCTTTTTTACACAGATACAACTTTATTTCCTATTTTTAGGAGATCGATTGTCTAAAGGGGGCATTTTGCTGTTACCACAAACGTAACTGAAAAACACTTTGAGTTCCTCGTGGACGACAAAGCTGGGCATATGGATGCCATTCCCAATAGGTGCGGCATTGTTTATGTCCCAAGTAGGTAGGTACCAGGCCCCTATGTCCCCCAAAACCCTCCGATTGATCTCCCCAATCCCTCTGGTCATGAAGTCGACCGAGAAGACGGTGCTTCTGACCCGTTCCCTTGGGTGGGGACCCTTGACGACGATTGGGGCGTCCGGACAGCGCCTCCGGAAGCGAAGTAATGCTTCCCGGAGGAGAAGGGTACGCTCTGTGTAGCTGTCTCGAGACCAGAAGCTGAAGTGGGCCCAGGGACTCACCACCAGGATGTAGTTGCACCTGGTGTCGTTCAACGCGTCTATCAAGTCGTGTTCGTAGAACACCCCTTCCAATCGCACGGCCCTGCTTCCCACCAGCTGCTTGGGGAATGAGATCAGTATGGACAGGTCTATATCGTCGTAATGCCTAAAACAGTGGAAGCCGAACTCGCCGGGTACCGGGGCAAACTTCTCGCCGAGGAGATCGATGGTGTGATGGAACCACTGCCGAGAGGTAGAGTCCCCGTACATCAAGAGCTGCTTGTTGCGTAAGCATGATGTAAGCGTGGATTTTTCAGTCCAGTCTTTGTTTTCGCAGATGAGGGAGTACCACTTGTTTTCCAACCAGTATCCATCGCTGATTTGTTGTTCTGTGTGGCAGCCTTGAATTACAGGCGTACTTGCACTGGGTGGTCCTAGTGTGGAAGAGAAACATAAAATATCAATATAATGGAGAAAGATTTAATCCAGCCAGTCGACACATCGGTCAGCAAACCAACTTGCAACTTTTGCAAGTCTGATTTAGTCACAATTTAGACTGTCACTGTTGTTCTACCACAATCCATCTGACAGGAAATCAACAGCAGTTCCGCCAATAATTGATTGTATTTCTTGGGTTGTCGGCTCAGACTGGTATTTACACTAATACGTTGTAATACTGTTTAAAAGTGCACCGAATTCGGTGGTTTCGTGTTTATTACAAACGTACCAGATATGTTGACGACGGGGTTCTCCAGTACGATCGGCACCTTTAAATGAGTTTTCGTTCTGAAACAGTGAAAAACAAGTGTTCAATAATTTGGACTAGGATTATTTCAAGTATAGATTTTTGCGTCGAAATTATTGTTAATAAACCTGATTTCCTTATGATTCCCTATTTTTGATTACGTGTATCTTATGCAAATGCGCATGCAAAGCGAATTTTCTCCATTCCGCTCCGACTCTTTCAAAAGACCTATAGACTTTGTTTCCAGAAGTAATTCATAATTACCTGGCAACCAAAGCCGCCTTTTCTCGGTTGAGTATCACGAGAGTACGGCGCATCTGTCTGTCGTCGCTCTTTGTGGAGACTAGCTTGTCACACTCCACACCTTCTGGCTTCTCGCAATAGAACACTGTCTTCCCCAAGGCGTTGGGTCTAGGGTACAAGCACATCCCAGTCAAATTCCCTGTTCTCGTCAACCGGCAAGTTGAGCTGGCAGTGTTTCCCTTGGGCGCCTGGAAGATCCCTTTCCACACGCCCCGCCCCTCGGCGGGCCATATCGTGTTGTTCATGTAATCCACTGCGTCATTGTCCAGAGCCCGGGTAACGGTAAGTGTGCCCGTGCCTGCCCAACCGGCGTAGGCGTAGATGCTATACGAGCCGTTCTTGTGGTCCACTACCCGCCCGGCAGTGCTGGCCTTGGGATTGGACTTGGAGCTCAGGAAGGCGTACCACACGCCCCCTCCTGAGCTGAGCAGGCTACCGTTCTGATGTCTGCAGGTGATGCGGTAGTGGATCATATCGCCGACTTTGATGGAGTCCTTCCGGGGAGACAAAAGAGACACAGTGATCGGGCTGACTTTGGCAGGAACAGTGTCTGGGACTTTCAAGTTGCCCGCTGTTGGATGCTGGTTAGCGGATGCCGTGGGATGTTGTGGCGGTGAAGTGGGCCTGATTTTAATTGGACCTGCTTCGGATTGGACCACGACCGTCGGCGCAGGTGTAGACCGGAAAACGGC
This sequence comes from Patiria miniata, assembly GCF_015706575.1. NCBI lineage: Eukaryota > Metazoa > Echinodermata > Asteroidea > Valvatida > Asterinidae > Patiria > Patiria miniata. The sequence continues at coordinate 7,758,257 of NW_024037055.1, forward strand.
AAGAGAAGACAAGAAGGCATGTTGATCCAAACCCTGTGAAATATTGAACCAGACAGTTCTATGACCATACAGAAATGAGAAAAAAAATCTTTCTTTTTTTTTCAAAAGTTCCAAGAGAATTCTCCAATGGGCATACAAAACACCACCAGTGTATGTCGTATAAAGAGAATTCGAGTTTAAATCTCTTCTTTTGTAAGTTGTTTGCAAACTTTGCAAGGGTTTTATCGGATTCACCTGACATTTTGTCATCCATCTTATTCAAATTGTTAAGGGTAGATTAGATCATTCGCAGCTCACCAAAATAACTGACTAAATTATTGTTAAAACGCTACTTGGTTTAAAGGGAATGTACAACATTTGCTTTTGCTGCAATTATAAGAAATAAATGGATTTGGAGGAATAGTATGTTGTGGCAAGTATCATTACACTGACTTGTTTGTGTTCGTAGATGCTAGACAAACCAAGAAAAGAATCATGTTCCTGTAGTGTAGTTCCTTGACCCCACTCAATTAGATGAAACTGAACAATCGATAGACGTCGTGGAATTGTAAGGTCAGGAAACCAGCTGGCTCACACCCGTTCTTACACCCGTTCACGGACGTGTAACCAAATGCAAACAGATTAACAGAATGTGGACTGAATTAATGTGGTAAGTCGGCCGACTAGCGTTGGAAATCGATACAAAATACCACTTTTCTTGAAAACGATAGCACATCAGGTGCCATGATTTTACAGGATGCTTTGGTCCGTCATTCACTTACAGTCCAGTAGGGTTTTTCACAATAATTTGATAGTTTTGTTTTTTGATGTTTGCAAATGTTGTATATTCCCTTTAAAGATGTAGGCATGAAACGAAACCTGATGTAAAATTAATTCCTTCTGACATGCTGTCATTTTGATGAAACAATCACAGGTCATTTCCAAAGATGAGTCAAGTGAGCATTTTTTAAAATTTTTCGTGAGTACAGCGTGCGTTAATAAAAATGTAGCAGTTAATCCAAAAATATTTAATATACTAGCCCTGTCTTTTTTCAAAAGTTATCTATAGATTATGAAGGTATAATGGTAAATACTCTACCAAATGGTCTTTATCCCATCTCATTTGGACACCCCAGTCCAGAGATACTGCTTATCAAATGAAAGGACTTGAATTCCAAGTTGGGCCACTTTTCAGATTATGTGGTATCTAATGAAAGGCATTTGTAACAAGAGTTAATGGTCACATGGTACAGTCCCTCTGTATGTGACCTCACGTTAGTACACACACACTGGAGTAAAGAAAGGTCACACACCCACACACATAAGATGGCTAAGACAAAGGAATGAGACTTGAGAGCACATGGTTAAGAATAAGAGTTAGACAACACAACATTGTTAGAGCCTACAACTGAGTCTTGTGTGGATCATTATCCTGACTTAAAGATTACAACATGGTGACAGAAGTGGCTGTTGTGTATTTGGTCTACTGATGAAGAAGAAACAACCGAGACTGGCTGTAGGAAAAAACTGATGTTCATTGATGTACATGTACAGGTGTCACTAAAGTGATCATCTTAACCCGATATTGAAGTGACTTACTTTAGATATTGTGCTAAGTAAGAAAGAGGATAGATACTGTGGAGATTGTGCTACATGTTCTATCCAAGCCAGATAAAGAAACTGTTGGCAAGTGTTGGAAAATTACTGAATTTCAACCCAGACTCAGAACTCTATATTTGTGCTTTGGTTTTAGTAATTGCTCCTGGGGGATGGGTATCACCGGATTCTGCACCCCTCTCATGATTTGCTGATTTATTAGCATAATTTTGGGAGTAAGTACCTGGGACATTTACTAGGCCTTAGCATAGATATAATTTGAGTGAGCAAAAGCAAGAACAGAAATAAAATGGACAGAATAAAGCCACCAGCTAACCTTGAAATGGAGGTCAGAGACCTGCCACGAATGTGGAAAAGATGGAAAGAAGAATTCAAACTCTACACTGAGCTTGCAATGGCACGAAAAGAGCCGATGAAAGTGAAAATGGCCCAGTATCTAGTTGGCACAAAAGGAAGAGAAGTGTATAAAGCACTGGGGCTCACTAATGAAGCAAAGATGGCGGATGTACTAGAGGCATTCAACGCTTGAGTCACTGTGATCCGAAAAAAAGTGAGACAGTTGAACGGTACAGATTTTAACACGAAATCAAGAAAGTGGAGAATCTATTGAGAAGTACGTCACTGAGCTGAAATTACTTGCTGAAAGTTGCAATTTTGGCTCACTCCGAGATTCATTGCTGAGAGACCGCATTATCTGTGGGATCAAAGATTCCAGTCTGCGTGAAAGGCTACTATGAGAAAGTAACCTTGACCTCGAGAAATGCCTAACCATCAGCAGAGCTATGGTCCGAGTCGTCCAAGGAAAGAATTAAAACCCTGGAAGAGCCTGGAGCTACAGAAGTACACTCTGTGTACAAACAGAAAAACAGAAAACCAGCTCCTGATGCGTCACGAAAGAAAACGATGACAACGAATGCAAGAAAATGTGCAAAACAGCATGATTTGGTAACAGAGAAATGCCCAGCATAAGTGCCACAAGATGAACTTGCTTTGCAAAGCAATGTCGCACGAAAAGTTCACGAGTTCATGCAGTTCAAGATGACAGCAGTTCAGACGATTCATATTACGAGGAACTCATGACTTTGAAGCTTGTACCAGAGACAGTCCACACAGTGGCAAAGTCATACATGAAGAATGTGCATGCCAAAATGATAATAGAAGGAAAACAAGTCATGCTTCAGATAGACTCAGGAGCGACTGGTAATGTGATCCAGAAACAGCTGATCAGTGATGTGCAACCCACAGCGACTAACCAAGCGTTGTCCATGTACAACAAGACAACGCTGAAACCACCTGGGCGATGCAGATTGAAGATGATAAACCCCAAGAATCACAAAAAGTATAAGATGGAATTCGTCGTTGTAGATAATACAGACGTCACACCCATACTCGGGAGCAGAACAAGGCAGCAGATGGGCATGATAGAAGTTCATCATGAGAATATTGCGCATGTTTCTCCACATCTGCAGATGCAGACGGGGAAGTCAGATCTGCAGATGCAGACGGGGAAGTCAGCAGAACAGCTGATCACTGAGTTTGCTGATGTCTTCGACGGCACAGGATTCCTACAGGGCAAATATCACCTGGATGTTGACACAACTGTCATACCAATAGTACACCCACAGAGCCGGGTACCAGTCGCTTTGAAGCAGAAATTAAAGGACGAGTTTGAGAAGTTGACTACAGCAAAAGTCATCAAGCCAGTCGATACTCCTACACCATGGGTATCGAGTCTTGTCTGCGTAGACAAACCACAGAAGCTGCGAATTTGCCTCGACCCTTAAGATCCAACAAAGCGCTGAAAAGAAGCCACTAGCCAGTGAAGACGATTGAAGATATCCTCCCCGACTTGAACAATGCAAAAGTGTTCACAGTGCTAGATGCTAAGAATGGCTTTTGGCATGTGGAGCTAGATGAAGAAAGCTCGTATTTGACGACGTTCAACACACCATTTGGCAGATACCAATGGTTGAGAATGCCATTCGGAATCAGCACGGCGCCAGAGGAATTTCAACGACGTCAGGACCAGGCTGTAGAAGGTCTTGCATGAGTACAGACCATAGCAGATGACATACTGGTATACGGGAAGGGTGAGACACTAGCAGAAGCAACTGCAGACATCAAGCACTGCTAGAACGATGTCGCCAACGAAACCTAAAGCTGAATAAAGCAAAGCTGAAGCTCAAAATGAAGCAGGTGCCATTCATGGGCCACCTCATCACATCAAACGGTCTGAAGCCAGACCCAGCAAAGCTTAGAGCCCTAGAGGAGTTTCCAAACCCATTAAACAAGACGGAGCTACAACGATTCATTGGCTTCGTTAACTATCTCAGCAAGTTTCTTCCTCAGCTGAGTGATACCTGTGAACCACTGAGAAAGTTGACACAGAAGGATGCTGACTGGTGTTGGCTAGAGAACCACGACAAGGCTGTGTATGCCATAAAGAAAATGGTAACCACAGCACCAGTACTGAAGTACTACGATCCAAGAGAAGAGCTCACTCTGCAGTCTGATGCGTCACAGACTGGACTAGTGGCAGCATTGATGCAGAGTGGTCAACCTGTCACCTACGCTAGCAGAGCCCTCACTGATACAGAACCCAGATATGCACAGATTGAGAAAGAGTTGCTATCAGTAATCTTTGGGCTGGAGCGGTTCCATTAGTATACATATGGACGCCGAGTACAGACAGACCACAAACCACTCAAGATGATCGTCCTCAAACCTCTCAATCTTGCACTAAAACGTCTGCAGAGGATGCTGATGAGACTACAAACCTATGATGTAACAGTCTCGTACCATCAAGGCAAAGAAATGTATCTGGTTGATACACTTAGCAGAGCATATCTACCTGATAAGTCACAAGATCGATTCGAGCAACAGCTTGAAACAGTTAACATGGTTCAGCATTTGCCGATCACAGAACGACTGCACGAATTACAGCAATGCACAGCTGATGATTCAACGCTGAAGTTGCTGGAGGAAACCATTTTGACCGGATGGCCTGACACCAAATCAGCAGTTTCCGAACAGCTGACTCCATACTTCGACATCAGAGATGAGCTGAGTATCCAGGAGGGATTGATCTTCAAAGGGGAAAGAGTCATTGTTCCCAAGTCCATCCGTAGTAATATGCTTCAACGCATACACGCATCACATCTCGGAATTGAAGGATGTCTCCGTCGTGCGAGAGAATGCTTTTACTGGCCGGGCATTACAGCAGAGGTGAAAGATTTCATCCAAAAGTGTGACACTTGTAGATCACTAGAATCCAAACAACAGAAGGGGACTCTTCATCTTCATGAAATTCCCAGTCGACCATGGGAAAGAGTCGGAGCAGACCTATGTGTCCAAGGTGAAAACAACTACCTGATCACAGTGACTACTACTCCAATTTCTGGGAAATTGACTACCTCGATGACACCACATCAAAGACTGTCATCAGAAAGCTGAAGGCAAACTTTGCTCGTCATGGAATACCGGAGGTGTTGTTTACTGACAATGGACCCCAATTCACATCTGAACAGTTCAAAACTTTCAGTAAGAGCTGGGAGTTAAGACATAACACCTCATCCGCTCACTACCCTCAGAGCAACGGAAAAGCAGAAAGTGCAGTTAAAATAGCCAAAATGCTGCTGAAGAAAGCCAAGAAAGCCAGAGCTGACCCGTACTTAGCGCTACTGGACTTCTGAAACACCCCATCGCAAGGACTTGCCAGCAGCCCTGTTCAACGACTAATGAACCGAAGGACCAAGACCCGACTTCCGACGACCAACAAACTTCTCAAGCCCAAGATCATCGAGAACATTCCTCAACGACTGACGAACAACAACAAAAACCGACTCATCACTACAACAAAGGAGCCAAAGATCTATACCCTCAAGCTGGTGATACAGTTCGTTTTAGGCCGATGAATGAAAAGAACGACTGGAAGAAGGCCAAAGTCACAGGCATGACAACGGATCCTCGATCATATGACGTGATGACACAAACGGGCCACACCTACCGGAGAAATCGACGAGACCTCAAGAAAACCAAAGAGGACTTCAGTCTAAACAATCACCGAAGTCAACATGGAACCAATGCGTGACATATATCGACCTCCTCGAGACAAGGAACTTGTCCAACCTCAAAATCCAGTGACAACCAGATCCGGGCGAACAGTGATACAAACGGCCCATTTCGCGGACTTTGTAACACACACAAAAATCCATGAGGAGAAAACCAAGTGCATGAAAAAAACACCAAGTGCATGAAAAAAATATGTCGTACATGAAAAAAATATGTCGTACACAGAGCATTTGAAAACAGTTACTTGTAGATCTAGTGTTAGTTACAAAAAAGATCTTGCTCTACAGAACATTAAATGGAACTGAACTGGACAATGTGAGATCTGAGAAAATTTTACGAAACAAAACATTTGATAATCATTTGTTTTCTTATTGGAAGAGAGATGTAACAAAAGTTAATGGTCACATGGTACAGCGCCCTCTGTATGTGACCTCAAGTTAGTACACACACTGGAGTATAGAAAGGTCACACACCCACACACATAGGATGGCTAAGACAAAGGAATGAGACTTGAGAGCACATGGTTAAGAATAAGAGTTAGACAACACAACATTGTAAGAACCTACAAATGAGTCTTGTGTGAATCATTATCCGGACTTAAAGATTACAACAGCATTCACATAATAAGAACGTGTCTGAGCGAATGCCTTTCATTAGATACCAGATAATGTGAAAAGTGGCCTAAACAGATTTTTTGATGGTTTGGTCGTAAATTTAAACAAAGTTCCAAATTACACAGAACACAAATCCTGTCAAGGGTAAAGAAACACTCTATCACCTCATGGTAATTATTTTTTTTACTAAAAAAAGGCAATTTAGTTTCCTCAGAACAAGAAGTTGCTTGACTGGTACATTTATCTTTAGACTCGCCGTAGTTGGTTTGTAATTGGGCGAGCTTGTTGATTCGTATAATTGGGTGCAAACGTTGACACGACGCGCACGCGGTTGCTAATTCGTCCGTTAAGTGCGTGACATCGCGTGTAGCTGCAATCGGCTGAACGAGAACGTCTTGTTCCAGCTGCTGATTTCGGCCGCAATTCAACATATAACTCGGCAACTTTTGAATTGAAACTGAGATTGTTTTTCTCGGAATACACAGCATTGACTGAGCTAAAATGTCATCACGTTAGTTGTTAAGCACCCGTCTTTAGATTTTGAACCTTTTGTTGCTTCAAACGAAAAGAAAAAGGCGACAGTGAATGATCTACTACCTGTAAGTACTTTTGCAGTGGCAATGTGTATGATTTCTTTTTCACAAGACTTTGAACAATATGATGATGTTGCTCTCAGACCTTTTACTTCGTGCGTCTGAGTACTTTCATAAGAAAGCAATCAGTAATCTAACCTGCATTATTAAACCACGACTGATGTCATAAATGTTATTTGGAAATACTTTTTACAGAGGATTCCCTCTATTGTCTCTTCCTTCGTAATGACTCACTGTGGAACCCCTTGCATAAATCACAGAATTAATTTCAGCTCAAGAAAAACGTCAACAATTCCCCTTTCATCATCATAACTATTTTTCTTTCTTTGTTGCCACAACCTTGATACAGTCTTGAAAGTGAAACTGGTTAATTGGACCATCTGAACAGAATGACGTTGAAGGCTTCCTCGAAACAACACTTGTAAAAACCTTGATTTCTTTTTTTCTCCAAAGGCGTGATAGATTTCTTTGACAAGGCAAGGTTTTTTTTTTCTTTGGCAAAACTGGGACCCAGCCGTGTGCAAGAATAACATGGCTGGCGACAAAGTGGATCAATACCAGCAACGCCCAATCGGTGGAAAACCTATTGTAAACAGAGACCATTGCTCGTCGTCTGCACCCCATTATAAGCTATTCGTTGTATCGGGAAACTTCAATGCTCATGGGCGCGCCATGTCAAAAAGTTCGGCTTCTATGCAATGTGATAAGATGATGGAAAATCTGTCACTATTATAGTGACAGATCTACGGGGAGATTTTGGGGGTCTAAACCCTGGCCTTTACACTATCAGTGAGTTGTTGTTATATTATCGGTTAGGACTGATAATGTAACAAAAATTGACTGACAGTGTAGTAGCTCTGCGCTCGCATTCCTCGACGAACAAAATGCCCCTATGCTGTAAATTCACGCTGCCCTGGCTAGGACACTGGTTAAGAATAGGCCTAGCCTATGTACGAAGAGGTGGAATGCGCGCATGAAAACGGAGGCACATAAAATAGGACCACATAGCATAGAGTAATAATTTACACGTAGCTCGCACTGTTCAATATTTAAACAGATTCCGCGGGAAGACATTCTGACAGGTGACTATAGACTTTTGTCCTGCTGTCTGCTATCGTACTGAATGATAATTGGCTTTTCCGCGTAGCTGCGGAAAAGCCTTTCTTTTTGTGCTGGTTTTTCTTTCTTCTTCTTTAAGGTGCAAGTCCACCGCCAGGTAACCATAAGACTAGCCAATTCAAGTACCGCAATGTGTAACCTTTCCAAAAATATCCACTTAACACTTGGTCATTTCAAAAAAATAAATGACCCCTGGCTCTTGCTCTACAGTGGGTTTGGTGGTTTTAAGACATCATCTTACATTGAACTTTTTTTTTTAAATTTTGCCGACGCGCATGGCTATGGCGACGCGCACGCATACCAGAAACCGGAGCTTTTTTGGCATAATAATCACTTACTTCGTTTCGTATGAATAAAAAAGGACTAAATGCTTCAGATTTCAAATATGCACTTGTCATTTACAAGGCTGGGTTGGGGCAACCTTGAAATTATAAAGCACAATAATTCTGCGCAAAAATAACTGCATTTATTATAATGTTAATCGCGAAAGAATAATATTAACAAAGTTCATTACAAATGATACCATGTTCGTGTGAATAAAACATGGCATTTGCTTTTACTTCCACTCGCATCTGTATGAATGAAAATTAAGCAAACACTTTTACTAAAAACCATTTGCTAACATCTGAAAATAATTACTCTTTACCCTTTAGCTTTTGCTACACTATAAGCGTTTACTTCGTTTCATATGAATAAGGAGTAAATGCTTCAGATTTATGTACTTGTCATATTTCAAGGTTGGGTTGGGGCTACCTTGAAAATATAAAAGCACATAATTTTGCGCAAAAATTACTGCATTTATTAATGTTAATCGCGAAAAATTAATATAAACAAAGTTCACAATAAGTACAAATAATACCACACGGTAGTTCGTATGAATAAAGATATAGCATTTGCATTACTACCAATATTTTAGCATTTACTCCCATCTGTATGAATAAAAATTAAGCAAAGGCTTTTACTGAAAACCATTTGATCTTGAGTAAATGGCCTGCACAATGTAAAGGTTTACACGTTTAGGCCTATAAGTTTGCAAAAAATAAAATTATCGTAACCGAAAGGGTAAGCGGTACGTGTATGCGCAGCGCGTACATACTCGTGCGCATTTCTAGCTTCGCGCGCGTTGAGCTAGCTAGGTCACGTGCTGGAGGACAGATACATTTTGCTGTAATGAATGACAAAAGTGGAGATGTTGCGTAGCACTGTTGAGCATAATTATGACATAACTTAGTTAGAATTATAGCAGTGCTCACGGGAAAATAACTCCAAAGGCTTTCGGTGCGTACACCTTCTTCAGGGGATTAAGCCATAGCCCCCTGAAGAAGGTGTACACACCGAAAGCTTGGAAGTTTTTTTCCGGTTAGCACTTTTATAAATTGAACTTTATGTCCTACTTTTAGCTGTATGACTTTATGTTAATTTTTTGCGCGCCCACAAGAGAACACAAATATGGTACACATTTATCGCACAGTGAATGGGGCTTATGCACGCGCTGCCGATTTAGTCATTTTATTCTATGGCCGTAATACAGACTGCAACCGCTACATGACGTATATAGAGTACAAATAATCAAGTACGGGCCGAGTCCAAATAATTTTCGAGTACTGATAGTCGAGTACGGGCCGAGTAATTGCGTGTACTCGAGTTGTACTCGAGTACGAGTACGAGTACTCCAACACTGCTACTAGCTCATTATTACTTTTTGTGAACTGTGTACACAAATATTATAATGTACATCACTGCACATCGGCCAAAAAAGCAAAAAGTCTACAAAAATCATAATGCGGAAAAGCCCTATGTTCTGTTTTCAAACAGACATAGACCTCTAGTTATTTATGTTTTTGTGCAAAAAGGAACCAGACTATTTTCCCTTCCAGCCTCGCTTTGGTTACGGTGATTTGAAGGGGAAAAAAATTAACTTGGCCGCAACAAGACAGTGGTCTTTAATCTGTTGCCATGACATGATGAAAAACATCGCTTCAATATTTAGGGAATAACAGTGTGAATCTAGGACTCAGTCTTCACTGCGTGATAATGACGGTTGGTCCATTAACAGCGGCCATCCCCCACCCGGTCATTATCACGCAGTGAACACTGGTCCTCACACTGTTATTCCCATTAATAAATACTTTTTTAACGAAATAAACAGTTTAAGTGTTCGAGCAAATTTTATGACTTTTCTTTCGGCGATATTTTTAGACTTTTTGTTCATGTTGAGGGGCCATATTTTAGCTTATGACTGCGTAGACTTGGCCAAGTCTGGGTCACGCACAGCGCATACTATACATAACGCGCGCCCTCACGCGTCGAATCCGGACCATCATGTTAAAAACGTACATGTACATGTTATTTTCAAGTGATGCAGCAACCCAATTGGTAACTTTTGCACCACATGTATGCACATGCTCTGCAATACATGCACCCACATGTACGTATAATACGCGTGTTGTACAATGTACATACAGTGTGTGCGCATTGTTATACGGCACTGAAGTGGAACGCGTGCTGAAATGTACCTCGTCGTGCTTCTGGAAAACGTAAACTAAATGATTTTTGCGATTTTTTTTTTTTAAAGATACCGACTTAAGGCAATTCCGACTTGAGTCAAGTCTAATGACTGCGATATGCTACCCTGTCTCTTCAATGCGTACATTCAAATTACAACATTTTTTTCATAGTTTACCTGACGGAGGAAGCTGGAATTTCATTTATACTTGAACATATAAAGTAAATATGTCCGTGGGCGACATGTTTACAGAAAATAAATCGCTTTCGCCGTAAACATCCTCAGTACTAGCATGGAGCTACAAACATGTCGTGAGCATGTGAAGACCATAGAAGACTTATTCCGCGCGCACATAGCAACTGTGTTGCATACGCGCGCGTAAGTCTTCACACGATGGTGGTTGAGAGCAGGGTGACCGTAAGGTCATGGCAATATTCTGCTAAATGCACTTCAAAAATCTGTCAGATTTATCAAAAATCTGCCAAATTCCCCAGATTTCCTCGAAATACACTAAAAAACCCTTAAAATCACATGCAGATTTGTAGTACTGCCTTAATTAAGGTTCAAATTACATTATTAACAATGTATATAGTCACATAAAGATGTTATGAAATTATTGCGTAAATTTCAGGCAAAACGGAGTTGCGGAGTGAAGTTCGGTTCACCGTGAACCTCAGTGCTTAGGCAAGCCAACCTGTCCCATTATGCAAGGGTTTGTTTGAAAAGCTTGAAGATTTTTTAAACAAATGTATACCATGTTTTTCAAATTTGCGATAATTTTCTGTAAATAACAATTTTTGCAGAATTCTACCATCAGAAATCTGCCAAAAAGATCCATTCTGTCAAAGTTTCTGTCAAACTCGTTTTTAACAAAAAAATCGGTCAAAGTTAGCCGAAAATCGGCTAAAACGGTCACCCTGTTGAGAGCTTGCGCACTGCTGTATTGTTACAAGCTACCGTGTTGTATACTTATTTGGCTTACATGATGCTGGGTCAACGCTGGTTCAGGGGCCATTCATTCGCTTATTTTAGAAACCGGTCTTTATATCAAATTTTAATGCACCCCAACGTGATCGAGTGTGCAATAAATATTGCACGCTCTGCTTAAAAATGTTAAAATCACTAACAGTAAAGTGATTTGGTTTTATACTAGGACTATACCTTCTGCTTCACAGAAGGTGGCACAAAATAGGTTTCTTGGCTTTGCCGTTATTCAAACATATCTTTTGATTTACAAAAGCAAACTCAATGAAACAATCGGTATTCTCAAGCTAAATCTATTACCTTGAAGATGGCGTAAACATTTTTTTTTCAGGACGCCCTGTATAAGTTAGCCGAACCTGGCCCCTCGTTTATAGTTCCCGGCTTCGCCTGTGAACTGTATCTACCTGTACTTACATTTTAAACTCACTGCATATAATGGACTGCAATTTTGAGCTGCATTTTCTGTTAAACCCAAGCATTGTTGGTACTTACGGCCATGTACGCTGTTACTGCACAGAGGAAAGGGGCAACCGCCAATATGACCATGAAGACTTGTACACAACGAACACGCCTCCTCGTCGCGCTAAAAAAAGCCATCTTAAATCAGCAACTAATAGGTTTTGCCGGTCAAAATCGCTCCCAATGGTCTCGATACCGATCCATACAACAAAAGTGTACAATGGATAGAAGGTTCCCGTGCACTTCATGCCCAGACACAGCGTGTGGTCGTGCGCATGTGCGAAGATACGTGTCCTTCGGATCCCTCGTACCCCCGCCCTGCAAACAGGGCGCTGGGTAGTCTGGTTCCCAAACCTGACAATTATTTCCGACGCTCACGTCTAAATTGTAGGTCAGGCAGCCTCCGTGGCTAAAAGTATACATGAAGACATTGACGGCCCTTTGTCAAAGCTCGGCTTCGTTTCCGAATTCGCTTTATCGCTTATAGCTCTAAACTTGTTCCAATCACATTTTTCTTCAAAATATCATACAGTTATGATAATACAGTTTGATATTTCTGTAAGAAAACATTGACTAATGTTGACCTGGAATCTTCAAAGTTAGGCACCCATATAGCACTGCTAGCAAGTGGAGCCGAATGGAGACCACGCCGAGTTTTGGAAAATCCCGGTTCAAAAATCAAAATCATTCATAACGCAGCAAAAAAATCGCCCCTCGTTTACGATCCGAGCACACTTGATGTACAAAATCGTCGTTGAATTTCAAGTTTTCTGAATGACAACAATGAATATTAATTATCAACTACTTGTTTAAAGTTAATAAGAAATAATTTTGTAAAGAAATAAGTGGTTAATTAAACCTATATTGACTCGAAAATACTCGGGCGCTATCCGATTGTCGACGAAACGAATTCAGCAAACTTCGGACATTGTCGGAAAAAGGAGGAATGCCTCCCGTTTTAGTCACGTGACGTAAATTGTAATACAATGTATTACTGGAGGCTACCTCACCTAAGATTCATCAGGAATAGTGAGGATATTTAGGTCTGGGAACCTGACGAGGCGCTGGAAAGGGCTGACGAGCTTCACAGAATCTTGTTCAGGAAGTGGGGATGGCATTCTGGGTAACTTATAATTAACTATACATGTATAGACCTAAAGACATCCATCTGCAGCTGTTTTAAGACCGCAGCTAATGCTATATGCTATCCGAAAACTTCCTCATAGAAATGCATACATTCCTTACCGGATGTGATTTTGTTTTTAATTGCGGACCATGTGGACAAATTTGAGGGTCGCATAATGTGCATTTATGAATGGGAATAAAAGCGTAGTGACTCGGTCTTAACGGCCGTTTAAAATCTTGCAGGGTCGTGGCCGTGATGACTTGCAGGTCACAGGTCACGCAAAATCCATCCAATCAGAGCTTAAATTCATTAGCCTTTCCCATAGGCTGTTTTTCGCCCCCTCCACCTCCACAAAAGACATGTAACCGGTAACTAGCTCCCATTTAAAGCCTTTGATTGGATCGCCTCTGCGCGCGCATCACGATTGTTTATTTTTGAATCGCTGTTCAACTGTTGTGCATTGACGTCGGTGATTGAAATCACAATTATCAAGAAACTCACGCTTGTCTTACCACAAAAAGTACGCAAAATCACCAGTTATAAGGATTGAACAGCAATATTCTCTCTATCGAAGTTTGCCACAAATAATATCAAATCCACAAAAGCAAATGAAGGTCATTTAATACCTCCAAAATTTGCACATGCGTGGCCAGGCCTATTGCCATTCTGCAACAGGCTGGTTGCACGCTAACACTACCGTTGTGATCTGGGTGACAAACGAGCTGAATTGTCACAACGGATCCGTCACAAAACATGAATGGGAGCTGCCACATAGACATGACGCCTATAGTCGTAGTATTAGTACGTACGCAGTCACCCATGAACCGCTGGTAGAGGCTTATGCAGGGTCTACTTGCTGTAGGAGTTTAAGGCCAAAAAAAAGCCTCCGGTTTCTGGTATGTGCGCGGGTCGCCGTAGCCATGCGCGTAGCCATGACAAAGTTTTTTTCAATGAAAGATGATGTCTCAAACCGCCAAACTCACTGGTTTGACTGGAATCCTGCTGCTGCACAATTTTAACGTGGTTTTAGATTGGGTTATGGTCGAGAATAAGCTTTATGTGGCCTCTCTGGACTCCCATATATTTGCACTAAGTTTAGTCGGGCACCATTTGCAGTCATCAGCCGACATTGGAAGCAAAAAAGTCAGGTAAAAAAAAAAAAAGCCGCGTCGCCGCACCACTTTTTGGGCAAGCTCCATACCAGAGACCGGAGACTTTTTTTGGCCTAATCATAATATTCATGGGGTGGAATTTTGTGAAGGCGATGTAACTTAATAACACTCAGTAAACTCAGTAGCACACCGAGTATATACGCGTCGGTAAGGCCAAAAAAAAAGTCCCCGTCAACTCTTCCTGTTCTCGATTTTGGCCTAAAGGGCAAAACCTGATATGCATAGCATTCAATTCAAAACACATTTATTTCCTCTTCATGACAGGAATGAAACATAATGTAAGCCGGTAATGAAAAGGATATCAAGGCAACTAGAGGTGGCAAAACCTTGAAAGCATAGCTTGTATCAGGCATGTCATTACACAAACACAGACGAATTATTACAGAAAAACACTTACACACTTTTCAGCAGTAAACAAAGTTATGAAAAATAATAATTATAATAGTGGCTAAGAGTAGGATCGCCATGCAAGGGCAAAGTCACTTTAAATTTATAAAAATATAACATTAAATAAGGTACAATTTAAGTTTGCGTTTAAAAAAATTATATGACCTTGAAAAGAGAATGGTAGATTATTCCATAATTTAGGTCCGGAGTATGTAATGTTGTTTTGAGGGATGTTGCGGTATTTGGAAATGTAATTTCACACGAGTGTTATAATTATGTAAATATGTTTGAATAAGAAATGGGCAGTAATTGTTTTTGAATTTGTACATTAAAAGTGATTGTTGGTATTTATTTAGGTTTGTTATGATGAAATATTTTAGCTCACGTAAAAGACTTGACCGTGAGCCCTATAGAATTGGTAATAATTCGAACAACTTTTTTCTGCAACTTTATTAGTTTGCGATGCGATGCAATGCGAGGGTGCAGCCTAACCTACACCAAGTATTAGTTTATCTAAACTCGTACGGAATGCATTTCCCCAAACAATGTTACAGTAAGGAAATAAGGAAGTATTAATGAACTGTTTAGAGTATTTAATACCTCAAAGGGTATAATGTTTTAATCTGTTGGTAACTCCAATACTCTAAGAAACTTTACTTACAGTCTCATCGATGTGATATCTCCAATTCAAGTCAATTTCTCATCGATGATAACACCTACAAATCTAAACTTATACCCTCTATAGTTGTGCTATCCAATAAAATATTTAAGTATCATGACTTATTCTGGATTTTTTCCCGTTAGGGTAGATCATATAATTACATTTAGATAAGTTAAGAAATAAGCGGTTAGCTTTTAACCAATCACAGATACTGATCAGTTCATTGTTGACAATATTATTAAGGGAAATAAGATCTTTGTTACAATAGAATAAACTAGTGTCATTAGCATATAATATAAAGGAGAACAAGTTCGATGTCTTTGAAATATCATTAATATAGATTAAAAAATCAAAGAGAGCCCTGGGGTACTCCGCACGAGATGCCTTTTTAATCAGACAGGCAATTGTTAAAACTTGTACACTGTTGACGATTATTCAAATACTCACAAACCAGTCATGGGCAACTCCGCGGTGTCCATAGTAATCTAATTTATGAAGAAAAATATCATGGTTTATAGTATCAATTTGAATAAATTTAAGAATATACCAACTGGAAAGGCATTCTCCTCAAAGGTTTTGACTACTTTATCTACTAGGTCAATAAGTGCCATTGAAGTGGAGAAATTAGATCGAAAACCATATTGATTATCAGAAATAAGGTTATACTTGTCTAGAAATGTTACTGTCCTATTGTACACAAGTTTGTCAAGAATCTTGGAAAAACATGATAGTACCGAAATTGGTCTATAATTACCAAGCTCAACAGGGTCTTCTTTTTAAATATAGGAGTGACTATAGAATATCGAAATTTTCAATTTATCTGGAAAAAAAACTTTAGATAGAGATAAATAAAAAATGTGACATCGCTTATAATTGGTTATGACAGATTTGATTAACCCTAGTGTGACACCATCCAAGCCAGGAGACTTGTTGTTTTTATATTTGGGAACTATTTTATGAATTTCTGTTTTTGTTATAGGATTAAAGTAAATTGAATTATCGTCAGGATCAGTGAAGTAATTCTCATAACTAGCATTTGCTTGCGGAATATTTCGAAAACTATGTTTTCAAAAAAGGTTTTACAAAATTGGTTGAGCCTAGGCACCCATGTATTTTCACAACAACAACGTTTTTGTTCT
This sequence comes from Patiria miniata, assembly GCF_015706575.1. Classification (NCBI taxonomy): domain Eukaryota; kingdom Metazoa; phylum Echinodermata; class Asteroidea; order Valvatida; family Asterinidae; genus Patiria; species Patiria miniata. The sequence continues at coordinate 7,774,684 of NW_024037055.1, forward strand.
TCTTACAATTTTGCTCGTGGCTTCGTTCTCTCACATGACAAGGGCGTAAACGGGTGACGTTTTTATTTACCAAAACAATGTAATTAACATGAAAAGTTCTAACTACAAAAATTCCATTCGAAAACATGATAACAGAGGGAGCTGTGAGCGAAATGATTTATCACAAATATTAAAAGTTGACGGAAATCATTTTGAGATCACACACTAACTATTTTCAAAGAGGTTTAATGCGTGCATTAAAACCGAGGCACATTATTGGACTTCATAGCATCAGTCCTGATTTACACGTAGCTAATATGCGTATAATGCACATGGCGCGAAAAATAACCTCAAAAGAAAACTCACCTGTCACAAAAACCTCCAAAATGCATTTCATTCACGGCACGAAAAATGGCTGCAAGAGGTCCTCGACTCGCAATAAATGAAGGAATCGCAACTTAGAGAAATGATTCTGATGTAGAAAATTGTGTAAATTTAGACCAACTTTTTTCACGAAACTCGACACTTCATTGAAATAAGTGTGTCGTAAATGCAACATTTTCAAGCCGAATCGATTAGATACTGAAAAAATAATCGTTACTAAAGCCTGAATTTGCTCATAAATATGAAATGTGCACTGAGTATTTAACGATACTCTCCTCAATTTTCATGTAATTTATCCAGCAAAAAATCGTCAAAAATGTTTCAAACAAACCGCGCGAAACCTCAGATCACTGGTTGCTATGTGTAACCAAGTACCAATAATGCGCATGCGCACATACTAATTGGCCACCGTGAACGTACGTGCGCAGTACATGAATGGGAGCTGTCACATAGACATGACCCCTATAATAGTAGTATTAATAACAAGCTGATTTACCCGATCATAGATCGGGTAGGGCGTATTTGTGTTGGGGTTGAAAATGTAGCCTGAGGGAGTAAAATGTAAATGGGGGACTTAGTTGAGAAGACATAGGCCTACAGTTATAGAAAAGCAATTTCTGTGGTGCGATCTCAGGCAATTTCTGACCACTATTATAGTAAAAATCAATTGTTTTGAGCAAAAGATCATCTTTTAAACATCATTTTCGAGTTTGGAGTCATTGAATCAGCTGTTCTGAGTAATAGAATAATTACAGTAGGCTACAATTTTTATTCGGGGGAAAAATGGTGGGGGGGGGGAGACCAAACGATATCCGCTTTAAAATGTTGGGGTGGGGGCCGGTCCCCGTCCCTCACCGATTGACGCCCATGATAATTATGTACCATGGCATGTATAACTGTCTGTAAATTTTCCAGTTGGTCTGTTAAGTTGGCATTTTGTACAGTTTTGACAATAAATCTTTATGCAATAAAACATGACCAGTGTATCCCTTTTGTCGAAGAAATTACGATAACGTGTCTCCCTAATGGTGCATCTGTAGGAATAGTACGTACGCAGTCACCCATATCAACCGCAGGTAGAGGCTTATACATGGTCTACTTGCTGAAATATTCATAGGATGGAATTTTGCGTGGAGGCGATGTAACTCAATAACACTCAGTAAACTCAGTAGCACACCGAGTATTTACGCGTCGGTAAAGGGCAAAACCTGATATTCATAGCATTCAATTCAAAACACATTTATTTCCTCTTCATGACAGGAATGAAAAATAATGTAAGCCGGTAATGAAAAAGATATCAAGGCAACTAGAGGTGGCAAAACCTTGAAAGCATATCTTGTATCAGGCATGTCATTACACAAAAACAGACGAATTATTACAGAAAAACAACTACACACATGTATACTTCTCAGCAGTAAACACAGTTATGAAAAATAATAATAATGGGCTACGAGTAGGATCGCCATGCAAGGGCAAAGTCACATTAAATTTATAAAAATATTACATTACATAAGGTACAATTTAAGTTTGCGTTTAAAAAAATTATATGACCTTGAAGAGAGAATGGTAGATTATTCCATAATTTAGGTCCGGAGTATTTAATGTTGTTTTGAGGGATGTTCTATGTTGCGGTATTTGGAAATGTAATTTCACACGAGTGTTATAATTATGTAAATAACAGGTAAGTACAAACATGATTGAATAAGAAATGGGCAGTATTTTTTTGTGAATTTGTACATTAATAGTGATTGTTGGTATTTATTATTTAGGTTTGTTATGATGAAATATTTTAGCTCACGTAAAAGACGTTGACCGTGAGCCCTATATAATTGGTAATAATTCGAACAACTTTTTTCTGCAACTTTATTAGTTTGAGATGCGATGCAATGCGAGGGTGCAGCCTAACCTACACCAAGTATTAGTTTATCTAAACTCGTACGGAATGCATTCCCCCAAACAATGTTACAGTAAGAAAATAAGGACGCATTAATGAACTGTTTAGAGTATTTAATACCTCAAAGGGTATAATGTTTTAATCTGCTGGTAACTCCAATACTCTAAGAAACTTTACTTACAGTCTCATCGATGTGATATCTCCAATTCAAGTCAATTTCTCATCGATGATAACACCTACAAATCTAAACTTATACCCTCTATAGTTGTGCTATCCAATAAAATATTTAAGTCTCATGACTTATTCTGGATGTTTTCCTGTTAGGGTAGATCATATAATTACATTTAGATAAGTTAAGAAATAAGCGGTTAGCTTTTAACCAATCACAGATACTGATCAGTTCATTGTTGACAATATTATAAAGGGAAATAAGATCTTTGTTACAATAGAATAAACTAGTGTCATCAGCATATAATATAAAGAAAAACAAGTTCGATGTCTTTGAAATATCATTAATATAGATTAAAAAATCAAAGAGAGCCCTGGGGTACTCCGCACGAGATGCCTTTTTAATCAGACAGGCAATTGTTAAAACTTGTACACTGTTGACGATTATTCAAATAACTCACAACCCAGTCATGGGCAACCCCGCGGTGTCCATAGTAATCTAATTTATGAAGAAAAATATCATGGTTTATAGTATCAAAAGCTTTTGATAAATTTAAGAATATACCAACTGAAAAGGCATTCTCCTCAAAGGTTTTGACTACTTTATCTACTAGGTCAATAAGTGCCATTGAAGTGGAGAAATTAGATCGAAAACCATATTGATTATCAGAAATAAGGTTATACTTGTCTAGAAATGTTACTGTCCTATTGTACACAAGTTTGTCAAGAATCTTTGAAAAACATGATAGTACCGAAATTGGTCTATAATTACCAAGCTTAGCGGGGTCTTCTTTTTAAATATAGGAGTGACTTTGGATCTGGGAAAAAACCTTTAGATAGAGATAAATTAAAAAAGTGACATAGGGGATCGCTTATATTGGTTAGGACAGATTTGATTAACCCTGGTGTGACACCATTCAAACCAGGAGACTTGTTGTTTTTATATTTGAAAACTATTTTATGAATTTCTGTTTTTGTTATAGGATTAAAGTAAACTGAATTATCGTCAGGATCAGTGATAACAGAAGTAATTCCCATAACTAGCATTTGCTTGAGGAATATTTCGAAAACTATGTTTTCAAAAAAGGTTTTACAAAATTGGTTGAGCCTAGGCACCCATGTAGTTTCACAACAACAACGTTTTTGTTCTTCATACAATTTTGCTCGTGGCTTCGTTCACTCACATGACAAGGGCGTAAACGGGTGACGTTTTTATTTACCAAAACAATGTAATTAACATGAAAAGTTCTAACTACAAAAATTCCATTCGAAAACATGATAACAGAGGGAGCTGTGAGCCAAATGATTTATCACAAATACTAAAAGTTGACAGAAATCATTTTGAGATCACACACTAACTATTTTCAAAGAGGTTTTATGCGCGCATTAAAACCGAGGCACATTATTGGCAGTGTTGGAGGTCTCGAGGCCGGCCTCGGCCAGTCATTTTGATGTGTTTTTTTTTTCTAATTAATTTTAATTTTTTACCGTATCAAACCCTCGAGATTCTGCCGCAGTGGGTTCCGTGAAACGAACGCATATATGTACAATGTACGCACGAATGAACTGGAAACGGTTGCATTGAACGTACTCACGTACGTAGCATCTTCGCCTAGCCTGCGCTTCAGCTTTCCACGTGCTGTTACCGCGTGCCAGACTACATAAGTCTGGCACCAATCCCATCTGCGTACAATAACATGTGGTAGTAGACTAGTCTGGTTGCAGTGTTGTACAACATTTTCTCGTTTCGCCTCTGTACCCCGACCTTTAAAATTGATTTGCGGCTAGGTGCGGCAAGCTTTATCATTTCTTTTTATAGGCCACTGTTTCAGTAAAAGTCTGAACTTTCTGGGTACGATCGAGTGTACTAGTCCGTACCATTTTTTTTCATAAAGATATGATAAAAACAGTTACGATTTATCAAGTCGATTTTATTTTTACACGGTGATTTAAATGAAAGTTCCGGCTCACACGGTAATGTTTGGCGCAAATGGTCGATATGGAAAGCGCGATTTCAGAATTCGTTTTTCCATCCAAATGAATGCAAAGTTCTGAATGAATGTTTTAATAATAGGAGTCAGTATTCCTCGTGGTACCAGGATACTTTTTTTGTATTTTAGAGCCATGTTGATACTTATTACATGTATAAGCACGGTTTGAAATTGACTAATTTTGCGTGGTTACAGATATACGGCCAAAACCTCTGGACTCCCTACCTCTTGCCATGATCTTAAAATTCTTCGAAGCCATTGGATTCAAATCGGATGATCCGAGAATTCATGGTCATTTTGATGAACTGAGTGATATCATGCACGCATGTTCCGTGTTGCCGTGTTGTTTGGAGCGGGATTGGCCATTGCCAGACTTTGTCTGGTACCGCGGTATTAACAGTGATAATGCGTGGACACTTATCCCGTTGTGTGGAGCGGGATTGGAACTATGTTTTGCCCGTGCGTAACGGCGTGCCGTCTGGCATTGTCTGGTAGCATCGCGGTGTTTGCTCGGCGCGCGCCTGGACAGTGCGAAGGTCGGGGGGGGGGGTCGTAACTTTTTGGTTATGAGTGGTAAAAACCTGATTCAAAAATCAAGTTGTTGTTTATTTAATGGGGATTCCTATGATATTAAGCATTTTGATAGGTTTTGAAAATAAGATTTATAAAACATGCTAAAAGTAAATAATATCTTACAGAATAGAAATTCAAAATTTGGCCATTTAAATTGTTGTATCTCCAAAGGGCAAACACCTATGAGCCTGATTCAAACGCCATTGATTTTGTTGTGTAATTTGCTTTTCAGTGATACAAAACTTGAGATTTCTTTCTTTAAAATTCGCCGGACTCCCTACAAGAGGAAACCCATTGCAAGCTGTAAATTTGTAAGCCAGGCACTCCAAAACTCAGTGAATTCAGTCTCTACCTTATTGCCTGGGTTTCCTCTGAATATTCTTCTGGGATTTTCCTCCCACTTTCTAAACTGAAATGTTTTTTTCATTGTCTCCTCACTACAGGTTTTTTTTCAGGCTCGTGAGCTGCAGTGCAATTTTGAGGAATCCTTGGTTTCATTACCAGAAAGAAAGAAAACAAACAGCAAAGCAAAATAGGCAAAACTTGTGTCAAAATAAAAAATAGAAAAACCTCGATGTTTCATCTTAAGTATTTGGATGCCATAATATTTACACTTTTGACCATGAGTTATTTGTTAATATGTGACAAATGAATGCTGGATACTGAGAACTGATCTCAGATGTGTTAGAGTTTTAAACTTGTCATCTTGAGAAATACTGACACATTTCCGTTGCAGATGGACATGATGGTAACCAAACAAAAAATTAATCCTCTGACTTGACGTCTTAAGTTTCCCAGGTGATGTCTGTACATACATGTATTCTCCATAATTTTCAAAATAGAGAAATAATGCCAGCATGTCTCTCATTTTAGCCTGTGATACACTTTCATCACTGCCGCTAGAACAAACTTTCGCCAGGGGGTGCTGGAATAAAGGACGGACAAAATTAATGCGAAAGCGGGGCGCAAAGCCCTTACGTCCTGGCTTAATTTGGAATACAGATGTTCTGTGGTGCAATCTGAGGCGATGAATTTCTGTTCATAAAAATATTCACATAGTTCTAACTCACCAAGTTGGGGCTAGACAAGGATTTATCGGTCTACTGAGTTTTTATGAGGAAAAACTTGCAGAGGGTAGAACATGAATAACTTTTTTATTAAAACGAAACCACACTGGAATTGGCGTTAAGCATGACTAGTTTCAATAAAAGCCCGTCCCGCTCCTTTTAGGTTGGGAATGTGTCACGGTGAACCTTGCTATTTGTATGTTAATGTTGAGTACAGAATGCTAGTGACGTCAATGCAAATTTTAAATGAAAAGAAAACCATTCAGGGGAAAGGTATGAACTTTGCCCCTATTGACAGATCGAATGAAACAAATCCTGGCAAGCAAACTTTGCCACCATCGTCATGGCCGAGGTTATTGCTTTCGGGTAAAAGCTTCCATTATTGCGGAAATATCATAGACATGTCATGATTTTAGATACCTTGAGAGAAGTATCGATTTTGCACTGCCTGAAGATTTAGAAAATACCTCCTGTTGATATTTTACAGTGTTTGTGCTAGACTTTCGAAGCGCCGCGCTTAGCCGCGGCAAAACTAGAAACGAACAAAACGAAGGAGATATTTGTAGAGCAAGCATAATGTATAGCGTAGCGGCGCAATTTCATCGTCGTAGAACACTGCTGGTTGGAACATTTTTTTCCCCGGGAGTAAGGGGTGCTGAAGCATATTCCAGCACCCCAATCCAAAAAGTTGGGGGTGCTGCAGCACCCACAGCACCCCCGTTCCCGCGGGCTTGACTTTCATAAACTTTCAACAACTCACTGAAAATGAAGGAAATTAAAACCCCTTAAAATGGTACACATGTGTTGTTTGTAATCCCATTATTACATTAATGTCGAGTAGACTTAAACATCTTAAACCTTCAACGCGGGCATCTTACTGTCCCCGCACACGTAACTCATGAACATCTTCACTTCTTCGTGGATGACTGTTACCGGCATGTGGATAGTTTTTCGGACCGGAAAAGCCAAGTTCATGTCCCATATTGGTAGGAACCAAACCCCAATCCCGCTAAGCAAGCGCTGGTTTATTTCTCCTATCCCCCACAGTATCACGTCGCTGGAGTAGATCAAGGCATCGAAGTTCTTTTGGTCTCGGGGATGGGGTCCTTTCAGGACGATTTTGGCGTCCGGGCAGCGCCTGCGGAATCGGATTAGAGCCTCTCGGAGTAACTCGGTTCTCTCCGTGTAGCTCTCCCGCGTCCACTGGCTGAAATGAGCCCAGGGGCTGACCATGATCACGTAGTTGCATCTCGTGTTGTTCAGCTCGTCTATCAAGTCGTGTTCGTAATGCACGGTGTCCAGTATCACGGTCGCGCTGCCGACCAGCTGTTTGGGAAATGATATCGTGATGGACATGTCGATGTCTTCGTAATACCTTCGCCAGAAGAACCCTGGTTCACCCTTTCGGGCAACGAACTTCCTACCCATCAGGTCCAGAATGTGGACGAACCACTGACGAGTCGTCGAATCCCCAAACAGTAAAATGTTCCTGTTTTGTAAGCAAGTAGTCAGCTTTGCTTTCTCTGTCCAGTCAGTGATTTGGCAGAGCAGCGACTGCCACTTGTCTTGCAGCCAGTACCCTTGACTGGGCGGTAGCTTCATGTCCGGGAGGCACTGAGGTAAATTTGGTGCAGCAACTGCTCCTGCACCTGTCAGTTAAAGAAGAACACGGGGCGGTCAAAGGAAAGCCCTCCAATAACTTTGTTTATAGGGATGTATGTGAATTGTTTTTGTTTTGCTGAAAGAACACTTACCTTTTTTTGTGATCCGTGGACAGAACTTTAAAATGGTGTTTGTGTATGAAATTCGGTAACTTGAAAAGTATGAGTGATTAAGGATTCCTGTACTAAAAGAAAGCTTACGAATTGGGCTTTTGTATCCTAGATTTCGAAAGTGCTATACATGCAGAACGTAATTTAAAAATGTTCCTGACATTTTGGTTGCCTTTTTGTCTTACTCATCCTGCACATAATTGAAAATCAGTCATCGACACAGTGTAATAAAAGTAGGCTATCAACCCACAGAGAAATCAGAATCCTCAATTTCAATGTTTCCTTCATTTTGGTAATTAGAAATAACAACATTCAAACTGTTGCTTCATTTCTTTAAAAAAACGCTACGTTGACTTCATGCGGAATGACATCTTGGATAAATGAAAAAAATAACAAAATGTAGACAAAACAGTTGTATGACTGCGCTTTAAAAGTACATGTATTTTCGTCCTGTTTACCTACCGGATATTTTCACGGGAGGCTCGTCCAGTTGTATCGGCCTGTGTAGAAAAATAAGGAACATAAGCATGGCAGAATTGCAAACAATAGCAGTGCGTGTACAGTTGAACGTTTTTAATATAACCCCTAAAACATCTCCTCAAAATGTTTATCCAAACGGAGATCTATCTACGACAGCTGTAACAAAGTGACCAGAAGCAGAGCTTTGAAACATGATTCGTCATGACGTCTCAAAAGCCTGAGCCATTTTAGCAAATTAGTCAGGTTTGTTTTCTTTTGAAGAAACAAAAATGCGATCTTCGGTTCAGTTACATAGTGTTCGGTGTTTGCCGTGGCTTTTGGCATCAGAGTGGAGTTGGTTTAATTTTAACAAAAACTTACTTAATGAATAAGTGTTCTTTTCCTCGGGCAAGCTCCCTGACCCTAGCTGATATTTTTCGACCGTTGCTCTTCGTCCCATAGAGATTACCGCAGTCCACCCCTCTTGGCTTCTCGCACAGGAAAACAGTCTTGCCGAGTGCATTCTTGTTTGCGTACACGCACTTGCCCGTCCAGTTCCCATGCCTAGTCAGTCTGCAGAGGCCTGATGGTTTGTTCTTCGAACCTGGAACATTGAAGAAGCCGCTCCACACCACGCGATCGTCAGCGGACCATATGGTGTTCAGCATAAAATCTACGGCCTGCCTGCTTAAGACGCGTCTGACAGAGAGACTAGCTTCACCAGCCCAGCCAGCGTAGATGTAGATGCTGTACGTGCCGTTGTTGTGGTCTTCAATTTTACCAGCGGTGCTTGCCTTCGGGTTAGCCTTGGAGTCCAGGGTAGCGTACCAAAACCCTCCTCCCGAATGAAGAAGGCTGCCATCTTTGCGCCTGCATGTAACTATGTAATGCAGCATGTCGCCGACCTTAATAGCATCCTTTTTCGGCGACATTAATGACACTGACGTATTGATGAAGCCTTCGTCTTCTGGCAGTGACGTCGTCGGGTGATCATCCATCGGCTTGGCTTCGGCCCTGATTGAATTTGACATGGCAGCCGGTTTCATCCACATTTTTACTGGCGAGGTATAAAATACATCCTGCGAAGTAGAAATATGAAACTTCTTAAAGATGTATGGATACAAAGGAAATTGTTGAAATCAGCGTCGTAGGAACTTTTGTGAATGTCCGAGTAAACCAAAACCGCTGCATTGAGGTGCGATTTGGGGATTTTTCTTTCAAACAGAGGAGTAGACCTACATACATATTCCGGCTAGAGTTTTCCCCCGAATGTGGATGCAGAACATCATCTGATACTAGGCTGTAGAAGATAGTTATATGTGTATTAAAGATCCTGCCCGTCATTGATTTCTGACTTTAACAGAGCATGGCAATGTAAAAGAAATATGGATTCTTCTGGTTTCCTATAGCCTATACTAATATACCGAATACATTTGTGTAGAGATATCTATATATGTTTCCTTTCTTTTTACTGCATGTTCACTGCTTTAGTAAGAAGAACGTTCTTGTGCCGCTACATTACTGATTTTTTTTTTCGAACGAGACTTACTTTCTGTGAAATCATATCTTGTAAAAGTCTTGAATAACTAAGCTTATTACATCCTTCTCATTTCATTGCATGACTGTAATAAAAAAAAATCGGGAAATTTCCTGTTGATATGGTTTAAAACGAATCCGTAAGGTGCTTTTTCATGACAGGAACCTTGAAACCATTGTGATTACTCAATAGGGGTCCTCCTCAACAGGAAGCTAGATACACAATATTTTTGACAAAAGAATACTGAGTTGGACAATATATACGAGACTCCCAACCTCACACTTTGGCCCTTTCGGATGGCCTGCAATGAAGTTCAATGAAAACGTGGTGACGTAGCATACAATTGGTTGAACTGTACTGAAAGGTTGAAAGGAAGTCAGAAAGACGTTATTTCCAAGTGAGTGCAAATTCATTTCACAAGTGGTATACGTGTCAAAACTACTTTGGTTATACATGCATATTGCTTGTTTTCTTGGTTACGATCGGGGCGTTTGGCCCGCGTTCCCACGAACTCTTTCCTTTATCTTTGATCAACCTTGACCCCGACGGTGGAGAGCCTGTATTGATGCGAGCGGGACTTAGTCTTATAGTTACCACCAGAGAGGGCCAAAGCTACTCTCGATTTTGTTTCGTGGCCTTTCAACTTGAGTTTACAATAAATACTACCAAGCCCCTTCCCCTTCTGCTTGATGACATATACATGACTGTTTCATTTCGATATGAGTTTCGTTTGCACGATTCATATGGAGAACTACGGAGCATTGCCCACTCGCCACTAGTGCAGCTCTGTTTACGTGGGAAGACTGGCTCATGTCTAGGCGCTCTGAGCAAACTGTCGTTCAGGCCAACAAAAAAAAAGTCTCCGGTTTCTGGTATGCGCGCGCGTCGCCGTAGCCATGCGCGTCGGCAAAATGAAAAAGTTTTTTTTCAATGAAAGATGATGTCTCAAAACAGCCAAACTCATTGGTTTGACTGGAATCCTGCTGCTGCACAATTTTAACGTGATTTTAGAGGGGGTTATGATCGAGAATAAGCTTTATGTGGCCTCTCTGGACTCCCATATATTTGCACTAAGTTTAGTTGGGCACCATTTGCAGTCATCAGCCGACATTTGAAGCAAAAAAATCAGGTAAAAAAAAGCCGCGTCGCCGCACCACTTTTTGGGCAAGCTCCATACCAGAAACCGGAGACTTTTTTGGGGGCCTAATATGCGGAAAGTGTGTTTGTTAAAAATTACTCCCTCGCATTGCATTATAAAGTACAGGTTTTCCTCTTTCAAATGAATATAATTTCTTCATGGTTAAAGTCGAACAATTGTATGCACTTTTCCTTTGAAAAGTGGGCAACTCAGTGAAAATGTCGTGTTTCCTATGGAGGTCACGGCACATTTCGTCTAAGGGTGCGAGTTTACGTCTTCGGTTTCTGAAAGAGAACACAATAGGCTTTCCTTTCATGTTACAACCGTTTGATTGGTGGAGAAGAACTAGGGGCACTTTTCTTGTGAAATCAGACATCGCTTTTGTTCTGGGGACCTGCTGTTTATGTATAGTCCGGTCAGCGCAGTGGGGCTGGGAAGGTCGCCCGGTCAATGCACTCTGTGTGACCGCAGAGCATGCAGGGCTTTGATTTTCTGCACATAATGGGTGGCAAAGTTCTCCATATGCAGGTCTAGGACGTATTAGAATCTCACACTACTGCTTAGAAATGATCTAAAGGTTTCCGATGTAAAGATAACACTACAGTGCAGAATGTCCACCCTAACGAAAGAGCAATTCCAGTAAAGAAAGAGTTGTTTTTGCAGCGTTTTGGCCCCTTTGGTTGTGGCCATTCATTTTCCCCTAAACTGTGAGTAGAGGTCATGGGTTGTGGTTTATAAAAAACAAGCTGATTTACCCGATCATAGATCGGGTAGGGCGTATTTGTGTTGGGGTTGAAAGTGTGGGGAGTTAAATGGAAATGGGGGATTTAGTTGAGAAGACATGTAGCTATAGAAAAGCAATTTACGGTGACGCGATCTGAGGCAATTTCTGACCACGTATGATATAGTAAAACAGAAGATCATCTTTTAAACATCATTTTCGAGTTTGGAGTCATTGAATCAGCTGTTCTGAGCAAAAGAATATTATAGTAGGCTACAATTTTTATTCGGGGAAGAAAAAGTGGGGGTAGGGAACCAAACGATATTCAGTGCCCGCTTTTAAATGTTGGGGTGGGGGTCCCCCGTCCCCCACCGATTGACGCCGCGCCCATGATAATTATGTACCATGGCATGTATAACTGTCTGTAAATTGTCCCGTTGGTCTGTTGCATTTTGTGAGGCAGTCGCGTTTGTTAATGTGGGAAAACTGAGTTGAAAGACTTACCGTATAGTACACAGGCGAAGGCTGATTGTACTGTTTTGACAATAAATCATAATGGAATTAAACGTGAAGGTGGCATTTGCAATAGAAATGTTGAGTGTGTTACCATAAAATTACAAAGTCTGAATCATGGAGGAAGGTCATTATGAAGGTACAGTATTGGACTCTTCAACAAACGTAAACTTGAACTTCTTACAATTTGCGAGACCTGCGAGGAAAAAGTCGATTTAACTATTTTATTCAAGTTGGCATGGTTCAACCATAATATAAGCAAGGCCAAACAGCCAACAACCGCCAATATTATTATTTATGCACTCTTCGTTATTCCAACCCAACATAGTTCAAAGATCACAATATTTGAAGCAATGCATCGATACCTCGTTGATTTACCCGATCATAGATCGGGTAGGGCGTAGAGTTGGGGATGAAAATGTGGGGAGATGAATGTAATTGGGGGATTTAGTTGAGAAGACATGCAGTTATAGAAAAGCAATTTCTGTGGTGCGATCTGAGGCAATTTCTGACCACTAAAACAATTTTTTTTTTAGCAAAAGATCATCTTTTAAACATCATTTTCGAGTTTGGTGTCATTGAATCAGCTATTCTGAGTAATAGAATCATTATACATGTAGTAGCTACAATTTTTATTTGGGGAAGAAAAGGGGGGAGGGGACCCAAAAAGTCTCCACCGCTTTAAAATGGGGGGGGGGGTGGAGGGCTTCCCCGTCCCCCACCGATTGACGCCCATGATAATTATGTACCATGGCAACAGTCTGTAAATGTTCCCGTTGGTCTGTTAAATTGGCATTTTGTGAGGCAGTGGCATTTGTGAGAAAACGTACTTGAAAGGCTTGCCGTAGTACACAGGCGAAGGCTGATTAAGAAGGTCATAATTAAGTTTCAGTATATTGGACTCTTCAACAAACGTAAACTTGAACGTCTTACAATTTGCGAGACTGCCTGCGAGGAACTTGTCGAGTCAACTGTTATTCAACTTGGGTCAACCATCTATATAAGAGCAAATTTTACTCGGCCTCCGAGAAATGTTTGCTCCTGAAACGATCTGAGACCGCGGTCTTTCGCGACGCCAAAATCGCTCCACGTCTGTGGAAAAATGTGGAGGGTGTCTTCCGCCGGATCGGACACATTTTCGTTGATTTTTTGTGTGACTGCGTTTAAGATCGCGATGTTTGAAGCAATGCATCGATCCTTCGTTGATCACAGACAGGCCCCCGAAATTATAACGCAACACATGTGGCGGGCAGCGAACTCACAACGCTCAGCCTTATGGAACGCCAAAGAGGCATTTAATGTGATCATCGAATCGGTGATGGACTTTTGCAATCGGTGATGCATATTCACGATCGGTGATGGACTTTCGCGATCGGTGATGGACTTTTACTGGTGATGCATATTCACGATCGGTGATGGACTTTCGCAATCGGTGATGGACTTTTACTGGTGATGCATATTCACGATCGGTGATGGACTTTCGCAATCGGTGATGGACTTTTACTGGTGATGCATATTCACGATCGGTGATGGACTTTCGCAATCGGTGATGGACTTTTACTCAACGACTGGTCATCGCAGCTTTGATCACCGATCGCGAAAGATCATCACCGATCGCGAAAGTCCATCACCGATTAAATGCCGCTTTTGGCGAAACAGGAACGCCAAAGAGGCATTTAATGTGATCACCGAAACGGTGATGGACTTTCGCGACCGTCGCATCTGTGTGTTGCGTCGTAATCATTTGCATGTATTATACTTATCTATGTTCCTTGCTCTGGAGCAAGTTAAATTTAATTGCAAATGCGCAGAGCCTTTATTTTGCTCTTCTGTTTTTTAAATACCTTTCGCGAAAATCTGATAAATTTTACTTCCACGTAACCGATGTAATTTTCGAACCATGGTGTGTGTGTTTGATAAGAGTTAAATTTAGATTAATCATTTTTAAGATTAGAAAATATTATCATTGTTTTTCCAAAGAGCAAGCAATGATTCGATGTGTACATTTTTGTAATGCAGCATGGTACTCAATCTGCTAAGACCACTGTGGGAAATAGAGCTAGCTCTATGGTTTGTGCCAGCCATGTCTTCTTTGGCAATCAATCACCTTGTCCCTTTAGCCCACGCAACAACACGTGCTTCAGGTCTCCACTTACCAGCTACCATTTTTTTTTTACAGTCGTGGAATTGGGGCACGATCGAGGTCAATCATTTTTACATGAGGGCTCACAAATTGGGTGTTCCACATGCAAACGCGTTCCAAGCACCAACTGACGTTCAGCAAAATAATGGAATCCTTTTCAATTTTAAGAACATACCTTTACATCATGTACATGATGTATAGGCTACAACGGTCTACAATCGAGCCGCAACTTCCGAGATCTTTTCGAGCTTGTCTTAAGCGGCCTTGTCAATTGTATAGTGTACAAACAGAACAGACATTCGCTATTTAACCCAATTGGTTACATTATTCTTTAACTAATGAATAATAAATTATTCACCGGTGTGCACAGTCTTTTTAAACATCGGAGTTATCAAAGGAAAATATTGAATAATGTAAAAATAAAAACACACTAAAATTTTCCAATAGGAGTAAAACCGCAACAGTTAGGCGGACAGGCTAAATACCCCCTGTTCACTTGCCGGGAGCCGCTTTCAATGGAGCCCCTCTTTTATCGGCTCCCGCTTGAAAAGAAAGCGGGTGACCTGTTTCTACAAACCGTCCCACGGTTGGCACTCCCGGCTCCCGCTACAAATAACCATTTTTGTAACAATGAATCCTGCGGTTTCATACCCATCAGTGGCGGCTTCTACTCACCGACCGCAAAGACCTGGTACATTGCTAATCCTCTGATCTTTTGTCTGCCCTAAACATACAAGCCCCACTGCAAACCGTTACCATGCACGGCCGTACCGTGTGCGTTCATGCGTGGACCGTCTCCCGCTTTGGCTTGAAGGGTCCCACACTTCCTCAATAACAATACCGTCCCACGGTAAATGAACAGGGGGTATTTAGCCCGCCCGCCTTACCTATGTACCGACAACCTAAACAAAGCTTAGTCTGCCCATGACGCCGGCAGCCTCCGTCGCCCAGAAATCACAGCATATTTAAGTTGAAGAAAGTGGGTTTTTTTTTTTTTTTGGGGGGGGGGGGGTTGGCTGGGATATTTTCACCCACTTACTTTGATAATATAAAAAAAAACTCTGCACCGATAGCAAAAGTCCATGCAAGGTTGGTCACCGATCGTGAAAGATGATCACCCATGGGCGTCACAAGGGGGGAGCACGGAGGCGCTCCCCCCCCCCCGGAAAAGCCCCCCCCCCCCCAAAAAAAAAAGATGGGGGAAGAAGACAGAAAAAGAGGCGCGAAGTAATATTGTTTGAAAAATGCCCACCCTCGAAAAATGATAATCGTGAATATGCTGGAAAAATCCAGGTATTTCGGGGAGAAAAATGTTTTGCCCCTCTGCAAAAAAATTCTGGCGACGCACAAATCACGGTGTTTTATAGCCACATTACCAATGATAGGGAAAACCGGTCGACTTATCAATTGTTATGGTTATATTAATAACGGCAACACCAAACCGTAGTGGGCAACAGCGGAGACTCAAAGCCACGACATACACAATATGCTTGACAATAAATGAAATATATGAACATGAGATATGTGGCAATAATAACAACAAATGAAAATCATACTTGAATTACAAAAAAATAACTTCCCACATCATATAGCCTCGTGACACTTGAGAGCGCTACGGCAAGTATCAAATTAGCCTAACAAAATATAAAAACAAGGGATTGAATGTTTCATTTGCCCCATAAATATGAGGAGCAGGCTGTCTGTATCCTAAAAATTGCGAACATTTTAATCCTTGTAATTGATATAGTCTCTTGAAACCTTGGAGCACTATAACTGGCGGATGTAAGGGGTGGTGGTGGAAAAACATTTGCAAGGAAAGTTCCTCTGTGTACTGTCCATCATGTGCTCGCTTAAGTGTGCTTAAGTGACCAGAGGGCCCCACATATCTAAACCAACATTGGCTATTAGATGGATTTATGATGATGATGATGATGATGATGTGATTGCATTCCTGTGCCCCCTGGATGCCTGCTCAGACCCCTCAATAACCCCGCCATATATGCTGTCTCCAATGACCCACACATCAATCATCATATTATGCAAAAACCTTTTATCACGTATTGGTAAAAAATACTCGGACTCAAATTTAAGGACATGAGAAACACATTGCTGAGATGATTGGTTAAGCTAATAGAAAATTATTCATGTTCAGGAAACTGAAAGAAACTGGTTTTACTCAAAGAACTTGTTACCCTATGTTAGACCAGTCTTAGCAAACGCATCGCCGGTTTGGCACTCAAGCATTACACTCAAACAGACCAACCTAATTTAGTCAATCCAAAAGAGTTTGCCGTATTACTCTATCTCTACATCACCTTTATGGTAGAAGAACCACTATGTGTACAAACTTTGCTCTAGGTGCTTTTAAATCAGGCAAATTTAATGAGTGGTTCCCTCAATCAAAAAGTTGGCACACTATGAATCTTAGATCGAGTAGAACACTCAAGGAGTATCCCAGTTCATCCAAGAGATTTCGAAATAGCCCAGACTCATCAATAGTTCAACATAGGATATTCAAAGGTATACAATTTTAATTGCCATTATCCGAGTGTATATGTTTTTGACAATAATGGATTGTTGTGCATTTTGTATGTGTTTCGATTTCTCGTGAAATGTGTTTATTTTTAATTCATTTCAATTTTTACTGTAAATCACTGTGCAATTCAGCTTCTGAGCTGCTTGATGGTGATAATCAACCCAAATAATAATAATGTTAATAATAATGATAAAAAATAATAACTTATAATAACCCATAATTGGCTATTTGGGGAACATTCCCATAAACTAGTGCACACATTTTCCCCCCCCCCAACTTTAATGACCCGTAACTCCAATTTTACCTTAATTCGCCGGGTAATTTTTACTAATTCCACCACGAGCAATCGAGTCTATTTGCGACGATAATATTTTGCCTCCAAGTGTGTGACGCTAAAGCTAGTGTCTCCCGAAGGGTATAGGCCTATTATAAAACAAATCATTCTGTTCATGCCACATTCACAGAGGAGTGTTTTATTCCGGATACCTGTGATATGGCATATACCGTTTGAATTGTTAATTGTTATGGTTATGTTAATATGGGCAACACCAAAGGCCCAAATCCACAGCGGCATACACTAACTGCAAACATTTCACGGACATTACAAAAACGGAGTTCGCAAGTGAGAACGGACATATTATAAAACATATAACCGTATTAACACAATTTAGGGGCAACACCAGGCCCGACCAGCAGTAGTGGGCAACACAAGAAACTCGAAGCCACGGCATACACAATATGCTTGACAATAAATGAAATACATGTAGGCCTATATGAAAATGAGATATATGTGGCAATAAATGATAACAAATGCAAATTAAACTTGAATAACAAAAAAATAGCTTCCCACAGATGTACATTCAGTCAGGAAAACATCATAGCCTCGTGACACAGTGAGATCGCTACGGCAAGTATCAAATTAGCCTAACAAAATAGAAAAACAAGGGATTGAATGGTTCCATTTGCCCCATAAATATGAGGAGCAGGCTGTCTGTATCCTAAAAATTGCGAACAGTTTAATCCTTGTAATTGATATAGTCTCTTGAAACCTTGGAGCACTATAACTGGCGGATGTAAGTGGTGGTGGTGGAAAAACATTTGCAAGGAAAGTTCCTCTGTGTACTGTCCATCATGTGCTCGCTTAAGTGTGCTTCAGTGACCAGAGGGCCCCACATATCTATACCAACATTGGCTATTAGATGGATTTATGATGATGATGATGTGATTGCATTCCTGTGCCCCCTGGATGCCTGGTCAGGCCCCCCCCCCCCCCCAATAAACCCCGCCATATGCTGTCTCCGATGGCCCACCCATCAATCATCAGGTGCAAAAAACGTTTTACCATTTATTGGATAAAAACAAATCATTGTGTTTATGCCACATCCACAGAGGAGTGTTTTTGTATTCCGGATACCATCGATTGGACATTTACCGGTTGCAATATGGGCAGCACCAAAGCCCAAAGCCACAGCGGCATACACTAACAACAAACATTTTACGCACATTAATTAACAAAAAAAAGCAGTTCACATATGAAAAAGACACTTTCAAACACAAAAACACCGTAAACAAATATCACCGTCAGGGGCAACACGAGAAACCCTAAGCCACAGCGGCATGCACGTTCAATAACTGATGCACTTTGGCGATCGATGATGGATTTTGCAATCGGTGATGGGACGTTGATCATCGGTCGCAAAAGTCCATCACCGATTGCAAAAGTCCATCACCGATTGCAAAGTTGATCACCGGTCGCGAAAGTCCATCACCAGTAAAAGTCCATCACCGATCGCGAAAGTCCATCACCGATCGTGAATATGCATCACCAGTAAAAGTCCATCACCGATCGCGAAAGTCCATCACCGATCGTGAATATGCATCACCAGTAAAAGTCCATCACCGATTGCGAAAGTCCATCGCCGATCGTGAATATGCATCACCAGTAAAAGTCCATCACCGATCGCGAAAGTCCATCACCGATCGTGAATATGCATCACCGATTGCAAAAGTCCATCACCGATTCGATGATCACATTAAATGCCTCTTTGGCGTTCCATACAGCCTTGCTTGGTGGACGTGGAAGCATGGAGCTGTATTAACACACGATGGAAGCAACAGAGCACTATACACGTCACTCACATGCTTGTGCTTCAAATCATGCAAATAGCGAGCACCGTAAACCCAACCTCGTTTCCAGGGTGTGGAGCAGGCTGCAGTACGCGTTGCCATCGACAGTTTTGCATAGCCCGGAAATACTACGCAGTGTAGACTTTCGATTGGTCAGACCGCGCAAGGCATACTTAATGTGTAGTCCTTCTGAGTATTCGTTGCACTCGGCGAAGGGGCGGCAAGCGAAGCATATGAAAGAATAGGGACACTTGGTGGCCACGCACCATGGAGAAAAAATATTTTACCAAGGTCACCCCATATCACAATTTGGTGAACGCTTTTGCAGAAGGGCTGAGTAGAACACGTAAACGAAACCCCTACGTTGACCTCGCTGACCTCGCACAGTCTAGACACGCAGAAAAGCCAGCACAGGGGGCGGCCAGGCAGTCAACGTGAAAGCGCACACGACGGAAAATTCCTGTGCAAAACGCAGTCACGAAAAATAGACGAAAAGGATCGCCGGTCCGTACGGGAAAATCAGGACGACCCGAAGTGTGCGACCCGGCGGAAGACACCCTCCGTATTTTTCCACGGACGTGGAGCGAGTTTGGCGCCGCGGGAGCCCGCGGTCTCGGATCCTTTCATGAGCAAACATCGTCTCGGAGGCCGAGTTAAACTCTCTCTTATATATATAGATAATCATATGATTCCACACCCCCCCCCAAAAAAAAACTTGAACTGTAAAAATAGTGTTAAGAGTTTAAACAGATTTGTAAAGTAATGGCCGCCCTCAATGAAATTATTTCTAAGAGCATGCATTTGGAGTCACATGATTCTGTGGAAAGAAAAAAATGTGAGCCCGATCCCCGTACCGATTAAAATAAATCCTGCTGAAAAAATAATCTTTTTGAAGATAAAAAAAACCGCTGTGAGACCATAAAAAAAACACTTACATCGAATACTAAATATGTTTGAATATGACAGAAAATCATACTTTATGTACGAATACAGGCCTAATATTAACCAAGATTTTGAGAAAAGAAACAGTCTTATTCAAACCTTAAACTCATGTAAATATCGAATGTCCGGAATGAAATATAAGCATTGTGTTCGCTGTACAAATGCATGTGAACTTATTCACATTATCCAGTATCAAACTATTAAACACTTTATAATAATAATAATAATAATAATAAAATACCGAAGTCTTATATAGCGCACGTGTCTACCAACAATTAGGTACTCAAGGCGCTGGAAATTATGTCTATTATTAGAGACAGGTAAATGAAGTACATGAGAAATATGAGAACCATTATGTAGCACCTTTATAATGGTTTACAAGGTGCTGCGGCGCATTAAGCAGCCACTGCCAGAAACACCGGGGCAAACCCCTTCTTTATATCCATGCATTTTAAAAATGCATATGCGAGCATCCATCAAAACAAAGTCATGGCCACAGCAATTCAGATGACATGATGGAGTCTTCAATAGTTGACAACACGTACGATTCAACAGGTCGTAGTGCAAACAGGAAGACGATCGATATGTGGCGTGTGGGAGGAACAATATATAAGGCCTAATTTTCCACATTTCTTGATATCACGGTCGGGTTGTGTTGTGCTGCTGTTTGGCGGTCTCAACTCGAGGGCGGTTTGAAATGGGTGTGTTCACCATTTTGAAATTGTTCAGGTTTTTGGGGGGTTTTTTTCCTCAATGGTTTATGGTATCACTGACCCTGAATAGTGCATATAACTCTGACGTCGTGATGATGTCATCGGGTGTCAAATTACAAGCGATTTTAGTTGAAAAGTGACCAACCTCTCTCATTTACTCTTGAACAAAATAATCAGTGTATTTTCAGGGGCTACCGAAAGGTCAAAGTTAGGTGAATTCAACTGTAGAAATGTCTTCCAAACGGTTGACGGGATGATGATAAACCTGCATGGTAATATGATCCTGAACCCTGTCCAAAGATGTGAAACATTTTGTGAAGTCATCATGACATCATCAGGTGTAACATATTTTTTTGGTTCAAACCCTCAAGTTTTTGGCCCACAAAATGCTCTTATACCGAAGAATTTGAGTGCATGCAAATCGTGATTTGGCCGGCGTAGGCAATTATGGACCGATTTACTGGTCTGTACCATTAAATTTTATAGGATGCAGACGAGTGAGTACACTGCCATAGACCGTAGTTGTAATTTCACGCACTTCCACAAATTATTAAAAATACAACTCAGTCTGGTTTTCAAGACACGCATCAAATTAAAGCTGATGTCATCATCTTTCATTTTCTGTTCGATTTTTGGGGGTAATCTAATGACTTTTGGGAGAAATGTACATCCAAATATGATCATCCCTAAAATAGTCCTGAAGCCCATCGCCATTTTGAAAAACGATGCCAACGCTCATTTGCAGAATAGAGCGCTTTTAGGGCCCATTTCACAGAATTGCAAGCTCACAATGCTGTGCACGGCCTCCACCCTTCTTCTTTTTTTCACAAAATCTCAAGTTAATGGCCCACAAAACGTCTAATGCCGAAGAATTTTAGGGCATGCAAATCGAGATTTGACCGGCGAAGGCAATTTTGGACCGATTTTCTAGCCTGCACCCTTTAAAGGGAATATACAACATTTGCAAACATCGAAAAATAAAACTACCAAGTTTTTGCGAAATACCTTAATAGGATGTTGGTAAATGACAGTCTAAAGCATCCTGTAAAATTATGGCACCTGGTATACTGTCATTTTCAAGAAAAGTGGTATTTTTGTATCAATTTCCAACGCTGATCGGCCGATCAGCGTTGGAAACAACTGGCTTTTTTTCAAATACTGGCCCCAATTGACCATTGCACTTGTTTGCAATCGATTACAAACCTATGAACGGGTACGAGCCAGCTAGACTGGTTCCCTGACCTTACAATTCCCCAATGTATGTAAACTGCTCTGTTTCTTCTTATATGGAGTCAGGGAGCCAGACTACAGGAAAATGACCGTTTTTCTTGGTTTTTATAGCATTTTCGAACCCAAAACCTCCAAAAAGTCAGTGTAACTATATTTGCTTTATATTTCCAACCCCCCAATTCCATCCATTTCTGAAAATTACAGCAAAAGCAAATGATGTATATTCCCTTTAAAGGGTGCAATCCTGATGATAAAACCTGTTCATTTTTGGGGGGATAATCCAATGACTTTTGGAAGAAATGTCCATCCAAAGATGATCAACCCAAAATAGTCCTGAAGCCCATCGCCATTTTGAAAAAACGATACGCTCCGTTACAAAATAGAGCGCATTTTGGGCCCAATTTCATCCAAATTTCACGGAAGTACAAGCTCACAGTCCTGTGCACGGCCGGACGTACGGCCTCCACCTTTTTTCACAAACCCTCAAGTTAATGGCCCACAAAATGCTCTTATACCGAAGGGCATGCAAATCGTTATTTGACTGGCATATGCAATTTTGGACCGACTTTAATACTAGTCTGCACCCTTCAGTCCCCCAACCCAAAGATTATTGTCACCAAGTTTGGTTGAGATTGAAGTCTGACTTTTCATATGACCACACTAAACAGTTAACCTAACCAAAATGGAACGCACGGACACAGACATGTTTACGTTACATACCTAGTGTGGACATTCTTTTGTTTTCGTGTTAAAGAAAAACCTGTGAAATAAATCCTTTTACTCACTCTATAAAAACTCTTTTAACCCAGATGTTCTTCTATGATCCCCTTTCAGTGTTTCTCTTCATTTTCCGACGGATAAACCTAACCCCAAAATACCTCTAATCCTGTTTTGCACAGACGGAATACACTTATCGCAATATTATTCTCCATTTTGGCATAAACAAATATGGTACTCACCATAAAAATATGATGCCGACATGCATCCAACACAAAAATACGCTACCGCAATATTATTCCCTTTCTGGCTTCTCCCCACTGGCATAAAAAATGATACTCACCATGAAATATGAAGCCGACATGCATCCAATACAACATACGCATAATAAAGTCATGAAGGTATATACCCCCGGCACCTGGAACAGTCCGTTCGTGTTCCCTTTATCGGCCATGCTGCACCGGTTTGTCTTCCAGCAGATTTAATTCAAAGTAATTGATTGGTTTCTTTGTCAACAAGCTAATTTTGGCCCGACCATCGTCCGAAAACGTCGACGTAATTACAGTCAGGTGACCGTAAGTAACGGCAAAATTCTGCTAGAGCAAAATGAAATCTCCTCACGAGTCTATGTGGGTGCAGACCAGTAAATGGGCCCTGAATTGCCTACGCGGGCCAAATCACGATTTGTATGCCCTCAATTTTTTTTTTATTAAAGCATTTTGTGGGCCGTGAACTTGAAGGTTTGTCAAAAGAAAAAAATAGGTGGAAGCTGTGCACAGGAGTGCGAGCTCGTATTTCTGTAAAATTCAGATGGAATTAGGCCCCCAAATTGTTGTATTTTGTCATGGAGCGCAGCCATATTTTTTTTTTCAAAATGGCGATGGGTCACAGGAATAATTTGAGGGGTGATAATCCCTGGATGGAATTTTCTCCCAAAAGTGATCGGATTACCACCCAAGAATTGAACAGAAAATGAAATATGATGAAATAACTTGGAATTTGGTGGGTGCCTCAAACACATTGGAGAGTTGAGAGTATTAATAATATATTTTGGAATTACACGTAATCATCACTCAGATCTATGGGAGTCAATTTACAGGTCTGCATCTTTGAGGGTGCACGCCTGTAAATAGGCCAAAAATCCGTGCAATCGGGCCCGAAAGTGGCGCTATTTAGCCATGTTGTGGAGGGATTCTTTTTCAAAATGGCTACTTTTCCAGTTTGGGAAACATCATTCGTTTTAGGGGTGTTCTTCTTTGGGTGAGAATATCTCAAAAAGTCAATGGTCAACCCACCCAAAATTGAAAAGAAAATGAAAGATGACATGTTGATCATCATTTTTCTGTGCAGCTTGAATACCTGTGAGAGTTCTGAGTATTTTTAAATGAATTTTGAAGTATGGGCATTTAGCACTAGTGTCTATGGGAATTTTATTGCAGGCGCGTACCCTTGAAGGTCAATTGTGGAGTGGGAAGTGCGCCGTTCGGTTTGAAGGGCGCCCTCTATAATCGCTAGCAATTACCGCTTAACTTTTCACTGGCTAGACTGTTTCCCGCCCCCCCCCCCCCCCCCAATAAAAAATAATAGAATGGGGACCGGTAAACTAGCTGCCATTCAAAGCCGTTGATTGCATCAATAAATTTGTGCATGGACGCTGCTCATTAGTAACACACGATCAAAAAAACTAACGCTTATCTTACCGTCATAAAAAGTACACAAAATCACCAATGTCTCCATGAAAGCAAGTTTCAAGCATTACCGTTGTGATTTTGAATTCAGGAAGCGGGATTTCAGACCTATTGACGTCATGCCTTAATTTGCATATACATTACACGGATTTCGTGCAATGAATGAAAGATTCACTGCTAGTTTAAATGGACCCCATTTTGAAGACCAAAGGACAATGGGGTCAGGGAACAAGACTATTCACTGACGAGCGGAGCCATGCATAGTGATGCTCAAATATTTTTCTCAAATTTTGGACTCGAATTTGCAATAAATACAAAGAAGGTTAAGTTAAATTAACATCTGAGCATGATAATGTTGCGAAGTAAAATAATCATACGGGGAAATAAAGTGTTTTCGTATTGAAAAGCAGCCGACAGAGGGCCGAGAACAGCATTTCATGTTAACGGTCTCCTTTTGCCTCACAATTTGTTTGTGCCAGTTAAATTTGTATGCAAAGAGTTTCATGAAATTGCTCATAACCGATTTTACTTGGGAAGTAAAAACAAGTCGTATGCTCCATCGCAAGTGGAAGTAATGTTTTCCACATTATTTAGGAAATCCTTGTTTGCTAACCTCACAAAGCCGCAGCTTTCGATGAAAGCAACTGCATAAAGTGCGACCTCTATCGACCTAAACAAAGTAGTTAGCAGGTGGTTTTGTAAATCGATTTACAAGAGTGATGTCAATTATGTAGTAATCGAAGGTACAATAACGGTGAACTGATGGAGATCTGGGGGAAATGTTTGTCTCTTTAGAAGTCTAGGAGTACATTGTTTAACATTAACTTTAACAGCAATCAATAACATAACCAGGATATTAACATTAATTTTAAAGTTACCCGACAATGACTAGGGACTTGATTCGTTTGAAAACGGGGAGGCGATCGCAATGAACTGTTGCGCCGTTCAGATTTCCCTCCAGCTGTTGGTCCGTCGGCCTGTCCAACTGCAGTTCCACTCAGCAGGTGTTTATGCACTTGTCGCGGATGGAGTCCGGCTGAGGAGGAGCGAGTAACCCAGGCCTCGCGGCAATGGCTCATCCTTTCTCGCGTTGCCAATCCCGCGCTTTGACGGGCTATCGATCCACACGCAAGGACGCGATGTAAGTAGCTGCAGTGACATGCTCGGCTTTGTGCGTCTTGTCCATCTAGGAAGGAAAGAGCAGATCCGTACAGTCACCCTGGGGCATTACAAAGGAGGGTCCGAATGCAGGTTGCACTGAGCGGCCCTGTCCGTTCTTCTTGTTCGCGTGTGGATATCTCCCTACACTAGGCCAGACGGCCACTCGAACGAGAAAATGATTTGCGCAGGGAGCGACAAGAAATCCATCGACTTGAGTCTGTGACAGATTGTAGAAAAACAGGAAACAAGGCGAGGGATTGGAGAGGCCATCAAAACAAGGGAGTAAGAAAAGCACCTGACTAAAATGGCCTTTGGAAGGGAAACAGTAAGCGAGATAAGAGGAAAACAGGGGCAACTCCCTAAAGCTGCTTGTAGGAAAACAATCTGAACATTATTTTGTGTCCTGAAACTTGAACTTTTTCCCCCCTCATTTAGTCATTTTTTTTTACTTTTAATCACTGATTTAGACATCAAAAGCTTAATGGTATAAGATAAAATAACAAATGACAAAGGGGTATTTCTAAGAAGACAATAATCAAAGAAGACAGTTTGGGGTGTAGTATATTGGAAGAATGTTCCCTGTAAAAATTGAGTTTCTAACAACACCTCGTGGTTTGCATCAATATTAGTACCATATTGGTGTTATTTTTACATCACAGTTTAAACAGGGTGATGAACCGAATATGTTCCTCATTCCTTCAAAGCATTTCAGAAAACGGTCGAGTGCAGCTGTCACGGGTCCTCTAGAACATTTACCCGTAGGTCCAAGACCATCAAAAATATGACCATGTGAAATGCATGAATCATGCTTCGCCTTCATGTATTGATTCATGACAGAAAAAAAAAGTTTTTTACATGGTGAATACTGACGGTGTGTTTGCAGTTACTGAGTTCTTGGAGTGGGCACTGAAGTACTTCTTTCCGTTCCCGTATGCCGGGCCGGAACATGGATCGATGCAAAACCTCCGGAAGTTAAGGTCTGTGTGGGTTGTGCTTGTGAGGAGACTATCTGACAAGCAGTAGTCGCACTCTCCAGCTGTGAATGCCGAGTAACAATTAGAGTTTGGTGAACGCGAGTATGTGCACCTCAAAACACAGGTCTATTGTAGACTATACATGCATGGCCGTGTGTAAGAGGGGGTGATTAGGCCCCCTCCTTCCCCCCCCCCCCCCCCCGTCCTCCCATTCCCCAAAGTCTTAAAATTTCAAGAATTATGTCTGTCGAATTCCAGTTCCCCTTGACCAAGTTGGGTTTTTTTTAACACAATAATGCTGTTTCAAATAAAAAGTTTCCAACCAGAAATGGTTTGGTGACGAATAATCTGATCCAAAGATTCAAAATAAAATTAACAATGAAACCTTTTATCTGTTCACTTCTAAAAGTTGCGCTAAGATACCGCCGCACGGTTCCGTAGCCAACACAATTGCCAATTTAACAGCAGGACTTCTGGTCCTGGCCTGATCTCGAAAAAGAAACTATGCTAAGAATGTCATCCGCAGTAAACTTGTTTTTATCCATTTTGGTAACGCAAGGGATTCCTCGCATTAACCCAAATAAAATCAAATCTCATCAGCGCCCATATCTTTTACCCTCCAGCCAAACGACATGCCACATAAATATTTCGAAGGAAATTTGTTATCGAGTTCGTTGCGATGATTCGAGTCAGAGAATTCCTGCGTTAATTTCTTTCCCAACCACAACCCCCAAAATACTTACCTTATCCACTTTCCTCCCTTCGGAACAACAAGGCCTGCCGATCGGGACGTTTAACCACCCTTTAAATTGATGTAACCTCCCGGGACTCCTTCAGAGGGAAACCAAAAATGGTCAAAAAGAGTAAGAAGGGAACGACCCGCCTTTTCTCGGGGCTGTTTTGGCTAGCCCTACCAATTCCGAGCCAGATAGCTCAATAATTAAGTCTGAGCTCAAATGACCGGAGGGCTGACGTTCCTTGACTGATGAAATCTTCCCCACTTCTCCCCGGCCGGGTGAAGATGATGACTGCCCCCAAGGTACATCTTGCGCGTTTCTGGTAAACGGGGAGCGGGAGAAAGAGAAAAAAAACACGACAAATTCCCGAATCCTTAATTTTGTAGCAATTGCGAGCGCGGGAGTGGAATGTTATTTCCCCTGATTGCTTTGAATTGCAGTGAAGCTCTTCCAATCAATAAAATCTGACTCTTTGGTTTACATCTTATCAGGCGCAGCTGGGAAAGTTGATAGGAACTCACAGAGGTACCCACGCCTTAAGCTTGTTTACTTAACCAACTGAATCTGGTTGGGAAAATAGATTTAAAATATCGCATGAACTGTGTTCTACCTTTCCTGTTTTAGGTATAGTCTTAGGCAATCTGGGTGAGTTCGAAAATCGATGTTGGTAACACCCAATAAGTTTGATGGACGCACAAAAACATAACGCTATATTAAAGGTAGATGATAATATAACCTCATAACTTACTTCTATTAAACCACCCATGCAAGTTTAGAAAATATATCGTATAAACTGTGTTCTACTTTCATACTTTAGGTATAATCTTAGGCAACTTGGGTAAGTTCGAAAATCGAAATTGGTAACACCCGATAAGTTAGATGGACGCACAAAAACATAACCCTATATTAAAGGTAGATGATAATATAACCTCATTACCCACTTCTAATAAACCACCCATGCAAATTTGGAAAATATATCGTATGAACTGTGTTCTACTTTCCTACTTTAGGTATAGTCTTAGGCAATATGGGTAAGTTCGAAAATCGATATTGGTAACACCCGATAAGTTAGATGGACGCACAAAAACATAACGCTATATTAAAGGTTGATGATAATATAACCTCATTACCCACTTCTAATAAACCACCCATGCAATATTCAGCTCTGCTCCTGATATGTCAGCGCATATATCCTTTTTGTAGTAAATTTCCTTTCTTGAGCAAACACGCTCCTCAAAAGGTAATTTTCTGCAGCTTCAGTTTACCCCGCAGTGGTCAATGACAATCATCTCTGGCGTTTCAGCGGTAAACAGGAACTTGTCAAAAAAAGGTAATAATCCGCCTTCATACCGACATCAATCTGGCAGTTAATCTCAATAGATAACGGTTCCGTGATACCGCTGCGATTATTGACTCAGTTTAACTTTGTCTTAGGCCTATACAGAAAATTACTACATCAACACATGAATCTTTTCAAAATTACATAGCTAATTCAGTGCTACATGCAGTCTATAAGTACTGCCATCATTCGTTGGTTCCCGACCTGCAAATTCGATTAAATAATGCCTTTGGCAATGTGTCCAGCATACCAGGGAAATTCGAAAACGGTCTCTGGAAATAATGCACGCCGGCGGAGCTCTTGGGTAACCCGGCGTATATACAAACGAAACGGTGCCTTAATCACGCAAATGGATTTACTTCACTTGTCCAACTAAAAGTACATGCATATCCAACCTGAAACTCTTTTGTATATTTGCTTCGTATCATTGTCGTCTCCAATTACCACTGGAGAAGTTTCTGTCAGACATAATAAACACCGCAAAAAAAGGCCACACTCATTGGAGGGGACATAATTTTAAATCTGATGGTCTTATGATAACGTCATTTATATAGACCTTTGGGAATGTTGTAAGCTACATTTTGATGCCCCGTTTGCCACAAAAGACTGTATTAATCGTCCAACATTGACAACAGTTTATGAAAAATGATGCAGTTTGAAAAAGTTGAAAAATTTAAAGAGTACGCGAGTGGAAATTGCTGCGTGACAATGTCACGCTACCCGAAACGAACGGCAGGAAATACTCAGGCTCAACGTTCCAGTCAAAATCGTGTAAGGTAACATGTCAGCATCCTCCGTGAATGAGTTAGGGAAAGGAGCCCTGTTAAATAACGATTTTCTAATTTCAAGAAAAAAATGTAACAACATGACGCAGCAGCGTGTTAATGTGCAGCCAGCCAAGTTGAAGTTTGCCAACCATAAACGTTTGCCAACCAATCCCAAGACGTTACTTAACGGTTCGAGTGTACACGCCTTGACGGGCCGAGTGCCTGCGGAACACTCTCCTTGTGTTTACCAACACTAAGCTGTGTAAACCTTTATATCCTCAAAGTGAAACATGTAGGAAGTCATCACGAGACGACATCCATGGGCCTTCTCCATCATGTTTGTTTGGTTGTAACAACCCCGAGTTCAGCTAAGATACAAACCTATCGGAAAGAATTTCGCATTTGGGATGTTGGATTATTTTACTTGTATACAAAAAGAAAATTATAGCCTCGAATCGTTGGCCTGTAAACGATAAGGGCAAGCCTGGGCCATTACGTCATTAAAGGATCGTTTGCACTGCTTTGGCCTTTAGAGGACTCCATCACAATTTGGCCATGCTTCTTTTGGCGTTTACTTTCTTCTCATGAGAAGTTGTCATCAGTTGTGTTGATGTTGTCCTTGTCATATATCGTTGAGGTCGCTTCGTCGCTGTGTCATCATTTGGGAGTCAGGTTGGCGTAGCGGTCCTCGTCTTCCACCGTTGTGGCTCGGGCTCGATTCCTGCCTGGGTCAATATGTAGATTGGGTTGTCTGCCCCTGCTTGATTCCGTGGATTTCCTCCCAAGTCAAAAACTGTAATTTTGCTGGGCCCCATGGGAGACACCAGTGGATTCCATTGAATGGGCTACCCAGTTAAAATAGGAATGAAATAAACGTGTCATCTTCAGTGATTTTTTGGGTAAGTGGGGCCAGCCGGAACGCTAACTATAATGGGTATCGCCAGATATGCATGGATTGCCAACATTCATAATCCAAGATTATGAGAGACATACACCCTAAAATCATTACTATGGGAAAATGCATTAAACCGGAACGAGGATTCCAACCAAGGACATGCAAAGTGAGGTACCGCCAGCCCAACTCAACCACCCCTCCTGAAAATAAATCAGACATTCAAAATCTTAATGGGATGTTTAAAAAATTCAATTACCTTGATAATGATAGGCTTAGAGCCCAATGCTCCGAGTTAGTGAAACAGAACTAACGGGTTAATTGGATGAGGGCTTACGGCTGTCCATATGAATACATTTCGGGAGGTTTACAGTTTCCCAGTAGATGGTGGAACATCATCATGTTCGTGACATGAATGGGGTCATGCGGCTCTCGCGAGAGTGCTCGAATGACGTTATAGGTCGCGGTTCAGCGAATATCTTTCATGTTACCATATTGCTTTGTCGTATACTGGGATTTAAAATAAGCTTTTCACAACACACTCCGCCCACTGAAAGGGAGACTGCAAAAACAATTCTGTTCACGATTAGAATTAAAGGGACACTGGGTCCTGGAACAGCCCAATTTGGCCACAAAACGCGCTTTGAACGAGATGATGTCAATCGGAAAGAACATTTAAAAGTAGGATATAAACATCC
The DNA here is from genome assembly GCF_015706575.1 of Patiria miniata. Taxonomy (NCBI): domain Eukaryota; kingdom Metazoa; phylum Echinodermata; class Asteroidea; order Valvatida; family Asterinidae; genus Patiria; species Patiria miniata. The sequence goes on from NW_024037055.1 coordinate 7,805,544, forward strand.
ACACAATTTAAAAACTTGGCGTTTTGTGTTATTCCTGCATTATGCGTGCGAAAACGAATTTCGGGGTCCACTTTTGCGACCCCATAAATTCGAGCTGTTTTGATGCTAGTTGTGATTTCATTCGTAAAGTGTTCGCCTTTTGCGGACGTTGACGAAACCATATTTTTTAGCATTGGGGGTTGGTCACCGCTGTTCCCGAGACACACAACGTGTATATCGTGCACTGCATGAAAACGACACGAAAAACGTATTCGTACTCCGTCGTGTCCGATGTAAACAACCGTGTTTTTTTTCCGTCTTTCATTAGGTTGGTTTCCTTTCAACCAGGTGTTTAAAATAGGCTAAGTAAACAATCCAAAACATGAAATTTTCGGGGATTTTAGGACCTAGTGCCCCTTTAACAAAAACGTCGGTGGATTGCAGGTTCTTCCATTTCGTGGCGGCAAAACAAAAAAGTGCTCGAGACACGGTGTCCCTGGCGAGTGGCGATGAAGGAACACAAATTAATTAGCCTTTTCAATAAAGGGAAAAGTGCAGCTATACTGTGTCGTGTTTTCTTCTTCTCCAGCTAACCTCAGACTTCGTTAAGCTTGCACTTTTGGGGCATTAATGAGGGCACTCTGTAGTCACGGCAGAATATGTTGCTGGTATGCAGTACAGCTTCGTAATGACGGGGCAGCTGCATCATATTTAAAGGTTTTTTAAAAGGGTAATACAAAATAATATACGTTTATTTGTAATTTCGTATATCGCGAAGCAGGACAGTGGGTATGTCAAGTAGAAGTAACTCGTCAATATTCTAATCTTCCGACAGCCGCTTCTGAATATGAAAAATGACGTCCTGAACTGTTGAGTATTATGCATTAAAAAGACCGATGAAATTAACTGAATGGTATTTTGTTCTGTTTGTGTTTGACTTACTGTTGTTATGTACCTTGTGCCCATGAAGGGTTTAGTTGATACTTTGCATTTTATATTGACGTCTTTTAACTAAATGCACACTACTGGTGTGCATGTTAATTAACCCTCCTTTTTAGGATACAAAAATCAAAGTATAGAGTCAAACTCACTAAAATGGCAAAAATATTAATAATGTTTTTTTTAAGTTTAGAAACAAAACTTTCTATTAAACGATTATCAAAATAGAGCACAAATTGACGAAAGTACCCAGCGCTTGCGTGACTACTTTGGCCGTAATAGTTTTTGAGAAACAATCAGCAAACTTCAAAAAAATATAATTAAAACTAAAATCTCTTCGGTCTTAATTGAAACAGTATGCTTTGAGGCGGCTTGAGCCTTTCTAGCCGATAGTTGACTGAGCGATTTTTCGACTCGTTTGTTTTGGTCCTCGTTATTTGCCTGTGTTTGTCTACCTGTTAGCCGTTGTCTCCCTTGAGATGCCGCCCCCATTAACGAAAGTGGATAAACGACCTTCCCAATAAATGAGGCAGTCATGTAGTCATCACAGCGGGCCCATCAAAATTAATGAATATCCCAGCATGCGCTGCCCTTTTTATGGAAAATAAGCCGATCAGAAAATTTAATTGAAGGGTTGGACGTTTATGGTCGATTTATCATTGTTTGGTTTTGCCCCCCCCCCCCCAAACAAAAATTGAAACACTAACAATCACTGCCGCAGGAAATATGAGAAGCTACGGCTGCTTGCCACTGTGGTTTCCATGGCGATTCTTAGCAGGTGGTTGGAGTTTGATCATAGGGGGTGGTTCAATCTCCGTTTTTTGTTAACGATATTGTGTGATGAGTTTCTGATCGAAAAAAAAGTGATGCTGTCGATTGAAAATTGAAATTTCTCAATTCCTGTAAAAACAAGTCACAAGGATGTGATTGAAGATTATTTTTCGAAGAACAATATGAAAATAAAACCTTCAGTTCGTTACCACACGCGCCCAAAGACAATTCCTAGTTCGCTTCTCGATTTAGTCTGCGTCAAATTTTAATCACAACCAGTCCATAACCTCAACGATCCCTCACTCTACACTGTCTTCCGTTCTACCCCCCCCCCCCCCCTCCATGTCTCTCTTCTCCAGTTTGCCATACGAACCGTTTTAATTACAGCCAGTATGTCCCGCCACTTGATGGAGGACGATAAACTAGATCATCATCTAGGTCGAGAATTGATATGAGACGAATTTTCCCGCGCTTAACTTATACCTTTAAACCCAGCTTGTCTGCTTGGACAATGAGAGACTATCCTCCCTCGAAAAGAATAAGTGGGTCCCCAGACCCCAGTGAACAATCCAAATGCTGACAGGGGAAATATCTTAATTAAACTATTGATGAAGAAAGTCAAGATGTTGTTAGTCTTTTTGTATCGATTTTGGGTGCTATTCGAGCAGAAGATCTGAAGCTCAATTAATTTGGCCTTAATCTATCGTTTCACTAGGAATCATCACCCTGTTTCTATCCAGTTATTCATATCTACCAGGGACATGAAGTCCAACCCTCATTAGGGGGCAGTTACTCCGTGGCTTAATTAATTAACTGGGTTGGTCGATAGATATTGTTGGTATTGACTGATCGTCCATCGTATGGCTGTTTGCTGGCGTTAGAGCAGAGTGTATGGTTGGTGTTGAGCAGTCGCCAAGCGGCTGTTAGCTGTCGTTTAGTTAGTCTCTGACTGAAAAAGGTGAGTTCATGGGAATATAAGTTAGCCAGTACCGCGTTGACAAGATTGCATGATTCCATTTATAAACGGAGCTTTATATTTTTTTTATCCCAGCGAAATTTTACAAATATTTCGGATTCCTAAAGTAATTGGTTACTGTTTGGGTTTTAACCTGAAATCTACCATAAAGTGTGTGTTTTTGGGGAACGAAAACAAAATTCTTTCTATTGTTTTATGTTGGTATGCTGTCTAGTATTTATCAGAGTGGTTGGTGGCAGTAAATTCAAGGAGAGGCAGGTCTTCATAATGCATGGCTGTACCTTAAGGCAGCGATAAAAACGCCGATCTTATCTCTCGGGCGTAAAGACGATGATTCCGCATCGGGGGCCTTAGAGTTCAACTCAAGCAGTTATCCCCCGCCACCGGCCCAGTCGAGTCACGAGGAGTTCACCTCCTTGCAGACGTTACATTCAAACAGCGGCTGTAAGAAACAAAATCTCCATTGGGGTGGAAACAGAGAGGGAAAGCGGCGAGATAACGTGTCAGGGGGAAATTACCAGGTGAGGTCGAAAATGACGCGGGGGATTTCATTGTGGTCTCCCCTGGGGATGGCTCCCCTCACGCGGGGGAGGACTCTAGAGTAGGGAAGATCGCATCGTAAGCGGTTGAAGAGGAAGTAGCTAGTGGATCCACTTGGAATTCGATCTGTTTGCCAAGTTGTTCAGATTTTTCCTTCCCGTTCTGGAGAGGACAGATTAGCAGAGTTGGACGAGGTGCATTCGGGTACTCGTAGGGAGACAGAACTTCGCTTTCGATGAAACTTTGTGTGGAGGCGGTGCAACATTTCGTATTAGGTTTTGGCGTTATTTTTGTCTTCTGATTGATTGTCTGCCTAATTGATTCTGAGAGGGAGTGAGGACAAACCTCAAGCGTACTAAGGGGAGACTCGAACCCACGACTTAGCTGATGTTTTACGACTGACCGGTTCGAATCCAAAAACATTGTTTTATCTTTTCTAATATTAGGTTTTGCCTTTCACCGACGTATAAAGACTGTATACAGTCATATTTTGTTTCAGCAGTAAGCCTATATAAAGGCTGTGTTGTTTGTTTTGAGGAAATAAATGTCAATATTTTTGATGAGGGTGTTTTGGCGGATCTGCCTCTAGGATCATGCATGTCTGCGAAAATATAAGGAACAATTCGGGCGATACACAATGCAGAGCGCCACCAATAGTTTGCCACGGAGAGTTCATTTTTCCCAGTGCATTGTGGGAGAATGTCGACAAATTCGCAGCGCGGGACATTTGAAATTGTTCGTTTCTTTCCGGTCAGTAGTTTCCTAAGCGTATCAATATGGTGATTTTTTGTAAGGCGGCAGAACGCTATGCCCCTATCTATAACATAATAGCTCAAGTTGTCTACTGACACTCATTCAAATGGGCCATATTTTGTCGACCGTAAACTTGAAAAGTTGACTCTCCGTGGCAAACTCTTGGTGGCGCACTGCATTGTGAATCGCCCGAATTGTCGTTCAACAATATAGTGTTAATTGCAATTTCTTATACATACATGTATACAGGGTGAGTAAAAAAAACCGAAACCCAAATGTCGGGACTATTGTTTTAGTGAATTTCTGCATGTAGCACCTTTAAAATCTAGGATATAAAAACCCAATTCATAAGCTTTCTTTGATAACAAGAATTATTCAAATCACTCATGTACTTTTTAAGTTACGGAATTTTGAACACAACCACAGTTTTAAAGTTCTGTCCACGGATCACAAAAAAGGTGGGCGTTCTTTCAGCAAAACAAAAAACATTCACACACAAATCCCTACGTGATTTGTTTTCGTTTTGCTGAAAGAGCACTTACCTTTTTTGTGATCCGTGGACAGAACTTTAAAGCGGTGGTTGCGTTTAAAATTCCGTAACTTGAAAAGTACATGAGTGATTTGAATGATTCTTGTACTAAAAGAAAGCCTATGAATTGGGCTTTCATATCTAAGATGCAGAACGTCACTAAAACAATGGTCCCGACATTTGGGTTTCGTGTTTCTTGACTCACCCTGTATTGGGCTTATAAGGCTAATACATGTAGCCGCAAGATGTCAGACGTCAAATACGCGTGTGCTTTAAAGGGTCTATGCCATGAATCTGTCTAAGGAACACATTTTGTGCAAATTTCTACTCCTCTTCAATGCATGAAATTTATTTGACTTTTTTTTGAAAATTTTACTTTTTTAAACATTAAAAACGTTGCATGATTTTCCGGACAACTGATTGGGCTATTGCTGTGATGTCATTTCAGGAAGGCACTATTCAGTTCAGGGGTTTTCTGTTCAAATTCCGAACCCATAATGTTCATCTTTTAAAAGGTTTGTTAAAAAGGTTTGCTCATTGCCTTACTGCCATGCAACGACACAACGAATTACCAAAGAAATAAAAATAGACCAGCAAAATATCCAAAATTGTCTGGCAAGTTTTAGTGCTGAAATAGCTGTAACATGGAGGTTTCTGCTGGGAATGATATAACAGTTTTGCTCATGAATATGGAAATTTGAATTAGCATAAAAACAAAAAGTCACCAAAATACCCTTCAAAATAGCAAAACGAAAATTGAAAATAAGGTTTAAATTGACATTCTAATGGATTTTTTTTATTGAAACAAAAAAGTGCATTTTCAAGGATTGCGTGGAAAAAAACCATAGCATTACAGTGCAAGCGAGGAGTGAAATCATAAAGTCAACATTTGTTTTAAGTGCCATTGAGCTGCGTTTAGGTTCACAGCTCCTTATTGAATCAGACTGTGAAGCGGCATGTGTCACTTTTACTTGCAATTTCAGTAGTTTCACTTTCGGTGGATAGCTTTTGCTTTAGTTCCCCGAAACCTGAAGCCAGAAGCTAATATTATTCTTCATTCTTACAGTCCTATCAGGGAAAAAAGCTTCGGTGTAAAGTTGCACTCGCGGTTTGAGAATGTCAATGAAATATTACTCCTCACACAAAAAAAGTCTGAATGACCTTTAATTGTAACCAAATGCCACTCCTTTTTCCATTGTAATACTCACGTCTGGGTTTTGCATACCTTGATTTTTGAGTTTTTTGTCAGTAGATAGCGAAATGTAAGATGTTGAAGCTACCGCCTGCCTTCAGATATAATCGCTCTGCCTGGAACATGAATGGGACCTTACTGGGACGAGATTTCCGGATCGAGTGAGCGCAGAGAAACAGATCGCCCAGAATCGCTCGCGCATGCGCAGACAATCATTAGGAGATTCCAGCACAGTGTAAATTGAGTCTGTGTTGATTATTTCAGTCTCTTTGTGGTAAGTACTAAGGCGTGTTGGTGGTACTCAGTTGTTGATTCGCAAAGCTATTGAGAGGATAGGCATTCAAAGCGTCTCCGCCCGCATCACTTGAGCAAATGTCATATGGGAAATTGATTTAGTCGTTGTTGCATAGATTTCACACGAAATGTTCAAACAGGTAAGTGCCCCGCTGACAGGAAGTGTGATTGATTGAAACATTGGAAGTGATACTCAAACAAGAAATAATATTTTATTTTGCTTGCCAAGACAGACTCTCGAAATGATGACGTCTGTAAATGTTGACCCTTTCGGCAAGTAGCGTACTGCTGACACTTACCTTCAAGCAATCAAAATAAGTATTTGTATAATTTTCAGATGTTTTCATGAGACGTGGGGATATATCTTTGTCATTGAGATTTCGCATTTTAACTTCAAGGGAAAAGCTAAACAGGCACCCCCCCTAGAAGACATTCCGTAAAATGAAGAACTGTCCTATAGACCAAGCTTTGACTGCAGATCAGCTCAAAGACATGTGAACTTTTGGACAACCACTCTTCAGGCACAGAAATTGAAGGAAAAAATACAAATTTCATAAACTTTTGGAATTATGTTGCTTCGTCAATTTGCACTTAACTTCAAAAGTGCCATGAAAACGTATAGCCTGGATAAAATTATCCGTTGAATATTAATAATTAAACCAACAGTATCCATGTGCTCACTGATTATTATCTTAACTGAATTCGCATTTTGTTGCAAAAGATTGATATCATATGCCGGAGCATGAGACCGAGTTAATTATTTCAGAGTCGGGCGATGAAATGTTTCCCCGGGAAATCATTGCTTTAAGCTGGACATTATCTAAGCGGTCATGCCCGGTCACGAGTTTGCTTATCCACGGTGGAATTGCATGCCTCTACGCAATCAGCGCCAGACGTTTATAATAGGCCAACCCTGCTCGTCGATACGGGAACATGAAACGCATCCCGTATATCGTTGCCGCCTGAAAAACAGAAGAACATTTATCCCGCAGACGTGCCCGGAATAACAGGCTGAGGTTTGAAGTGCAGACATAAGTGATTGGGGAGTCGGAAACCAGACTAACGCTGACGTCATCGTTAAGTCTCTGAGGAAGTAGCTTCCTTAAAGATGGGAAAAGAAGTGAAGTATCTGGGTCTTCTGAAATTGGGAGACATTTCTGAAATTGTACACTAGTAATGGCACAAGACATAACTGCTTTCGTGTATCCCAAAACGGGCATCTACCGATCATGTGTATTATAGGAGCCTGTGCAAAACCAGATGTCTTTGCACAGTCATTGACCGATGAGAAGACCGCCATAATTTCCCGCCAAATGCAACACTCAGCCCGACGATCAAAAACACTACGCCGCAGTTATCGGATATTGCGGGGACCGTTTTGAAGAGCCCACTCATAGCCGTCAGTTGAAGATGCTCTCAGCATGGACCGATCGGCATGAAGTGGTCAGCCATTTACCGCTGTCGTGACCTGACTGTGAAAATGTTATAACGACCACACTTCTTGGCCTTAATAACACATGCGCATTCGCACAGCGTTACCATGTGACGTTCTCATATGTAAATTAGGCTCAAGAAAGCATTGACACTGTCTTTCCACCCAAGATAATCATGAGTAGTTACGTGTTTTTTCCAGTCGTTTCTGGCCCATAATGATTACGACACCATTTTCAGCTGTGTGTTTTTTACCGCCCCGTCTGGAAATATTTGTCATGTAGGCGCTATAGCCTACATTGCCAAATAGTTGTTGAATGTTTGTCAGTGAGCTATGATGTTTGTACCTGGTTGATAGCTAAAACTGCATTAACCCGTATCTACGAATAACTGAATGAGCCCACCATATGCTGCCAAAGACGGCGATGCATTGTTTATTTTTGGATGTATTTTACTGGCTCCAATAGACACACCACATAAGGATTTTTTTCGTAGGCCTCTTTTATAGTATGAATTCGCTGTCTTTCTTATATTTACCTCAGATTAATGATGTCGACGCTCTAACCGATCAAAATCCAATTAACGTTGGTAATGATTAATTGCCTTATTGACGTTTTCGTGGCTTCATTGCCCAGTTTCATTCAACACCAGAGCAATCGCCTATACTAATTTCAATGAATTCAGTTATACACGGTCACACCATATCCAGATGGTGTAATCCCAATATGCGCAAGATTGTAGAACTTGTTTTTGATTATGACAAACAACCGCCAAAGATGTGCGCGTCTAATTATATCTGAATGACACCAAGACTCTTTGCTGTAGCAATTGCAGAGCCAATCTGTCAAAATGTAATGGAAACTGTAAGCCATTCAACCTTGGTATTAAACTTCGGCCTCTCGTGGCCAAATTCAATGGCGAAAATATCGTCATCTCTCCCTCCTTTTTTCACTCCAAAATTAGCCGGCAGTATAGCCGGGGAGAAAATCGTAGAGGCCGGCAGCTTGAGTATGCTATTAGCCTAATGGTCCTGATCGATACAGTGAGGGGCATTGGGAAAGAGCGAAGGGCGACTGATGCGGAAGGTGAAACTGAGACGTCCGCCAAGTCGTTGGAGGAAAAAAAACCAGAAAATTGGAAAACGGTCTCGAGTGTTTCATCAATGTCCAGCGATGACTCGGCCGATTTTACTGGGAAAAGAAAAAGCGCCGTGTTGTCTCTGGCCATGTTATTCTCATCAAACTTGGAGATCGATAGTTATTAGGCAGCGCCTGTTACGCAAATGCGTTGTGTTAAAAAAATATTTACATGAACAAAAGCTGGTCCACCTTAAGGGGGACCCGAACAGAAAGTGATCACGCAGTAAAACTCTGAGGGGTTTCATGCAAAAGATTGTTCGGGATATTTATTTATGTATTTTTTTAATGTATTTTTGAAAGTTCCATAATCACTGTTTCATAACAGAAGGCTTATCTTACTGTGAGGTATCATAAACTGTACTGTCTGTCCTCATTAAGGCAATGGTAGCAGAAAGATCTAGTTTCTTTAAACAATGTAGAAATGCGTAGGGCATTTAACTGCCGAGCATCACTTCTCAAAATAACACGCAGGTTGCGTGATAATTTTCGATCGAAAACGATTTATAAATACTGCTAAAATTTAGAATGTTAAGTTTTATGAATTTATTAACCGCGGTAAAAAAAAAACTACAAATGAAGCTTCTGAGCCTCTCTTTGTAGACTGTGGGCATAACAGAATGTACATTTACATATATAAGAAAAAGCATAATTCTATAGTCTCTACAGTGAATTGACTAAAACAATGAAGCTGAAGCGATTGGTTATTGTTAATTGTATATTATGCCTAAAACAATCAACTTCAACCAGTTCTTGTGAAAAGCTGTAGGCCTAAACCTATGTTCCTTTTCCATCGGACATAACCATCGACACACATAATAGGCTACTTCTTTCTTTACCAAATGCTCTGAACTATTTAAATCGATATCGTTGTGTGGCGAGGATGTATATTTGCCCCACTTTTCAATTGGATATAGACGATATGTCCTTATATTTCGCATCCACTTACCAAACCTCTACCGACTATTTTGTCAGTTGTACACGCAAAACTCAAGCGTTATCGATCGTGCGGCGGTGCCTTGCTCGCGGCCAGAATTAACCCTGCGGAAGAGTGCAGCCCTTTCTTCTAAGTAGTCTGGTAGCCGGTTTCCGCATTAATTGACCCTTAAGGTAGTCCTATCAATTTCTCCTTCCCGTATTTTTTTTTCTGTTAAATAATTCTGGCTCTGAAGCAGTGATCCCCGGATTTTAATTAAACGGAATGAAAGGACACTGCTGAATTTACTATTTGCGACTGCGGCTTAAGTTTCCAACCTGCATGGGTACAATACACTGAATATCTGCAGACGTTTCGGGCACAGCCCGGGATGGCTGATGAGGAAAGACAGTACATTGTATTTAGTTTAAAACATGATGGAACAAAATGATTGTCCGGGTGATGACCCCAAATGAAACCATGATTATCAGCCAGAAGGTATTGTGATCTACGACGGGTTTACTACGGCTGCTTTAAAGGGGAAACCCAATGATCGCTATATAAAGACTGGATAGCGTACAGGGAGCGCAGAAGAAATCCATTTGAAGCATAGAGCTATATAGCTCTATGATTTGAAGCCATATTGGGGAGACCGGTTGGTGTTATATAAAAGACAAATAATTGCAGTCTTATAAGGCCGGTTCACACTCGGTGCGAAAGCGAAAGCAAACGCGAATTTGTGACGTCACGGCAAGTATTCGCGCTGCGAATTCGTAAAAGTTGAACATAATTATTTCGACTCGGGCGAGTTTCGCAGCGAATGTTCCATGACGTCGAATTCGCTTCGCATTCGTATTCGCATGAATGTGGTTCAACTGTTTTACCATTAATACAGTTTTTAAAACCTCGTCTTCACTTTTTGAATGCCGCAAACAGCCACAGTTCACTTTTTGCGAAGTTTGGAAATATAAATCACGACGGAGACTTGTCATTTATAGAACATCATAATAATATCAAAATGCGCGATAATAGATCTTTCTGCGCTTGGTTGGCAAACTTCATTTTTGCCAACCACGGCCTGAAAAACTATGGAAGGTCCAACACTGCAAAAATGAAGAAGAGTTATTAGAGATCACCAAAATATTATTTGATACTTGAAAATACAACATTTTCAAGAAAGCTACAAAATAATTCCTACATATGCCTTTTTACTACGTGTTGGTGGAGTTATGAGGACTTTTTTGAAAAAATATGTTGCCAACCACGGCTTCAATTTATGCGCTTACGGCAGCCCATACAAAATGGCGCCAATGTTTACAAACAAAAGAAAGGCCTATACTGTCTTGATACAGCGCAGAGAGTTGGAACATTGGGGGCGGACTGGTCCAAATGCAAAATCACACACGTGACTGGTGTATGAGCATCCATCAGCTTCTTTGTGCTTTGTATTGTTATAGTTGGGATTTAAATTCCAAGTATCTGGGTCAGGCCAGCCGGTGAAGGATTATCAGTTTAATCCTCTGGGCCCGAACTCTTCATGTATTTAGGTCAGGCCAGCCGGTAAGGGATTATCAGCTTAATCCTCTGCATGGGCCCGAACCCTCCAACATACTTACCTTTTTATTAACTTTGCATAAATTTAGAGTGAACAAGTGGAATGTGCTGGCCCACTATACATTTATTGGGTAGACATTCCCATGCCGCGGGCTCTGTTTAGCCATACCATCAGGGGTAGGCGGACCGCTGAAAACACTGAAGAAACAGCTCTTGCATATTCAAGTCAAGCAGCCTGGAGTGGACCCTCTTAGGCGTGGCCGTTCTTTCCACGCCTTGGCTCTTCACCGTGCTCAAGATTCAAGCTTCAAGACAGCGTGAACTATTAGCGCGGGTATGATGCCCTACCCGTGTCAGCCCCTCGTCGCCAGTCAAGTCCTGCGGTCTCTTCACTCAAGTCAGCCAAGCTCCCCCTCTTTGGACGTGGACCACACCTCGGAATCCCGAGGTGACAAGACGCCGTTCGTCACGCCGCCCCCTCATCGGTTAACAGAGCAACCCGGCCTCCTGTACGTTTTCTTCAGTTCACCGGGCATTCATTCATTCGCAGTCTTGCGTAAGAATCGGCTGATACTTAATTTATGATTGTATAAATTTGTAATATATTAATTTAATCATTTACTTGACCTCATTCTGATTTGGATTGACTTTGAAGCATAATTAAAAGTCGTGCACCTTAATTTCTATGAATTGACACTCTTGTACTCTTGTAATAATTCACTTGCCAATCAAATTAGGCTTTGCCCTTCTCTGACATATAAACGCTGTATACTCAAAGTGTTACCTCCAGAGTAAAAGTTGGAAAAGTCACGCAATTAAGGATCGAACCCACGACCTCCTGTTTTCTAGTGCAGATGTCTTACCACTCGACCACCGAGCTAACGGGATCGGTTGGCTGGTTCGAACTGACGTACATAGCAGCCGATACCGCATAAACTATTCAAACATGGAATTTCACGTCGGGGTGATGTAAATCAATTAGGTTTTGCCCTTCACCGACGTATAAACACTTGTATACTCGGTGTGTTATACGCCGGTGAGGGGCAAAACCTAATTTGATTTGCATCACCCTGACGCAAAATTCCATCTAATGGGAATTCACCTGTCCTTGTACTTTTATGTTTAACAAAGTTAATGTTATAATGTAACTATAATACGGGTGATATAGAAAATGGGATAGGGCAAGAATAAATGCCCTTGGTTTCTCTTATGCTGACGCCTCAGTGTATCCATTTTAATATAGCCTAAGTTCATCCAAATTTAATTTATGACTTGTTTTTCCTTGCACATATGTCAGCATGAATAAAAGAGGCGAAGAATATCCAGTCTTGATATAGAGATCATTGGGAAAACAGACCTTCGTCTCTCCAACATAACCTTCATTAAGTTCGTTACGATATGCAGAAGGAAGTCGGTGCATTAAATTGGTGACTCATTATACGGAACGCCTTGTCAAACCCAAAAAGAAAATCGTCCTTTTTCATTAAAATGTCAGAAATGCTGACTGACGCTCGCGGACTTTATCCGGTGCTATTAGATGAAGCTAATATAAACAGGGACGTGTTTTTTCTTAGGGACGGAACAGTCCGTTACGATGCTGGCACTGGTAAACAAAAAATCAAAAGAAATTCATCATTTTGAAAAGCCTCGTTGATGAACATGATTGACGTTCCTGGGTAAAACATGTTTATATTCCCCAGTGCGTCGTGAGCGAGACGGGTAATTTAAAACTAGTAACACGCGCGTGGATTGTTTACCGATCCGACACTGATTTATTTCTCTGACATTTTGTTTTGTTTAAAGACAAATTGGGGATAAAAATGTGACAGAGCCACTCTGCTGTTTTCTCCAATAGACTGTATAGAGCGCGCTGTGCTCCTTCACTGATTAAAAGGAACTGTTTGTTTAAATTGTATAGGCCTGTGAAATATTAACACTTGGATATTATAACGTGATCATGTGTCTAGCAAGTAATGTGAGGCGCTAGGTATTGCGATTGCATGTATAGCTCGCTTGGCTGATAGATTTCTTTCGTTTAAGTGTTATTCAAATACTGTCTGTATATATTTACCAAGAATTTCAAAACTCCTTGCCCACCATACATTGCCGCTTCGGTCTGTTTGAAACTCCAAATAATTAGCCCTCCTGGAACTGGGTCGGCCTTCAGAGTCAATATCGACGGCTGTTTTGTGTGTGGTTGTAAATATAATAACCATCTATTGCCCGAGATGTTATTGACATAATGTGTCGGAAGTAAACATAAGAATGCAAATTAATTAAACCAACCTACCTATGTTGAAGTAAAGAAAGATTCAAACATGCAGCCGTGTGTATACCAAATCAGTTGGACAGGAGTTTCATTTAAGTGAAAATTGTCTCTGGTGTTTTTTTTTATTATTTGACTATTTAATAATATAAAAACTTGTACTGAACGCTTACAACTTCAACATGGCGTCATTAATCCGTATAAATTACAAGCCAAAAAAGGCAGTCATATTACCTTTAAACTCGAGACAAAGAAACAAAGAGCAACCGAGCCGTTCGTGCTTTAATTTTTGAGACAAAAATTGTTGACAAATGGGACTTTGATTGATGGAGAGCGCGGATATTATGTACCGTGACGAACAGCGCCACCTCGTGTCAATATGTCCATTCCACCCATCACCCCCTGTCGGATTTCCAACTTCCGGCTAATTCCAGGGTTATACCCGTAATTCCCTACTCGTCGTAGGCGCATCTACGCGCCCACTCCAGGTAGAATTATGCCCCCGGAAGTTTAGTGGCTCTTTAATTTCTACCTCTGGTTTCAATGTTCTTGCCTTCTGGCTATCAAAAATTGCTACATTCCTGCGACCCCCCCCCCTTCCCTATTTCGAAACACGAAAACTCAGGCCGACTTTGAATATTTGTAAGATGCCCGGGAGGCTAGCAATCTCCAAGCCTTTTGCCGGCGAAATCGCTCGCAAGCCATCTCTGTCATTCTCAGAATCTGCAGTGTATGCCTATACGCATAGCGTATATACAGTAATCTATGAAATTATAGTTAGTATGCATAAAGTTGGTGGTTTTTGACGATGTGTGGACAAAAAACATTGTTATGACCTGATAATGTAGTAACCAACGGATAACGTCACGCCAATTGACCGATGTATCACTAACCGATAATGCAACAAAATATTGACCGATACTGTAGTAAAATGTACTACACTATCAGTAAATTGTTGTGGCATTATCGGTCCTAACCGATAATGTAACAAACTAGTGTAGTGACATCAGTCAATTTCTGTTACATTATCGGTTAGCGAAACAGTATCGGTCAATTTGTGTGACGTACATTATCGGTTGGTGATACGTTATCCGTTGGTTACTACATTATCAGTTGTAAGGCCTCAGATTTTTTTTCACAAAATGGCCATTGAGGTATTGAGGTTGATGAATGCATTGCTTATTTCCCACTTACGGACCGTTTGCATGTTTGAGTCACCATCATTGAAGATCTGCGCGGGAGACAGAACTTAACACATTAATCTCAATCTGGAAGTGACGTCGGCAAAAGTGTTTTAGCGATCTGCATTCACCTGTTAGGTAACTTTCGATGGTTAGGGCTACAAATGCACTTGTTACCATGTAATTGAGAGGCGCCGCTGTTAGCGTTAAGAGCTCCGTTCCAGTCTTGCTGTGGTTCAGGCGAAGCTGTACTGAAGATCATGTTTCTCATTGTTTTGTCAACTTATTGCCAAGATGCTGTGTCAACGAGTTGACATTTGGTAAATATTGTCTGTCAAAACCTGAAAAAAAATGAACAACGATTGACCAGAGATCCTTGTTCAAAGAGAAATATTCGAGGAGAAAAACACTAGTAGGCCTACACTGAGATTTTCAACCAGCTTGAAAGTCATCTTAATGAGTTTTGAAAATGGCTTTAATAGTCTCCCTGGCCTGGCTTGAAATGATAGCTGACTCATTATTAAGGCTACCTTGATACATTTTTAATGTGACAAGAAAGCATGACGATGATTTCACATTTACGAGACTTAATGTATATTCCTATAGGTCTTTGATTCAATACTCCTCCACCATTACGCATGCTCGGTGAGGTGGAAGGAAAACTCGTCACGGAACGACCCTGGCACTACTCGCTCGATGGAACACTCCAGCAAATATTTACAGGCTTGAATGAATAAAGATCACGCCAGATACAATCAAACATTGACTCCTTGTGGCAAGAGCAACATAAAAGCTCGGGGATACAAGAGGGACTTTATCAGAAAATATCGCAAGAGCGGCAAACCCTTTTCAAAATGCCCTCTGGATGAACCCGCTTCACTATACCGGTAGCATTTTTTTCCTGCAGGCTGGTAAAGTCAAACCTTACGCATGCGTGAAACTATCACATGATTGAATAAATATGTCATGTGATTTGAAATAACATCGTATAATTTAGATTCCACGGCGGTAAGTGTGACATCACTGGCCAGCTACGATAGGTCAGTGTTTAAACGCTGCAGGTTGCGGGTTCGTTTCCCGAAAGTTTTCCCCCAAAAGGGAATTTTCTTTCTTAAATATTTGTGTTTAATCATGTTCTACTGATGGATGAAAGAAATTTGACCTGTGTTTCCTGATTCCCGGCTCTGGCGTATTTCTTAAGGGAATATGAGTCCGATAACCATTTCGTTAACAATTACGGCAAAAAAATATTTGGGTATACCTGTACTACTTTGCCCCGAGGTATATGTTGCAAAGTTTCTGACGATTTTGAAGGCTTATTGGAAATCCTTATCAACAGCATTTAAAGTTTCTGAGATGAAATCCAGTGGTCTCTTGTCCTATGAATGTTGCCACTATTATTACACAGAGGAATATGTATATTATCCAGAAATGCCACGTTGAGTTGTATCTTCGCGTACGCGTGTGCTGACCACAACAGCGATAAAACTCTGAATATTTGTTGGTCGTTTTGTCAACAAGAATCATGGCTCAGTCTTGGTTTTTCGTCCCCTGTCTTAAAAAAAAACTGAAACACATTTGAAACGGCGCCAGTGAGTACACGATCTCACACTCTGTAAATGCGGTCCGGCAGGCGCTTCTTGGGTCAACTTGGGTCAGGAGATGTGCAAAGAAGCGCACATGTGAACAATATTGACTCTTTCCAGCTGGACATGCTAGTGCCAGACCTACGTTGCAAAATACACGTCAGCTGCCGTATCTACTTCCATATAGGTCCTATTTCTCAGCTGTCAAATTTCTGTGACATTCTCGTCTAGTTGGAATAATGTTGGCATCTCGAACATGTAAACAGTTCATCCTGCGAAAATTTTGACGGTTAAGTAATAAACAAACACGAGAAGCTATAGTGCCACCCCAATCCCCGCCCATGGAACATCGGCCATGATAATGAAATACCCAAACGCAACCGTTTAATTTGATTCCTCCTCATAGTGTTTGCGTGCACAGAGAAACATAGTTGCAAAAATGGCTTTTTTTTCAGTTTCTGTTACAAACAGTAGCCATATATGCGGCTTTTCGGGTTTAAGGCAGTTCTGAAAAATCAAAAAAGCATTGATTTAGAGATGAACTCCCTTTACTTCATCCGTAATTCTCCATGCGTATTTGTGTTCGTACCCAGTGGCAAATCTCCTTAAATCAACGAAAGCCCCGGGATCTCAATGAATATTCCATTCCCAGACGTCCTATGGACATCATTTTCTTCCCTTTTATTTTTTTTGCACAGGCCTTTACCCAGATGAGAGATTGTTCTGCACCGTCATGCAGCGGAGTTAGATACGCGGGGCCGTGGGCGTCTGGTCTCCCCGGAGTCTCCCCAGATATTTTATCAAAGCTGGATCAGCACGCACCCCGCCCCCATCACCGTCCCGAACCTGGGGATCGACCAGACGATAATCGCAATATGTCCCGTGGTGCCTTAGTCGAGATTCGACCTTTTTTTATTTCTTTCACTGTTGGTGGGTATCAGGAAGCAATTCTGGCCAGTTGGGTTGGTAGCAAATGGCAAGAAGAGAGATAGCATCTGCCGATATCGAAGTGCCCGATCCGATTTTTGTTCCACAAGGGGCGGTATGGTTTACCGAAACCTCTTCTTCACCCACCTAAAGATATTTGTTTTATTTTTTGGCAAATGCAGCTGGATTTTATCTTGAGAGGTTGTACGAACGTGCTCCCAACTATCGAGTGACCGACTTGGAGCAACGTATACACACACCCGATCTGTCTTCAAATACTCCGACAGCCGTTTACTTGATATGTTCTCATGAATGAGTATCTGTTTTGGATGTTACCATAATTGACAGACATCAAGGCAATTAATGACGGGCACGTGCAGATTGCTCTTGGTGAAGTCAACGATGTGAACATACGTTTTCTTGATTTGGAAATTAAATTGTTCAAATTGAATTAGAGCTGTCCGCCTGACAGCTAGAACACACCTCTTAGTTTCTGAGTTTGGCGAAATCACCAACCTCGTTCCCAGTGCTTACTTAATTGCCAACCTTGTTTCCAATAGTAAGCCCTGGATAGGAAACTTTCTTCCTGTATCCTGATTCGATATCGCAATTGGCTAGTAATGGATATTTATCGTGTACTTGGTGTTGTTATTCACAACGTGCAGCACGTGTTTTCGCGATCATTCGTCCACACCTTCTCGAAAATACTCATTTCCTTTTCAATTTGTTCATATTAATATGAAATGTGATACTGCATGTTGTCTCGATAAGATCGTAACAGTTTAATTAAATAAATTGTGTTTTCGTAACTCACGCTGTGCTCGCGCTGCGACGAATTGACTCTGTTTTTACCCCAGACACCGCATACAAAAAACGAACGATAATGTAACGCACATGCAGGCACCAGACTATTCCTCATTTGCATACGTGTTCATAAATCTTGCACATGGAAATGATCCAATACCAGGGTGAGAGAGCAGGTAGTGATGGGCGCGTACTGCTCGACACCCAGAGGTCGAGGTTGCGAAATCACATCTTCTTGAACTTTCTTGACCTTCCTCTGTAATTATCGTGACGTTTCTTAGACTGTTTTGCCCCAAAACTACCAAATTCAAGCTGGTGCAAAATTATTTTTAAAAAGAATAATTAAAAAAAAAAAAAATTCCGATGTAATCTTTGAACATTTCATTTTTTTCCTGTAAAAGTTTGGCCAAAAACAATTGGTGAGAAAGACAGGCGAGACAGAATGTTACGCGAAAAGTTGATCCTCCGTTTCGTTATCGCGTGTTTCAGATTGACAACGGGAAAACACTCTTTACATTAACTGGAACCATTGCCAAATAGAAACACAAACACACGTAAACAAATAAAACAACACAACGAGCAAGCTAACAATGACTCGTGTTATCACAAAAACAGGTCTGACACACCCAAGTGTTTGTCAAGGAATGTTCCTTTATTTTGAGATTTTTGTTTTGAATTTAACAATACACATCATTTACAACGTATCATGTTTATAATGGTTAAGGTTAAAATACAATAAGTGCAGTGGTGGCCTGGTGACAAAAATTACTTAATTTGACAATATCAAACCAGAAAGTTAACTGTTGGACTTTGTCACTATTTTTGTCGAAACAGGTGTTTGTTACCTGTTCGGGCCACTTAAATACAAGACACCTCCGCCATACCCTACAAAGACAGAACCACATGGCACCAAACAGTTTTGTCTTGGCAATTTTCGTATATGCATACCAACAATTCGCCGTTAACTTCTCATTTCTGATAGAGTTGGCATAAGGCATCAAACCCTAAAGCGTGTTGTGTGATTAAGTTTTTAAATCGCCAAGACACCGGAAGGAATAACACCAAAAGCTTTTTGATAACATTGCAACCGTACCCCAAAGTAATTATTGTTTTGCCTGAGATTTTCACATTGTAACGGCCATTAAAAAGAACGCCAGCTGTGAATCGCTGCAAGACATGGTAGAGAATCTAGATTTAGAGTCCCCGTCTATTTGGTTGTAGTTTCTGCAATTTGTGCTCTGCTTGTTTTGAATTTCTCATACTGCGCAACGACGTCATTTCAGACCTCGCTCCAAGCAATAAATGGGGTGTTTTTCTTATCAAGTTTGCAATTCCAACTTGCTTTTCTAGGGATTTATCCCGACTCGATTTTTCCCTAATAAGACTCGCGAGTCAATAACTGTCGCAAACGCTCGGCAATTACACGTCGTGGGATTCAGAGTGCCACTGATTTCCCGCGTAAATTGCCCCAAAATCCCGCGCGCGGGAGACGCCTCCAACCTCGCGTTATTATTCCTACGCAGGAGGTGATTTGTCATTAAGCCACAGCGACGGGAATCAGGACTGTCCTTCCAAATCGAAATTTGACTGCATCAACAGTGATTTGTATTTTTCGGGGAGAGCTTTCTGAGATCTGCAGAGTCATGTAATAGGTCCGTCGTTTGACACGTCATTGTCCAACTCGCTTCTTATTCCTTATTCGGGCGCACATCGGGTGTTCACGCATTGGCGGGAAGTGATGTCGTCAATGTCGAGTTAACCGTCAGTCATGTCCGACTCTCCGTACAATTATTGAATTTTGCTTCAATTACAGCCGCCAAGTTTGTCAGTTGTTCTTCCTCTAGCTTACAGAGCACGTTCCTATGATTTACGCACGTCTGTAAGAGCTAGAAAAACGGATTATGCATTGCTCGGAAGAGCGGACTATCACATTACGGACAAGCGTGCCTTAGTACTTAGAAGTATCTCCTAACGATTTCTGAAAGGTTACAAAATGCTTGAAAATTTTCCCTCTGGATTAAGGATGAAGAAGCCATTTTGAAAAAAGTACAGATATTAAGAATAAAAAGGAAAACAAAGAACTGTTGATTGCTAATCCCCATATGGGAAAGTGATTATGATAAAGTTACAAAGTCCAGCAATGTACAGATGATTGTAAAGGATAGATATAATGTTTCAGTTTCATGATTGCTATTTTTATAGTTAAAAAAATGTATCCCAGGTGGTTCTTGGGTTACCACTTAAAGGTAATGAGGCTTGAAATCCATCCCTTGGACTTATCTTTGAAGGAAACAACAATATCCTGATCTCTGCTCTGAGAATCAAAACCCTGATCAGAGATTTCAAGGGGCATTGCTTGTCTCGGCATTTCCTATTCACAGAAAGCCTCGCCTGGTCAAAATGTTGTCTCCAAACACGAGGTCACCTTTAAAAGTTAATGTCCTTTGAGGTTTTACCGTGTCATTCAGAGCACTATCAACAAGCAGTGTGCGTTTATTAATCATTGACATTTGGGCTGTTTTTTTGTGGGGGGTGGGGGGGGGGGAGGGGGAAATGCAGGGGTATATTAAAAATAAATGTGGTGGATTGAATGAGCCGTTATACATGTATAGGTATACAATAGCAAGGCATAATAGCAACGAAATAACAAAGCATCTGGGGTTGTATAGATAGTGGCAGAATTCCGTCTTTGTAAAACTTTTGAATGGCTTTCAATTTTAGAAAGCCGTCTAACTTTTCGACGGTATTTTATTTAATTACCAATGCTACACCTATGCGTTCTTCATCGCTAGAAATCAATGTAAACCGCGGTAACGCTACAACATACATAAGCTGATACCATACCTGAATTATAATTTTATAAACAGTTAACACTTGCGAAGAATTCGGTCACTGGCAATTAAATCCACCGCTACGGTCTCAGCATATTGACCTCAGGTCTACGGAAATATTTTGGCGAAACTGCAGACCCATCAGTGGCCAGACAGACTGATGGCCATCCGTGGGGACATCAGCGCGCGGCGCCCGCATATACGACTCGCCGTGCCGCCGCTCTCCACTGGTCGTTAGGGGAAAAAACGCCTGGGCCGCATTACCCTAGGCACCCCGTCTCTGGTGCAATATCCCCTGAATTATTGAAAAGATCCGCACACCTCTGGCGACCACATCCAGATTTTGCAGGCGCTCTCGAAATGTCACTTGGAATGACGGTAGAGTGATAAACGCGGATGTGACGAAAACTCCCCCACTACATGTTTGGCGCACGGCCATTTTGTTTAATGTCCCCGTAAATATTTCATTCAGCTTTAAGTGGCGTGGAATGCGCGAATATATCCATGACAATTTTGGCGAATATAGGCCGAAGTTCAATGGGGCGCCTCCTGTAAATTTCCAACGTTGGAAGGTACAGCAAAATGTGCTTCATTTGTTTTTTAAATCAACTGCACTTAGAACAATCTGCCAAGTCTGTGGTGAAAGCTCAGAAACGTCTACCTCTCTATATTCTACATTTACCCGGTTTCCTACTTGGGAAGGCGTGTGTCCAATGGAACAATATATGTTCACTTCGAGTCTTTGATTTTATAAAGATTCGTATAGTGATGTAACTCTAAACAAAATCTCAAAAAAAACCATGTGCTGGACTGAGCGTGGTAATTTACGCATTGATACTCCATACCAGAATCGATTCATCGCTTTTTTTCTGAACAGCATTCCTCCTTTTAACAGCATTTTTCTATTTAAGAAAAGCAACATGCCCCAAAGTTACCCCTTTATTCACACTAGGCCTACTAATTTAAATCCTGTTCGATCGATTCTTGCGTTTTACACCGCATTACAGTGCACGATCCTTTAAAAACAATTACTTAATGGAGAATTTGAGAATCACAAAAGTCACGCCAGTGCAAGTGCGAAAGTGATAATTATTCTCATTAATGAAACCGATATTTCATAAAAATACACGGTATAGTCAGTGATTAGGCGAGCTCCAGTTACCGTAAATGCTAACCACAGTAGGTGGGCTTCACACCATTAAAGCCCTATAAACTCTTCAACCCCCCCCCCCCCCGGTATTACGTCACAAACCCACAGCTATAGGTAGAAAGCTGGAGGTTTATTAACGGTCAGTTACACACGGGGTCGTGCTGCCTATCACTTGTCAAATTATCACACCAAAATATGACAAGATTTCTCATTTCAAAAAAGTTATAGGGAAAATAGTCTGACAAATATGGAATGTAAGTGCCACTGACGCATATCACACGCTAGAAACATCTGTGGTATAACCTTACCTCAAATCCATTTGAAAGGAAATGTCAAACTGTTTTATTTGATTTCTGAGGAGAATGTTGCGGTAATGTCCTTTGGCAAAAAAAACAAAGAATCAAGTTTCGATGAGTTTCAGCCGAGACAAGATGTCGACTGATAACACTAGCATCTTCTTGCAAGGATTAGTGTTCTCATGCGAAAACGTAAACACTGAGACTGACTGAGAGAGAGAGATATCATGTTCCTCGCTATGTCTCGGACCAATTTTGTGGCAAATTCAGGCCTTGTGGCAGGCACATTGACCTCACGTTGCGCAAGCTAATATAAACGTATATAGTTGAGGTAAGTCTATGCCGTTTAGTCGGTTTTTGATCAGACGATCAAAGGTATATTGCATTTGTGTGAGCAAGATGTTCATATCACTCTCCTTGGATCAACGGCTCAGATAAAAAGGTATATGCCGCTAAATTTTGGATAACAACATACATGATTTCCACGAAGAATTCTCTAGATCAACCAAATTATTCGACCCTAAAGAGGCAATGTCAAGGAAAAACTGGAATGTGCTCATTTCATTTGTGAAGATTTGTACATCATTGTCTTTCACATGTGATAACAAGTAAGTCAAAGGACACCGACTGTATACTAGAAAACGTTAATGTTTTACCTCTGAAATTAGTGCTCGTTTTAATATTAACGCAGCGTTTCCCTGTGCAATTATAGTTTTTTTTTTATGAATGTCTCTTGTCAAATGTTATCTTGTGGAACTACTTTTGCTAAGTGCAGTGAGATATTTTTTTCAGGATTTCATAAACAAAATGTGTGTATTGTAATCGAGCTGGGTCTCTGGTTGAATTGAATTGATTTCGGAACTTATTTATTTACTTTCAATTCCATTCGTTCCTCTGTCAAATGTGAGAATTAGATGCATTCATTTATGCTTAATTCCCATTGTACCATATCCAATTTTATGCTTTCAGGAGATATACAAAAATAATGCTCGGTAATTAATCATTTCAGGTTCAAGTTATTCTGGGGAAAAAGCATGTCCCATCGGTAGTTTAAAACACGACTATGCGCATTAATGTTTTGCGGCTGGGTGCACCTGCTATGAACGATGTGAGAAAAAGGCCAAAAACTCCCTCGCAGCTCGTACGCACGAAATTGAATTTTCAACATGATATTGCACATTAATTATGCGGAGGTTCCGGTGCGCGGCGTACAGCGCGCACCGCTCTGGGCCCGGCATGACAGGGACGCGACTCCCGCTACAGGAGCTTATCACCTTTGGCGGACGGAAATTGCAAGGTGTTAATCATCCCTAAATCACCAAATTGAAAAATCTAGCCCTTCGGCATTATCTGATTTCCGTTTGAGGGTAGGCCTTGGGCATTAAGCAGAGGATGTCGGAGAACGCCGGAATTTCATTTAACGGAGGTTGAAATTAATCTTCTCGACCACCGGAGGAGATCAAGAAGTAATGATGAATACATCCTATCAATTTTCCCAATTTCAAACGAGGCAAGATATGTGCCGCACCCGTAATAAGTTAACATCCGCGGAAGATGAACCAAAATTACCAAATATGCCTCTTATTTTGCACTTTTCTTTTCAGTGTTAAGAGTAGTCAGACCTATGTTCATTGGTCGTTGTACCGCATGATCTCTTGAGAGATTTTCCAAGAGAAACAACCATTCCAAAATGTTGTTTTTCGTGTTTATGCCCGAATGACGCAAAACCTACCAGCACTTTGATCCGGGATTGTTTATGATCTTTTCAATTAATACAGAGGTTAGAAATCATCATTGAAATATAAGTTCAACTTATAAAAACCTTTCGTATAGATATTATCTTGAAAAAGTGCAATTTAGAACACAAAACAAATGTGTTGCGAAAATGTGTCATCAGGCTACCTATATTCAGAACACTGTACAGCGTGACTCGATCATCCCATTTTTAAAGGTCGTCTTCCAATATGCGCTTCTAATATTTGAAGGACAGCCAGGCAAATTTTATACATGACACAGCGGGCCTCGTTTGTTCAAGAAAGCGAGGATGACAGAGGGAATGAAGATTTTGATCGACTGCTGACGGAAATGAGGCACAGAAAGTGTGCCGCGTTCTGAGTTCCCGTGCAATAAAAGGACTATAGCTTGGTCGATATTCAAACCTATAGTCGACAGTCTCGGCACACACGAAATAATTACGTAAAGGCCCTAAGAAATGTATCCGAAAACGTAATGTCGATTTCGTTTTCCATTTAAATGTTGGCATCGATGTCTTCGCAAAATATTGAACATATACAATATCGCACGTGCATGCAATATGAATGTCCAGTCACCATCTGATGTCGCAAAAACGCTTTAAAAATATCGAAATGTTTCCAGTATTACAAAATTTATGTATGAACATCATAGAACACAGAAAGTGATGACGTCTGTAACACGTGAAATCAATAAGGTTACGTGAATTTTGAACCTGCCGAAACTCTCTTAATATCCTATAAGTTTACGATTTATACAACACCAAAAACCATAATTCATTAACAATGTAAAACTACAGTCCTTCCGCAGAAACGAAATTGACCTCATGACAGACAAGTCATCGAGTTTTAGTGATTACTAACGGTGTGCATTTTCGCGGTTTTTTTTTGTTTTTTGTTTTTTTTTGCTTCACACTTGGCTGGTTTTGCTCACGATATTCAATCCCGAACATTCACGTCATTGGCCATAAATAATTCACCATAACTGAGGTGCATACCGACTGTTCATTATTCATGGCATGCACGTCGAGTTTTCGCGAGAGTGACTGCGGCAAAAGGCAGCCCGGTCGGCTGAAAATAACGTCGACCATTCCAGCGTGAACAAGTCGGCAGAAGAAAAGCATCCGCACTTTACCAATAAAGGTAAAGAATTATCGATCTCTTAGACCTATTAGAATGCCAATGTGCGCTGTAAAAAGGCCAAATGTTGTGTTATTCAAGGAAGCCACTTGGCTCTGTCAAAACTTTGATTCGACCATTGAAATTCCACTCATTAACGCAAATACAGATTGATACGACCATTGAAATTCCACTCATTAACGCAAATACAGATTGATATTTTACAGTGCTTTGGTGTAGTACTGTTTAGTACCATACTTTGTTTACGATTTATGGTGAATGTGCTAACAACATAGCACTTCATTACATCTCAGTACTTTCTTATGGGGTAATGTTTCTTAAAAGGGGTTGAAAACTGAGTTAAAGTTATAGTCCATCATTTGTAATGTGCGCATTTTGTTCGTGTGAAGCAACAGAAGTGCTCAGAATCTAAAGAAGGATACTGAACAACTAACCTGATGATGAAGTTTCAGCTCAGCTTCAGCTGTAAATTCCGAGAAAAACAGCATTCTAGGATCTCAATTTCAAATCAAAAGTTGCTTAATCGTGTTTTGAATTGGGCCTGAATTCAGCGTCCGAGACACGTTCTCACTGAGCCGATTACAGCTTTACGCGATGTCGCGCACTAATCCGGCGAATTATAGCAACCGCGCGCGCGTGTGCGTCGTGCCAATGCTTGCGCGCGCTTCGCCGAATAACAAAACGAACTACTAATTTAAATTTCCTACGGTGCGTCTTAAGAAGCACCGTTGGAAGGCCTTCTTTCGTTGATTTCTTCAAAATTACAACTTGCCAGAAAGAATAATTTCACAGGGAGTTTAGTCCCCTTACTATCTTTCAACCAAGTATGTTTTTCAACAATAATTACGCCAGTTACTTTACGGATAGCTGCAAATGATGGACTTTAGCTTTAACTATAAGCATAACGTCAGCACTTTCTGATAAACTTTGGACTCGGTTTCTTTCAAGTCCACTTATATGTTACTAATTATTACCTTTTAACTCAACAGGTGGCATATTCATTATCAGTCATCCATCCCAAATGAGCATGTTCGTGTTCATTATGTCGTACTTTAACGCGAAAACTCCCTCGTATGGTTCTGCATGGAATTCTGAGGAAAGAGGGGACGAATGTCAAGTAATTTAATTTATACCTTTAATTTAACCTCGCGTAGCTTTTTATCATCTGGACCTTGATGAAAATACAGCGTAATGAATGTTGTTAGCTTAAAAGTGCGAGGTCTTTTTTTTTGCTCAGGTAAGAGAATTTAGCCGGGATCGGCAAGTTGATGTTTTTCATGTCAACACTCATATTCGACTCGTATTTTTTATAAGTTAAAAATCCAAGAGGTTAAAAATTAACCCTACGATTGATCTTTAAGCATGATAAATTATTAGGAATTCAGAGGCCACCACTGATAAATAACACTTTTCTTATAATGAAATACCATTTTTTTTGTACAGTTTACCTTTTATCTTTTAACATATCAAATTATACATATAATTTGTCATCTGATGATTGTTAAACTCCTTCATTGGGTACCTTTATACAATATTCCACAAAGACAACCTCGCAACTTTAGGCCACAGTAGGTGCTCACAATCACGATGTGCGCCAATCTTGCTTCAGTGTTATGTGCCGGTTCTAACGACTGGAGGACGCGTCTACGCGTTCCCTCGAGCCTCAGAATCTTGACTCAGTTTGAGTCTCGTCCACGTGCGTCTCCGTCGTATGCGATAAAGTGTGATTAAACGACGTTCGTACCCCGCGAAAAAATCCGCGCCGATTCTTGGGGAAAAAAGCTTGCTTGAAAGCCTGTCGGTAGCGGCTGCTCATGGCCGTGTAGATCAGCGGGTTAATGGCCGAGTTGAAGTAAGCCAGCACCCTTCCGATGTGGTCCAAGGTGAAGCGGGTCTCAAGAGGAATGACGATCTTGTGGCCTCCAGACAGAGTATCTACCATCGAGAGGAGAGACATGAGCTCAAAAGGCGCCAGGCAGAAGAAGAACACCATGCCGTTGACGACCAGCATGCGAGCGATCTGGTTGCGCACGTTGATGTCCTTCTCCTTCATCAGGCCGTGTTTGCGAAGTCTCTCGATGGACTGATCCAGACCCTTGATGATGCAGATGTAGAGGATGACGTTGGTGATGAAGGAGATGAAGAAAGGGAGGGTCTGGAGTCCCTGGGTGAAGGGTGTCAACCAGGGACTGATTGCCACACACTCGGCTGCCACGTGCGCCCAGTTGTTGTACGGTGCCACGTCGGGCCACAGGATGCAATACTCCTCCAAGGCACCATAGGCTGGGGACATCAGTGCTGACAGGACAGCCGCTAATATCCAGGTTCCGAGGATTGTCATCTGGGTGATGTCGCTTCCGCCTTTCCTACCGCTTGCCATGGGGCTGTGGACGGCCATGAAGCGGTCGATAGATACGAGCGTCACGAAGAACAGTCCGGCAAAGTAAGCCAAATCGGTGATGATATAGACCACGATGCAGCCACCCAGACCCAACACGCCGTCGTTATCAGAGACCGAAGACAGGCCATACTTGACAAGCTTCTCCCCAACAGAGAATGTCAGGTACAACACGTCAGCTATGGCCAGGTTCAGCAGGTAGGCGTTGGTCACCGTTTTCATGTCCGGGATCTTTAGGACCACATAGACGAAGGCTAGATTGTCCAACAGGCCAACTACCATGAAGACAGGTAGAATGGCCAGCAGGATTACCTTCTGTGTCGTGGTGTATACAAAGTCTCCAATGTTCTCCTCGGTTACGTTCACGAAGGGCATGTAGGCGCACTCGCCCTCCGTGAGATTGGGCAACAGCTCACCATAGTGGAAATCGTACGAGTCGAAATGCTCCATTCCGACGCCGTTTATTCACAGTCTCTAATCAAGAGGAACGCTCACACGCACACTTAACGCAGAAGACGAGAAAAGCTCTGTGGATCCAAAATCCAGCTGCATCGAGACGTGGTCCTCATTCAGTGCAATTACTCCAGCGCGTAGCGGATTTATATACCGCATGGTCGGCTCCAGGGACGGTATACATTACCTGTACGACCCGCCAAGCCACCACGTGATGAGACGTTTCGCTTGCTCAGCTACCGTGCCGACTATAACAGTGACTCTGATTGGATGGACATGCGCAGTTACACGCATCGCTCATTCCTTATCGTCCATGTGTTCCAGTCTGTTGTTATCAGTACATCATTTGCTGGTATGATGAACTCAGTGTGGTAGCTCTGTCATACAAATTCAACATTGATCGCAGCGTATGGTTTTGGCTTTAAACAAATGCAGTAGTTGTTGGCCATAAAAAAAAAACAAGAATAGAGAAACATTCACTGTATATTTTTTATCACAACAGAAATATAAATACATAATTTATATATTCATTACTTTCAGAGCAGTACAGATGAATTCGTGCAGGTAAATCCTTCGATATGAATACGCTTATACAGCGTTCTTTAAACTGTCACTGTCTGATCTTTTAAATACATGTATAATATCTTTTGGTATTTTCGAAAAATATTCGGAATTTTCGTCTCGTCTCATTAACCAACTAAACATAATGAAAGATCAGTTCATGCGTGAAGCCCCATGAAATTTTAGTATTTGCCCCATGAGTATTTGCCTCAATGCTAATTATACCGCCATGTTAATTGCAAGGTGTGTGAGTCAATAGATGCAGGTACTTTTTTTTTCTCAAGCGATTTGACCTTCGATTCTTAAACGCGCCTCCGTCAGTTGCCTGCTATTGTTAATATATAAGAAATTAGCTCCGACATTCAGAGTATCACTTTTACAAAATGACCAGGAAATTGTGCCAACACTTGTTAAATACAATTTTAGAAATGCAAGAGTAGTATTCGTATCAATCGTAAAAGAGTAGGTCGCTTTGTACACAATAGACAGGTGGTTTGCGTATATGGAAGTACGGTCGAAGTATGGTATCGAACGATGCACGCTATAGAGGCGAGTGGAGCATTTCAAGGCGAATGCGGATTCGGGAGTAATAAGGAAACGTCAGTTGAGCATTGTTGGGGATTTCTGGCCTAGGAAATGGAATGAGGCGATCAACTCTTGCTATAATCGTAAGCCTTCTTAAAACTAACGCGCAGTACATAATAAATGGTAATTTGGAGAAATCGCTATTACCCCCAAAAAATTATAAAACTTGCAACGATAAATGAACGATACGGTGCTGTGAGTTTTAGATATGTGTTTGGATATATATATGAAATTATGCATAACATATTTATACGCAAGTCATGTATTCATGATTGAGAATGATAATTTATGATTTTTGTTTTAATAGCGGAGTAGGATATAAGTTCCTCACCCAATAGTGTTTATCTCTACAAGCATCATTTATTAATATATTTGTCATAAATATATACTCAGGTTGATAAGATCATAGTGAAAACTACAGGAATTTCGCACACTGTCTTATAGTGTTCTTGGGTACTTTCTCTCTGTTCGCCGTATAGGGATTGCGCACAGAGACCATAGTCTGGCGTATGCTAAAATTGTAACCGTGCACATGGGCATGCATGCAATGTTTGCAGCGTGTGTTATATCTTGGAAGACTTTCGTATTTGAATTATACAGTTTCATGTAACTGCTCACGCGAATATCCGCATTCTTACATCTGAAAACAAAGAAACAGACGTTTTTGCCGAGCAGATGGTCCACCAATGCACCGACCTACTTTATCGATCCGCCGCAGAAACATTATCCAACCAGTGGCGAATGAATGATGCGTTTATCTTTGGAGGTAGAAAAAATTCTGGTCGCCTTATGAAAAATACACATCAGGGGTAGGATATAAGCGTCAAAGAGGAGAGAACAAGCAACGGGAGATCAATGTCACGACTACGGAATGACAAAGAGTGACAGACTGATGAAAAGAAGACCCGTGCAGGGGAGAAAGATGGAGAATCAGGGAGTAAAAGGAGAGGTGTGTTCGAAGGATATCTGATGATGATCCAAGGAGGCATTGACCCGCTGGAAAGCCGATACGGCTAGAGCCTCCTAACCTGAATTTCAATGATTTACCCTTGAACATGAACTAGGGAGATTTGCTCCTGGATAGGAGCCTTGCTGGGGATACATTAATGACGACGGCAGGTTGATTGCAAGTGGGGCCTGCCAAAGGGGACGGGGCTACCGTAGCTATGACCACTGCACAATTTGTCAAGGTGTTGATGCCACACGATGCGACGACTGTATGGATTTCTCGTCCAAATCCAATATGGACACAACACGGTGAAATATAAACACTGCGGCTTATGCAGTCTTACACATCAAGATAAATAGTGCACAAACATGTCGTATTTTAAGTTAAATATCCCCATTTTGTTTGGTTTGATGAAATTTCCAGTGGATATATAATTTCCCGCCCCTCTTTCCCCGAACACCCGCTGCCCCTGCCGATGTTTTCAATGCTGATTTCCCTTCGATTCCATGAATCCCCTAGGCACACCCCGGTGTATTTGCTCGCACGGCAACCCACTGCCAAACATTTTCCCGAGGTAGTTCAATGTTTTCCCGACAAAAAAAATGCCCCTGCCATTAGTTAAATATCTTCATGCAAGTGCAGTCGCCGACAACTGGGATGTAGCCGTAATTAGGGACTCGCTCTTTAATCTAATTGATGTATCCTTCACAATGTTTAACTCGTTTACTCGCTGCTTCCAAAAGAAAAAAAAAGGTATGCCATTACTATTTGCTGTCCAATTACCAGAGCACCTGCATACTTAGTGTTTCACAGACGCACTCATTAATCTAATGGCATTACTGGTTTTCCTGAATCTCATGATTAGATATCGCCTTGATTATTTGAAGTTCCGCAGAGAATATCTCGGGGAGTAAATTGAGAAAATCCCCCAAAACATAATCCTGCAGTTTATACTATTAGTTTAGTTAGTATTAAGGGAATAAATGTGTGCTCGAGAGGTTTTAATCACTCTGTTTAAGACCGCTTAGAGTCTGGGTGCTGATAATTACCCGAGCCGGAAGCGAGGGTAATTATCAGCACCCAGACTCTAAGCAGTCTTAAACAGAGTGATTAATACCGACCGAGCACATATTTATTTTCATAAATACCTTTTCGGTCAAAAAAATATAATATTTCGGTCAAAAAATCCCGATTTTGTTCAACAAGTTTACTTCATGCTTTTTGAAACATCCCTCTAGCTAAATAATGGAGTGTTCAGCTGGCGATTAAGATGTAAACAACCCTTTTATGGAGATTGACGCGCGCGTAGCACGTTCTGAGCGATGTCGCGCAGAACGCACCTGGGGCTATTCATAAATACCTAAGACAGTTTACGCATTCCTATTGGTCGAGAGCCCGTCACGTGGCCGGTCTTAAACGGATGATAAAGACATGGCTAGCTGGTCTTAAACACTTTTCCAGTGTCACAATAAAATGTGGACTCCTAAAAATCCAGTGCCTCTTATCGTTTCATTGGTTGAACGTTCACAATCCTCACGTAGGCATGCGCAACACTACCAGGGAGTCAGAATTTTAAAGTTCTAAATTCAAAACGCAACGCGCCAGGTGCGTTCTGCGCGACATCGCGCAGAACATGATACGCGCGCGTCAATCTCCATAAAAGGGTTGTTTACATCTTACTCGCCAGCTGACACTCCATTATTTTGCAAGAGGGATGTTTCAAAAAGCATAAAGTGAATTTGTTGAACAAAATCGGGATGTTTTGAACGAATTATATGATTTTTTCTTACCGAAAAGGTATTTATGAATGGGAATAAATATTTGCTCCGTCGGTATTTATCACTCTGTTTAAGACCACTTAGAGTCTGGGTGCTGATAATTACCCTCGCCTCCGGCTCGGGTAATTATCAGCACCCAGACTATAATTAGTGGTCTTAAACAGAGTGATAAAAACCTCCGAAGCACACATTTATTCCCTTATTCATTACCGTGATTTCTGTACCCAAAGTATGCCCACACAGTTTAAAACTGGTTTCCATCGGGGCCCTGCGTACATTACAAATTACTAGGGCCTATACACGTACAATTACAAATTCAATACAATAAAGAAATAAAAGCAAATAAGTAATGCATAACTATTAAACAACTATTATAACTATTGTAAAACTATTACAACTACAACATCGCTAAACAGGCTTCTGCTAAAGTGAGCACACAAAATGTATATATATTTTTTGCGATCTAAAAATTGAGGCTAATGATTCGCTGAATCGCTAATTATCTTTACTTTGAAAATCGAAACGCACGTTGTTGATGCAATTGAATAATGACTTTCTTGCAATTTTGATCATATGTTTTCCGTTACTGCAGAATGAGTAATGATCACTGCTTGCCAAGATGTATACATATCTTGTCGAACTTCCAGTTTGCAATGGAGTAGGAATATATACCTGGTTATTTATCTGGAATATTCATTTCCATCCCATGCCCTTGGGTGCTTTCTAGCTTGGCTCTGATTCTCAGGCCATTAAAAACATTTTATGTGGCTCCGGAGAAACATGTCGGCATCCTTCTAGACAGGAATTAAATTATTTGCAGAAGCAACCAGAAAACATCCCAGTGTTTTGAATTAAGTCTAGTACCATTGAAAAGTATTCAAACTGAAAAGTCGCCGGAATTTAATTCAACAATTTATATTCCAGTAATTCCAGCAATGGTATGAATCTCCAAAGGTCCTGACATTTGCGGAGCCTCGATTCATATCGTAAAGTTCAAGTTATCGATCAAGGCAGCTTCTCGATCAAATAGCATTCGTTATGCAAACATCAAAAGGACTTTCATAGTGTGGTCGAGGCTCCATAAGTACTAACAGGTTTATACGAGCGTCACAGTGTATAAACTTCTGAAGTCCACTTTCTTGCATTCTGTTTCCTCGTACTTCAAGTCTCATCAAATCTCGTCAAATCTCGTCACATATCACAGGAGTTCATATTGGTGATCGATACCGATTCATGTGATTGCATTAATAAAAAAAAATGTAAAAAAAATCGTATAATATCGAACTGGAATCATGATAAAATGTAAAAAACTAAAATTCCACAATCAACTATACCAGAAAGAGGGACCGCTGGCGGGGAATGGAATTCCGGCGCGGTTCTATAGAGCCTATATTTTAGGGGGATTAAAGCAGGGATGGATCCATACAATTGTGCAGGGATGTGTGCTGAAATGTAGACCGTTTGTTTTTCTCCGGACATTTAGGCCTCCGAAAATCAATAGGTGGGGGTAGGGCTCATACCATATTTTCAAAGGGGAGCGCTGATAAAATCCTACAATCATGCACACTATATATTACCTAATAGTGTACAAATCCCCCCCTTCTCACGACTATTTTTTTTAGGGGACACCGTTTGCATGTGACGTCACCTTCTTACATTTGCTACTGCCATTTTCGTTGGATTTTATTTTTTTGGGGGGGGGGCTACACAAAAGTGTTGGCGCTAAAGCCCCCCCCCCCCCCCTTAGAAGAACTGCGCCTGGAATTGATCGGACGAACATTCGTGTTCAACGGTCCATGCTAACACGGCGACCATTCTTCCGTCCTTCAAGAGCATTCGATCTTCTGCATACTAATTACTTCCCTGCACTGCTATCTTCGGGAAGAAAAAAAAACAAGTGGTACACGGTCTGTCTAGAGGGAGAGCCGGAGAGCCCTCGGCCTTACATTTTCGGAGCATGGTTGTGAACCCATGGCTGGCGCTACAATGGCCAGTGAATTTCACACATCGATCGGTTGCGTTTGTCAGCGTGACCGTGTCCCGACGTGACGTTAAGGGAGCCCAGATCAAAGGATTCCCGTGCCCAGACTAGACCTGCGGGGAATATACCAACATACGCGGACTCTTCACAATATAATATGCCATTAGGCTTGTTCCTGGGCTGATCAGCTTAGCACACATCTTTGCTGGATATGCGAAGCATTGTGGGTGATCTATCATCGAACAACTGGCGCTGGGTGTCGTGAAATATTAAATCCTGCACGTGGTGAGCTCGAAATTGAGGTAGTGGATCCTTTTTTAATATGCACAACTCCCTCTGAAAATTGATTGAGAAGGGGATATAAAATGCTTCATTCTATAACACGTGAACGATGTATAGGAAACAATGTTTGTAAATCCAACATCTTTTTTCTTCAGCCCCGATGGTCCCAATGGCCAGAGAATAAATAATCATTGGAGACAGGATTTTCCTCAATCTATCAACTGCAGATATCGTAGATACAAAAGATTTCAGGTCACAGATTTGCACACTGTTTGTATATACGTCTTTAAAGATAAGCAGCACAGCATGCCACGTTAAATTTCAATTTAATGTGACCTAGTTTTCCCTTCCTCGTCAAATACGTACAGACGGTCTAATATTTCACGAATGGCAGACGCGCGATTATGAAGGAGAGAGTTCATGTATTGAGGAGCCTGCCTGATCTTTACGTAGTCGCCACACTGTAATAATCAGACGCATCTGAGGAAACATTGGTGGCGGCACCTGTCGAATGAGATGTTTAGTAACGATCTCATGCCGCCAAAAATGGATCATTAAAACACGTTCAAAATACCTAGAAAGCAGCAGAAACCAGATGCCCCGGAAAGTACACTCTCAGACCTCCAAGTAGAGGTCTGCTTTTATTTTCTATCCCTTCCCCAAACCTAGATCCTCAAGTAATCGCCGTAACGGGAGAGTACATAATGAAAGCATTCGGATGGGTTGGTGGAGCGGTACTCTTCCGCCTTCCACTTCTGTTGGTACGGGTTCGATACCCCACCAGGCGGACATGTGGGTATGTGCTTGGGCGAGTTATCCATAAATGTACTGTTTAATGAATGATGTTGACATGTTCTTCTTCTTTCTGAAAATTTTAGGCTTTGGTGATATACAAGGATCATCAATTAACATTTCCCTTAACCCTTGGCAAGTACCAACCCCCGACTGATAAGTAAGAACTAAAAGATACGGACTCGTAAGTTCTACGACGACATTTTGTGCATTCGAAGTGAAAGAGTATTCAAATACTGTCAGTACTTTGACACCGTTGTTAACCGAAGCATCGTGATCTGTAGGCGGGCGAGGTCCGTCTATACTACCGGTACAAAACGAGAGTCCACAAGAAGAATTGTCTGGACCTGCTCACGACAGAGTACAGCGTTGTAATTACGACAAGGAATGATTGGATGGGGTTTGGAGCTAGTGATTAGGGGAGGAGACCGGAGAAACAGAGTCTTGTCCCTAGAGATCCGGCTACGGAAGACGGATAGTGCCGACGGATAAGTGGCGGCCGCCACATAGTCGTCATAATAAGTGGCGGCCGCTGTACAAAAAAATATTTTCACACGTAAACAAAATATATATTCACACTTTTTTATGTGGCGGCTGCCAGACAATAAGTGGCGGCCGCCACATAAACAATTGTGAAAATATTTTTTTTGTACAGTGGCCGCCACTTATTATGTGGCGGCCGCCAGATAATAAGTGGCGGCCGCCACATAAGTCGTCATAAGAAGTTGCGGCTGCTGTACAAAAAAAATATATTCACACTTTTTTATGTGGCGGCCGCCAGATAATAAGTGGCGGCCGCCACATAAAAAAGTGTGAATATATTTTTTGGTTCGTGTGAAAATATTTTTTTTGTACAGCGGCCGCCACTTATTATGACGACTAATGTGGCTGCCGCCACTTATTATCTGGCGGCCGCTACATAATAAGTGGCGGCCGCTGTACAAAAAAATATTTTCACACGCACCAAAAAAATATATTCACACTCATTGAGTGCCACTATCCGTCTTCCGTATCCGGCTGTGCCGAGTCTTAAGTGGAACAATAAATTACCGTGCTAAATGAAAGCTCAGATGCCAGAGATAGTTTATTTATTTTAAAAGCTTTTTTTTAAGTATTGGGAAACCACTGGGTCTATTTGAGTTTGGGTTCTGTTCGTGGTTAACATTAGGGCAGCTTTGTTTTAAGAGTATCCGTTTGGTTAAGGAATTAAGATTGATTTAAGGATAAGGATCAGGCTTTGGGAAAAGTTAGGATAAGAAATTTAAGTGCAAAAACACTGCAAGTGATATGGACATTGAAATCCAAACTAATTCAAACTTACTCCTCAGGGGCTCTACAGATTGTTTTACTGAATGTCATGTCAAACTGATACCACCGATGTGTACGTCTTAGATGATGAACATTCTCTCCAAAGGTTAACTTGATAGAGTCTCGAGAGGTATATTTTGATTAAGGTCGAAGGCGAGTTCTTAAATAAAATGTTCGTAAAACAGACATTGGACCTCCAAGCGGCGTCATTTAAGATGTCTAGAGCCAGCTTGATTTCCAAGATTGAAAAGTCTGTATTCGCTCCCTTTAGACCTCCACAAATTATGAGACGCCCCACTTTAATCAACTGTATTCCCAGTTGGGTATGCAGGATTTTGCAAAACATATTGCTCAATTTCTTTACAGTAATAAAGGGGTATTAATAGTGCCTTTATTCAGGGTATTTTACTAGAGGCCATCTTTATCTGGGCCATGAGAACATTTGACCAGCGGCTTGATCACTCGAAAATTCATGGTAATTTGAACGCTGTCCCGCGTCAGTAATGATGATTAATATGAGTGTGGCTTATATTCATGTTAAGATCTTAAAGAGGCCGCAAAGGCCACACTTCTTAGCAATATTACAGCCTGAGTTTGTGCATCCCGCTTTTTAAGCTCTGGCAGGAGGTAATTCATGTCACTTCGTGGTCGGTTGGTATGTCCCCGGAAAATTGACCAAAATAAAGCCCCATACATAAGTTTCCCACAAAGTATAACTACCAATTTGAAGTTTTAATTTTTAAAAAACAATAAAAACAAAATAAATTAAATAACTAACAAAATTTGGGAAAGATGTTTATGTAAATGGAGGCAAAATAATGTAACAGTAATGTTGTAGTCACGTGGTATTTATCACAAATCGCTATAAATCTAGGTATAAATCTAAAGTATGGTGTTCCATATGTGCCATCGGTGTCGCATTTTTGGGCGTCGCATTTTTAAGCTCAGGGGATCAGTTTGATAGATTTCATGCAAGACGGCAAGAGTTTATTGTTCACTCGCGCTTGTTTGCTTTTGAACGCTTCCCACTCTATTTCCCAACAAATTTACCGTTCTAAAAACAATATTTTTATAGAGAAGTTTTAGCGAAATACATGTTTTTATTCATTATTATTTTTTTTCATCACTAAAGTCATGTCTATATATACACGATGAGCGCCATTACTCAATGCGTTGAGTTTACTTCCGCTTACATTTCGGCAGACTTTTTGGCGTTTTGGTAAGTAATGGGAAACCTAACATATATATGAACCTTATATATGAAGCGCTGCCTTCTAAGCTAGGATCGAATGCCATTCTATGGAAAACACAAACTATAACAGATCTAAAGTCACGAACGGATCGCTTTTATTGCTCTGCATCGTGACACTGCCTTGTTGCGTTAGGCTCTTCCGTGGTTTCTTTTACTTCAGCAAATGTATCCGCACGACCTTCAGGCCGTTCCAATAAAGACGAAGTTACCAAGAAAACAAATTGCTTCTCTGATTCGTTCGGACAGCTGGCCGGCTACCTGATTTCTTGTAAGACCTCGGAAAAATCTGAGTGTCTAGGTACACGATTCCAAGAAGGACAATCTCAGTAGATTCATTAATCAAACTTAAGAAGAACGCACTAAATATCAAGGGGAATGGAAACATACAGCACGGTGCAGACTCGGAAAAAAAAATGTTGTTTACTGTTTAGTATTCGTTTCTTAGGTTTGTTCTGGTGCTTTTGCTCTCGCGGGGACTCATTTGTGGAATTTTTGGGCAGAAAACGTTGCTCATGTGAGTCACTGATAATTAGCAGAGAACCATTCTTAATGATACCTCACATCCTATCCTCTCTTAAGAAAACTTTTCCATCGGTAAGCAAAATTGTGTGCAGGAGTGTCACTGGCCTAGCTGTTAAGAGCACCGGACTCAACATGTTCTGGTGTTTTAGAGGCAACAGTGACGTGGGTTCGAGCCCGCCGGCCCCGCCGGCGGACAATTGTGCCCTTAAGCAAGGCACTTTACCATTCTTGCTTCTTCCTTCGGATGGGACGTAAAGCCGTAGGTCCCGTGTGTTGTATAATGCACGTTAAAGAACCCAGTAACACTTGTCGCTAAGAGAAGGGGTTTGCCCCGGTGTCCTGGCAGTGGCCGCAGCACCTTGTAAACCCTTATAAGGTGCTACACAATGGGTCTCATATTTCTCGTGTACTTCATTCATCTAATAATAGACATAACTTCCAGTGCCCTGAGTACCTATACTCCGTTGCGATAATGCCTGAATAGATTTCTGCAACGTAACCATGCAGATACAGATACAGAACTGTTGTATATTTACCCCAGCAAATTTGGTTTACACAAATTTTGCATAAACAACCCGGTTGAAAGGTTTGGTCATTGGAGAAAGAAATGGATTATATATCAAATTTACGATTTAGGATGACTTATCCCGTGTACGCTCGCTAAACCAACCTTACGCATGGTTTGTAAACCATCCTTCTTTTGACTTGTTTTAATTGCCTTTTCTGACGGTTCCATCAACAGACTCCTCCGTCATGAAATGAAGGCATGCTTTTCATGTATGTGTGAATACTTGTTCTCTTCTCCAGATGACGAACAAGGAACAAGTACATATTGTTTCAAATATTGATTCGACCATGACAAAATGGCTGTAGGTCTAGCCCTACCTTTGCCCGCTGTTTGGGCAAGCAAATCATCTTGCGTCTGCCTCTCAGCTCCTGTGCTCAGTCAAACTTCTTCCCCATTTTGTCATGAAACCTGCTCATGAATTAACATGTCTGAGAGTGTTAATATCCTCCAGCTGGGAAGATTAACAAGACCGAAAGAGAGCTGAACCCTCCACTTAATCATGATCAGGAGAGCATGGAGTTTTCTTACCCCCTCACTGTCAATGTTTGATTATTAATTGCCAGATTCTGTACCCTAACTGAAGGGGTCGTATTTTGATTGATGGGAATCGATGCCATTATTCTTACCATGCCAAGCGTGGGCCGAATAAAATTGTCCAGGATTGCACTGTGAGAAAGGTTGATGGCTCACATTAGGCCAGCTAAAGGGAATGCAGGTGCACGGAAATAGTCGAAAACGTTCCAGAAAATTAATCGATAAGAAGATATTTTGAGAAGAATACATGCACTTGTTTCGTTTAAGCACAAAACCTTTTCATTGCGAGAGTTGATTGCAACAACCGAAAACGCTTTGGAAAAAAAAAGAGGTCGTGCATGATTACCGAAGGAAATAAGTTACTTTAGAGTCGATATGTCTTGTTTTCTGTCTAGTCCTTACATTGCTCAGTGTTGGCTTTGACAAAATGTGCTTAGAACGCAACCGGCTGGACATTCTCAAGGAATTTACACAAGTGCTAATCGTCGAATGTTAAAGGCTTCATTTCTTTGCGTTGAGCAAGAGAACTTCACTGTAAAAGATAAAATATGTACCAGGCTTGGTTTGCGGATAACATATTCTTATTATAATAGGATGCCCTGCAGAGTGTACCGAGCACCTCTTCGTGAAAAAGACAGAAAGTTGTTACATGTGTTTTGATTACCTTTTGCATCAGACTATCCGAGCGCACCGTCAAGTACGTTTGGATCTTATTATTTACTCCAGCGTGATAACATTGGATACTATAAGGGTAATAATACTAGCCTAGCAAGATAATATCTGTAGCTTCGGGGTTTTTTGGCTGGGAGAAATATTTTTCTCTCCGTGGGGTGTGTGGTCACAGAAAGTCGTCAAAATCGACTGAAGGTTTCCTCTTTGTTGAAATCGGGCGCACAATCGAATGCACTGTCAATCACGACCCCTCTGGTACTCCGGCCTACACTGCCTTCCGCATCCGGTACCCATTCCTGCAAAGATTAAAAAAAAAAAAAAAAAAACTGGAGCCCGGCAAAGATTCTACAAAAGAAAATGTTATCGAGATTATTCAGGGAGATCTCGGCTAAAGCTGGTGAGAGATGAGCGTGATACGGTAACCTCCCCGAGTCAAAACATCAATATCTTTTCCTCGGTGCCCGTGAACATGTCATGTGTATAAGTGCGCCAAGAGACGAGAACATCGACCCACGGAAAACATTTTCTCTGGATCTACAAGTGTTATCGTTTGCTGTATTGAAGCGAAGCCTGATGTACGTGCGGAGATCGATAGGCGAGTTCTGACATCATTTAAAGTGGTTGTGTTATAATCTCTGATTGTATATTTGGTCCTCATGATTCTTTCAGTCTTGCTGCCCTTTTTGATTAATTAAGGATTTTAGCTCACAGCAATGTAGCTAACGGAGATAATAGGTAGTAATACGCAAATTTAAATGAACCTGTCTGCTGCCACCAAGCGGCTGAACGACTCAATTGCAGCTTTTGTAATATCATTGCCACATTGGCTGATAATGGCGCTTCAAGAAAATATAGTGCTTTAGTGATTTGCCGTACAACACTTTTTTATCATGAACTGTGTGGTCACTGTCTGTCTGGCAAATGAGGCTTATCTCTTCAGTACTTCTGCCTTGTTTGTACTTCTGTGCATCTGCTATTCTCATTGATCTCGTCCTTGTCTCATATTTCCCCGTGTTTCCATCAGGTCTCTCTCGTGTTTCTCTCAAATCCTTGTGAAAATCTTAACACTCAAACAAGAGCACTGGTTTCATTTAAAAAGTAAAAGGCACGCACTATTCACATCGGCACTGAGTTTTGTACACAAAGAAAACGGTCTAGAATTTAAGACGTGTTACTTAGAAATGCATTTGTATCGATCAATAATGTTCCATAAAATATTTAAGGCGCTTAGGGCAAAGGAAGTTCTCCAGACAAGAAGTCTACCTAAGAATACTGGATTTTTTTGTGGAGAGGTGAAATATGATACAATTTTCGATGATAACCATTTTGCATTTTGTGAATACATCTGTAGCAAGCGACGAGCGGCATTTGAGCGGGCGCCCGACGGGCTTAGTTCTTAAGCCATCCGCTTGATCGGCGCGCCCGGCCGGGCTTCTTTGGACCCCAAAAAGCCTCTCCACAAATACAGGAGTTAATCATGCTTGGATTGGAAAGCAAAATTTGGATTTGTGATATGTTCATCAGTTTAAAGTGTGTTGTTTTGAATTGTTCCAGATCCTTGACTCAGTGCAGCAGCTGTTGGCATAAAATGAATTGTTGGTGATGTTGACTGGCAAAAATGCCTTGCAGTGTGGTTCGCTCCATTGATATGCTTCCGAACCGATGGTAATGTGTTTAACAATTTTTCAAAAACGAACCACAAAGAAGTCAACACTTAAAACAGAAAAAGTGCCCATTCAATGACCTCCACGCACGAATTACGCTTCGTCGCAATGGCTTCGCGCCCGGATGCCTCAATCTTGCAAAATGGCGGTCACTTTTCCGCTAGTTTCCCGCCCATAATTGGCAGACGACTGACGTGTCACGACTTTCAAGGACCGTCGGCCTTCCGTGGACTCTTACTTAATTCGACCCTTGGGGATGTCTGGCATGCTTGACTGATCTAGCGATTTGGAGAATCTTGCTACTTTGGGTTTCATGTCGTTACGAGCACGCTGTGTAGAACGCGTGTGAGAAATTCGATTGGCAATGAACTTCTCAAAGTCAGGGTTTTTTCCTTGCAGGTAGCAAAAAGCTTCTTCTAAACCCAAACCGAGGTCTTCAACTAAAATATTCCAAATGCACACAACTGATAAACATTACCATTGGCCCACTGGGAAAAAAAGCCTTACACCGTGTATGCCCGCCCGATTGAAAACATTTAAGTCGACGTCTTCTCCAATCTTTAAGTTGTCGCGCCTGATTTCCTCGTTCTTCTTATTGTGTTTATTCCTTTCCTCTCCCGTTCTTGAATTCGTCCTTCGTCTGATTAGCTCCGCCTGTTTCATTTAAATCAGGAAGAACCTTTTCCCATCTTTGTCCTGCTAAATCCAGCCGTCTCCGGTTTTCGCGACCCTTGTTTGCATTGGGATGCATACGTTCGTGGAGAAAGAGCAGGAAGATGAGTTGGGTTTTTTTCGTCTTTGGTATTGCCGGTTTGAATTCCTCCATGACAAAGAATGTACCAGGTTGTTGCTTTAAATTACGCCCTTACATTCATTTTTCATTTACGTTCATTTCTCTCCGTAATGGTAATTCTTAGAAATTTGTTAGCCTCATCTGAACGATCCATTTGTATTTTCTCGATGGATTGACTATTCGGTTACAAGTGCTTTTTGGAATCCTTGGCCCATCGCAAGAAATGAAAATACGTCAGCGCGGTGATAACCAAAGCAATGCCCGTCTTCGTGTGTGATTGTCTTCTAAGAACCTGCCTCCTTCTATTTTCCTCGCCCCGTTCTAGTTTCTCCCATTTCAGCCGTCGAATTGTCAGCGCCGTCCATGCTCGTTTGCTCGATTTGCCTTAGTTTGTTTATTTCTGGTAATGAAATTGAGGTCGGGTTCCTCGAAAGCGCCTCTGGCGAAATTTCTAGAAAGAAGATGAAGGAGATATGTTCAGTTTTAGGCGGGAAAAAACGCGGGAATCAGATTGGGTCTGAAACCCAAAACCTATGGGTTCTGCCAATCTTCTTGCTATAAGTTGCAGTTGCCTGTAACCGTTTTCTAGGTATATGGCATCCAATAATTCAGCCATTTTAAAGGGAGATCACTACGCCAAGGTAATTACAGTTATTCAAAAAAGAACCTCAAGAAAGGGGCCAATGTTTGGTGATGAAAGCATTCCGTGTGAGGTAGCCTCCATTAGGACACACTGTGTTTACTTAGGAATGCTTTTTTTATAATCTTTCTATTTTGCCCAAGGTCCTTCCTGGATAGGTTTGATAGCAACTGTCGAGATTCATACCATGATAGGTTGTTCTGAGTGGCACGATCGCTTGGGATGAAGTGTCCATCTCATTTACCTGATTTGTAATCCACAGGTTGCTGAACCCTCGACAACCTTCCGCGCCTCAAGCCCGACAACGTGAAAGTTGTGAGAGAGAAAAAGTCACAAGCAAGAGGTTCTGCTTGGCGAACATGTCGC
This sequence comes from Patiria miniata, assembly GCF_015706575.1. Lineage (NCBI taxonomy): Eukaryota > Metazoa > Echinodermata > Asteroidea > Valvatida > Asterinidae > Patiria > Patiria miniata. The sequence goes on from NW_024037055.1 coordinate 7,848,584, forward strand.
ACGGTGGACGTGTCATGAGGCAGTCAAAGATTTAGTTTGAGATTTGGAGAGTTTCCATCCAGAGAGTGTCCTCAAGGGCAGTGTGGTATTTTCAGAGAGAAGCCAACCGCCACGGGCGTCTGTTTTATATGTCACCTCATTTCCCCAATTTAAGCAGATCGAGCTTGAAGTCTACAGGGCTTCGTACTGTTAGATACCACTCGTTTTAAGAGAGAATTTTATTGAAGTCAATATTCTTGTTTCAGCCAGGGAACGAGTTATTAACTGTAAAATTTGGTATCGTGGAGGAAAGGAAGCACTAGCCTACAACATAATTTAACAGATCGCCAAAACAAATAATGACAAGTATCTGAAAATTTGACCACAACACATGATTAGTCGAGAGTACATGTATTGGTAATGGTAATTGCGCAAGTCTATTGTGTCTGGAACCCTGACGTTCACATAAAAGTAAAAGACTTGAACGACTATGAGATCTCTCCACTCCAGCCGTACTCAAACGGCTTGATTCTCGATTTGAACTACGCCAAACGAACGTAGCTCCTGGTTAATTGATCGATAAGTAGCCGGTCGTGTCTGGATGAAAAGAACGCGAACGAAATATCGGCGGGAAAGCGGTCTAAGCATAGGACACCTGACCAAACAAACACAACTTCGCAGCTTTCAGGCTTCGATGTTTGGGGAAAAAACAGAGATCGGAGAAGATGAAAGGCTAAGAGAACACCACAACGAAACCATCCAGTGCATTTTAGTGTAATGAACAGGGGCAGTGTAAACATCTTAACACGCCTCGTGGCGTCAGCTGCACACATGTTTGTTCGAACTACTCATTTCTAGCAAATTTAACCCAAATCTTCGATTCAAATTGACCGAGTTGCATGATGAATGGAGCGTTGGCAGGCACGCACGGCATGGTAGTCAGACAATACACATGGCACACTGACTCGTCGCTACACACACAAGCACGTGCCCGTAGCTGCCACCAAGCCGATTCAAATACTCCGCCATTTCGTCATTTCTTATCCATACCGTTCTCGATACAGTTACAGGATGGTGTTCCATTCAATCAGTGTTTATTCCCTTTAGGGTTAATTGAAATTGAAATCAGGTTACACAAAAGGGGAAAAGTACAGGGGGGGAGATGAATGTGCAAAGCAGTGCCCGGCAGGTTGTTCCGGGATCGGGTTCTTTCCAGCGCGCACTGGCGTGAAGTTCCATGGGTGCCCGTGTCGCTCTACGCCCGGTGAACAAACAGCTCACCGATTTGGGTTCTGCCAATTTCAAGGCACTATCAGTTTTTACATTGAGCGCGGCGCCGCCCGCTAAAATTACGCTGGCAGTGTTTGCTCGGATTCTGTTACCAGATCATGCCGGGTTTTTATATTAAAATTCGCGAAATTAGATCTTGGTTTTCAAGGCAGCCGTCCCGGGTTTGACGAAGAGGGTCTCCCACGGGATTCCGATACAAAATTGAGGAGAAATAAACAATTGCGAATGGCGTAAACCACGTTGGAAGCCAATGATTGTGTAACAGTAAAGGTTATTGCAAAGATGACGTCAAGTTGTTTGCTATACATTTTTTTGTTTTTTTTTAGTTAAGTTGAGACTTAAATTGTCTTGAGCCTTGCAACTGGATAGATTGAATAACATGGCCAGTCGGTTTCTATTGGCACTTTTTGTGTGTGACATTTTGTGACATTTTGTGACAGAGAGTGTGTTATTGTCATGAACTCCCTTGAGTACCCTATACGCAAAGTGTGATAATATAAGAACAAAAAGGATCATCCTGTTTTGTGTGCTTTCATACAAAGATTCAATATCCGGCTAAATATATTACCCCAACACATTACACCTGCTGGTCACTAGTCACGACGTCGGCTGGATATTGCATCGAAAGGTTTCTCCTTCAAATGCATATCCCGTACCGAAATCCCGTACCAATCGTCCCCGATCGGGACAGAGCTTAGTCCATCGGCGCCAAAAATCCTGTTTTCGAAAATGAAACACCAAGCCTCAATTAAAAGAAAAAGCCAAGGCCTTTTTTCCCGGCGCAGAGAAAGACACATTAATCCCCAACAAATGAAATCTAATTTCTCGATCGTTGCTTTAAGCCACAAAGGCCTCTCTGGTCGATCGCTGTAGGCCGAAATTGGAACTTGAAATCCGAACGTAATTGAATCACGAGTGGTAAATTGTTCGTTACACTGCCCGAAAAAAAAACACTGGGAGCTTCTGAAATGCGCAAACAGATGAGCGCGAAAACATATACATTACTGCTTAAGGAAATATATGGACAGGCAACGACGTGTGAGCCAGTAGAATTAAAGGACTCAGCTAGACATTGCTGTCGGCGGACATCCAGACTGTGCGGATTATGGATGACATTTAGTCTCCGCTTGCCTGCAGGTAAAGATACATTACAACCCAGGTCAAACATTATAAGAAAGATAAGACGGACGAGGGAAGCAACCTGTTGTTAAGGCCAAAAAAAAAGTCTCCGGTTTCTGGTATGGAGCTTGCCCAAAAAGTGGCGCGGCGACGCGGCGCTTTTTTTTTTACCTGATTTTTTTTGCCTCAAATGTCGGCTGATGACTGCAAATGGTGCCCGACTAAACTTAGTGCAAATATATGGGAGTCCAGAGAGGCCACATAAAGCTTATTCTCGATCATAACCCTATCCAAAAACACTTTAAAATTGTGCAGCAGCAGGATTCCAGTCAACCCAGTGAGTTTGGCGGTTTTGAGACATCATCTTTCATTGAAAAAAAAACGTTTTCATTTTGCCGACGCGCATGGCTACGGCGACGCGCGCGCATACCAGAAACCGGAGACTTTTTGTTGTGGCCTAACATGACTTCACATTGCACAACCTCTTAAAATAGCCAACTGGTGTGGTTCTTTGAAAATGGAGATGCGATCTGCCCTTAATGTTATGTCAACACTAATGACAGCTTTTAGCAGCCAAATTAGAAAGCTATATTGACTAATTTCTGTGTCCATTAAATTTATCCGTGGCTAATGGTTGTGGCGAAGGGATGTGGCTTGGTTCCAACGATCGTATGATCCTGAAGAAGCTCCCGACAATTTAGAAATTGTAAACCCCTTGTTTTTGCAATTCTGATTTCGATGTTTCGTCAAGTGCATAAGCCTAAGGGTAGTAATGTAGTAATGTAATTGGACATGGCGTTGTAAGGGTGTAACATGATATCCAAATGTGTGCAAGGCGTTAGGCGAGAGAAAGTTTTCTTATGGTTCTGAATGAAAAACATTTTGATATGATAAAAGAAACAAACTTTACAGAGGCCTGTCTCCACCGCGGCTCCCTTATCAAACCTGGTTCACTAAGGATTTAGGAATTGTAAACATTTTGGATCTTTTCTCTGGTGAATAGATAAAGTGCGTTTTTAAGAGTCTTTGGAATTGGTATTTTTGTGTCACCGTTTTCATGATTTTGTACTACATATTAGTTATGGTTACGCTAGCCAACTTTCTCCATTTTAGGAATAGGAGCTTTCCAAGCATGTCTTCGGAAAGTCTAAAGAAGCAAGGTAAACATATGAAATAGACGGGATTCCGTGGGGACCTGGAATAGTTCCAAGACTCCCACGTTCGCATAATGTTAGATCAACATGCGTCAGTCCATTTTGCAAAGGTCCACAAAGGGACCAGAACAACAATACAGCGGTGGCAATAACCAAATATGAGCAGCAAGCGAATGATTCATGCGGCGAGGAGAAATAACCTTCGGTCGTCGCGTCAGTGTTTGTTCAACCGCGTCCGCACACCGGAAAATTTGATCAATTCATTTCGGTCGTGTTGTTTGCATGGCATTACAGCGCAACGGCGATTGCAGACCGAAGCGTGTCGGTCTCCGAGGTGTGGTGGCGCAGGCAGTTTCAATGCAGTCCGTGAGTAGAATTCGATGATCCCCTCAAATACCGGTCAGTGCCCGCGTCTTCGGCGATATCTGGTTGTTTTCGGTCACAGGACAAAATTTGCTCCGTTATCCAAATTAATAAAGCCGTCACTGCGTGTCGATGTGTCGTACGGATCAAGCCGGGGAAAAATGACGTTTTAGGAAGCATTGCGGCTATTACTCGTGAGAATGTATCTGCCGAAGTATCTGAGAATATCGATTCTTCAGGATTCGATTACAGAGTCTCGATTATGCCGAACTTTGGGGTGTCAATCAGGATTGAGGTCAACACTTAGCAAAGCTTTCATGGACAGGGGGATCAATACCGTATCCAGTTTCGGTAATCCTGTCGATTTCTTGCACTTTTCGTTTGGCCGCAAAAACTGTATAAGGGACGTGATGGCAAGAACATGGAACACAGAATATATTTTATAATGAGAACGTAACCAAGACACATCAATCCGGCTTTGGAATGCTACGTTCCAATGCTTCACAGAAGCAGAGTTGTAACGAGTCACTGATTTTTGTGACTCGAGTCGAGTCGAGTCATTTTAAAGAAGTGACTTGAGTCGAGTCGAGTCATTAGGTGAAGAAGGTCGAGTCGAGTCACAGAGTGTAGTCGAGTTGAGTCGAGTCGAGTCACGTATTTAGCTCGAGTCAATTCGAGTCACAAATATTTGAACACTATACAATTAATACACAGAGAAAGTAATTTTTTGGCTTTTTAAATTTTACATTCAGGCTACTATATGTGGCGACACCACATTTGACTCTATGAAAATAAAAAGGGGGTGCCAGCTGATCGCCGTTCAAGTAATGGGGACACTGATCAAACCACGTATGTATATGTATACATTATTTGCGAACATTCCAACGTGACGTGAACAAAAACCGGCACCGACGTAAGTCACTGAAAATATTTTTCGCAAAGCTTTGCTTTTATTTTTGGGACTCGAGTCTTATTAGCCTTCCTCGAGTCGAGTCGAGTCATTCTGATGAGGGACTCGAGTCGAGTCGAGTCATTTGTCCTTAGGGACTCGAGTCGAGTCGAAGCACCCAAAAAAGTGACTCGAGTCGGACTCGAGTCGAGTCATTGACTCGAGTCATTACAACTCCGCACAGGAGCAAGATTTTCGTATTAAAATGACAACACTACTGCATTTATCCCTCATCTGTACTAAATGTGGAGACAAAATTCTGTATGGACAGATAAAAGGTGATTCTAGCATGTTAAAACGCACTCTTTATTAGAAATGACTTCACGACCAATTATTAGAGCGATCCATTAGATTCAGCTTCTTCCGCAGGATGTATTCCTAATGGACTCATATCTCAACTCAGAGCATCCATGGTGCCACAACAGGAGACATATAGGCCTACACACGACCAACAATTCTGTCGACCGACCTTCACGTATCTTCAAGAACAAACAATGCGCCATTTGTTTAAGAGCAGATATTCCACAATTTTTACTGCATGTGTTGTTTGTAGGCGATGTTTTGTAATCAAAATTCGTTATGTTGCGGAAAGGAAAAAACACATCAAACCTTTTCAGATTGATTGTTTTATCTGATTGAAATTGTTTAGAATTGTGTAATTTGAATAGCTTGTTACACTGTCGAGATGAACGTACATGACTTCATTTGTTATTCTGGATAGAACATGTTGTCTTGTCAGTCTGACATAAAATCTTGACAGGACGATCAGTTAAATCCTGTCATTTAAGACACCCATGTAAATCTCGACAACATCACATGTTTCGGATTTCGGCAGGCCTACCCTACTTCACCTGAGAGATTCTACTCCCAGACGGATTCTTGTTTCATTGAAAGCGAATGTCAACCGTTTAACCTTTGGCTAAGAAAGTTTCCCAATATTAGAAATCGGAAAACAACTCCCGCAAGCTATTCACAGCGTCACAGTTTCACCTTTTTTTTCTCTCTAAGAATGCCCTTAAGGCACAATTTCCCCTAGTAATTTTGCACCTTAGTACACGCCGTTTAATCTTCTCAAGCATTACCTGAACCTTAAGATACACAACCTGCCTAACGTAAGGCAATCTTCTGATCCTGACGAACTCCTTTCAACAAGAAAGAACCACGCCAATCGTGAGATTAAAGCCCTGGAGGAAAAAAGGGTACGGCACAGGTATTAGAGTGATCTTCCCCGAAGTCCCAATGCCCCGATATCAAAATTAACGGCGCCAACTTTACAAAACGTAGCGGATCTTATTGCATGGAGTCTAGCGGGATAACTTTGGCTTTGGTGTGTTCGCTGGTGACCGCATAAATAACCTCAATGATATTTGATAGTCAGGGGCAAGGACCACCAGCGTAATAAGGTCAATTATAACAGTATACAGATGCCTAAGAAACATGTATCAGAGTACCACTTAGCCCGAGAAAAACGCATCAAGATGCATATGAGGGATACATAATTGGTAAAAATACAAACTAATAAAAATCTTGAGTTACTGATCTTGTACAGGATAATATTCCTTGAACAAATTTGTGTATGGTGTACAAGAGAATTCAAAAAGTTCCTAGTGGTATTTACCGATAGAGGGCGCTATAGGGTCAACCATTAGTAGTTTACAATTATCAAAACTGGGTCAGACAGCAAATGATTGGCTCCATGTTTTATTCTGTTTGCCGCACATCTGATCGAATCCTGAATCATGCAAACTTCAAAAGGATGAAAGAGAAATCGGATCATTCTATAAATTCGGGGTCCAAAAGTGTGACCTTTTTATTGTCCTTGTTACACCTGACCTGTGTAATATGCCATTCAAGTATCATTAAAATAATTATTGACTTCGCACTATTTTTTATTTGTTTGGCAGGTACTCTGGCACTCTTGGAGATAGAAGGCATTAAAAATGTGTCCGGAATTACAAAATCTCATACATGCCAGATGTAACAGGGACACAAAAAATTAAACCTCAAATTTATGGAATGACCCACTTGCTTTGACCTGTTTTGAAAAGAACCTTTAGATACCTACCCATATTGCATTAATTCCAATACGTTCACACAGCAAGCTGCGCTTCAAATTCCACGACCGTTTACAAACTCATGAAGACTAGGTAAATCGGAGCATTGCAATGAGTAGCGGTGACTACCATCAACATTTAGAGACATCACGTCAAAGTACTGCCGTGCCGCGGCCCAAATCCCGGGGCAACCTCTACCGGATCACGTACGCTGGAAAAAAATCTGCGTCTGGGGCGCTTCCTGTTTCAGTTCAGTGGCGTGACCAAAAAAATGTAGGCTTCACTCTGAGGGCTGCTTCCGTCGCACGTGATGTATGCTTCGATCGGGAGTAATGAAAACGGTCATTAAAGGGCCCATGTAGTGTTATTGCTTTGATGCAATTCTTGGAAATGCACCTTTGTGTCCCATTTAACCTTTTTTTTTCCAATTATAGTTTTACCGTTTTCAAGGTTATATTGACGCATTATTTATTTGTATGCTAATGTGCATTTCGATATTCATGAGCAAAACTGTCATGTCATTTCAGGCAGAAACATCAATGTTACAGCTATTTCAACATCAAAAGCTACCAGAATTTTGGAAGTTGACCCCCAAGTGAACTCCTACAAGAAAAGCGACCATACCATCTCAAACCACAAGGTTCACTTTAGGAATACATGGAGTTTCAAGGGAATTGGGCGATAGCTTCATAAAAAAAAAGTTCTGCATGTCGCACTTTCAAAATCTAGGATATGAAAGCCCAATTCATAAGCTTTCTTTTAGTAGAAGAATCATTCAAATCACTCCTGCACTTTTCAAATTACGGAATTTTAAACACAACCACCGTTTTAACGTTCTGTCCACGGATCACAAGAAGGTAAGTGTTCTTTCAGCAAAACGAAAACGAATCACATAGGGATGAGTGTGAATTGTTTTCATTTTGCTAAAAGAACGCACACCTTTTTTGTGATTCGTGGACAGAACTTTAAAACAGTGGTTGTGTTTAAAATCCGTAACTTGAAAAGTACATGAGTTATTTGAATGATTCTTATACTAAAAAGAAAGCTTATGAATTGGGCTTTCCTATCCTAGATTTTGAAAGTGCGACATGCAGAACTTCACTAAAACAATACTCCCGACATTTGGGTTTCGCTTTTTTTTGACTCACCCTGTATAGCATGCAACAGACTTCGCTTCATGCATTTAAAGGCGTCGTTAATGTCACCAAAGTCGGCAACTTGATTGCCCTGCAGCCGTTTACCGAGAACTAATTTAATGTTCCTTGAAACGAATTTGCAATATGTTGAAAAGATTTATATCACTTGAAAATATCATTGATGTTGTCACCAGGGCTGAGATAAATATTTATATTCCAATCTTAAGTCGTGCCCACAGTTATCGGTCATCACAGACGCCCGATCCTAAACATTATTGTTCCCCTAACCGATGCGATTTACATTATATCGCTCTGATTAAAAGGGGACCGGCAACACAAACGCACCAATGTGATTTACATTGCACCGCTCTGATTAAACGAGGAACAGCCAGAACGCATAGGGAACAGGACGGGCAATCTGTCCTCGTTTTTGGTCTTCTCAACAATCGTCCCGATCACATTGGCTAAGGCACCCGCCGTTACAGTTTCATTTCCGCCTTTGAAGAAAGGCCGCTCGCCATAAAGTCGACAGCCCGCCAAAAGTGATTAATGTTATTGTGGGCAGGGCGCGCCGAGGAAAATCAATCGAAGTGCTGATTGCATACATTTGGCGGGAAAACGCCGCGTTGCTGTTTTCCCCCTTTTTCTGCTTAGAGGGTGTTAGGAGAGAGTGATATTGTACAAGATGCTGGTTATTGCCGATACGACAAGGCTATCAATAATACGGCACTTTGGGCATACCTCGGCGGCCTGTGACATTTAAAACGATAGCGAATTTGAGCAGTTCTTCGCAAATCCGCAATAAACAACACGTTAAAAAAGTGGCGAAGAACAGAGGGTTGGGATTAAGTTGCAATACACGTAGGGCCCTTAAGAAGGAAAACGTCTCGACAACAGCTCAAATATCATCTCGCCATCGTCTTAATAAATCGGATCCTCGCCTAAAACACGTGTTTTGAGTAATTTCGTGGCTTTATAAGTCCATTTGGGACATGTAAGAAATTTGTATTACTAGTGGCGTTTGAGAGCATCACGTTAAATCCACTTTTTCTATCATTACCTTATTAAGTGACAATAAAACTGTTGGTAAATAGCAAAAGGTAACGGTGTTAATGACGAGATATCCAATTGGACGCACCGTCAATTGTCCAAGTAGAAGCAGAAGTATTTTATGGTTAGAGTGAGGTTACGGCATAGGGTGGAGTGAGAAAGGGTAAATAGGTTAAGTTTTACGGGTTAAAGGGAGCTTCTCTGTGAATATAGTAAACACTTTAAGTTTATTAAAGTTTCTTGTTCATGTATACAGTTTACTGTAAAACCAGCCCATGTGGGGTTTTTTTTTCTATCGCAAAAGAGAAGGATGGGAAAGTGATTAAGAAGATCCGAAATCAATACTTAAACATATCCAAACAATATCGCTTCTGGATTTATTTTGGTGACGACATTTTACATCAAATGCGTCCATATTCAACATTCGATTTCTCAACAGATTTCAGCCATTCGTCAAATTAATTTAATAAAATTAATTTTCCATTAATTCGGTATGAATTTGCCGTTAATTCGGTATTGAGCCGCTCTTGATAGTTGGGAAGACTATCCTCCTAAAAGCTCTCCACGCAGAGGGCATTCCAAACCTCATGATCTTCTTTTCCTATAGATAGTTATCAGTCACGGTGTGGCAAGCAATGTCGGCAGGCTAACTACAGCAACACGCGTATCGCCATTTAAGAACATGTAGTGCCGACTGAGGCGCCCCAACTGTACGTCGCCTGTCATCTCCTCTGTCGTCACCTATTCGTTACTAAATCGCTTTTTAAATCCCGCCCCTAGGAGCCTTGTACCGTTTAGTGACCAGCGTTGACCTGGGAGTAACAGTTGATTTGCAGGTATAGTTCTTCAAGATGTGAGATAGTTCGTACCCACACAACGTCCCTTCTCGATTTATAGGCAACGCGGCCAACTTTGCCAACGCCTAGTGTATTTAGTGTACAAATATCACCCTCCACCTCAGTAAGGAATTTAGGCATTTGGTTTGATTCACACTTGACATTTGATAAGCATATTTCTGAAGTTTGTAAGAATGCATTTTACTATCTGTTTAATATCCGTCATATCCGTAAACACTTAACTCGTGGTTGTACAGAAAAAATTATTCATGCCTTCGTGACTAGCAGGTTAGATTATTGTAACAGCTTATTCTTTGGTTTGCCTGACACTCAGATTAACAAATTGCAAAGGGTTCAGAATGCTTGTGCTAGATTAATCTGTAATTCCTCCAGATATTCTCGATGCAGTCCATTGTTACATGATTTACATTGGTTACCCATACGACAAAGAATAGCATTTAAAATTATTTTAACAACTTATAAAGCCATTAATGGTATAGCACCAATGTACATTCAGGAACTCATAACCATGAAATCACTCTCTAAAACAACCTATTGTCTCAGGAGTTCGCAAGACCACACATTGTTGGCTTACCCTTCAAGAACATCAAAGGCTACCCTCGGTGATCGGGCATTTGTGAACGCTGCTCCTACACTATGGAACAATCTCCCTCCTTGTATCAGACAATCTTCTTCACTTAATGTATTTAAGTCCAGGTTAAAAACACATTTATTTCACGATTAAGTATTTCTAGTATTTTGTATTTTTCTTCATTTCTGTTTGTTTTTTGTAATGCGCAGAAGAGTATATCCATATAGGTTTTGCGCAATATAAATGTCCTTTATTATTATTATTATTATTATTATTATTTTTAAGAGCCTGATCCATGACAGTCCCTATGACAAAATCATCGGGTATATTTGGTAATTAACAGCAACATCCACTTATGCTTTCTAGTCTTTACCTAGCCCGATGTACAGCCTGACATTACATCCCTCAGGATTTCAAGAAATGTGAAACGCTCGTATAAAAAGCAGAAACAAAGATCCAAGACAGAATTCTATCATGCACCCAAAAAGTGTCTATATAGGAACATCTCCACGCACGACTTAGAAAAGTCGGTAAGTGCCTCTGTACAGTTAGTTACATGTTACAGTCAGTTGAATCATGCTTCAAACACACTCCGGCTGGCATATTGGTGCCTTTGCCCTATCGATCGCAGCAGCTGCGCTGAAGACTTCTTATATAGGTGCTAAACCAGGCGTATTTTGTTGATTTCTCTTTCTGCAAAATGCCCTATATCTTTTGCAGATTATGTTGTTCGTCAGGTTTTTGATTGTTTTTAAACATTGCTCAGCCTTCAGGCGTGTGATATTTTCTGCTCTGTGGCAAGTTGAACTGTATATTGCGTCTGCTTTTTCACCGCCACGGGTTAGCAACCTTTAACGTAATTGGTGTCAAGTAGAATTATCACCCGTCATTCTGCAACACTGTTTATAGTGCGCCGTTTGTACCAAACACCTGCCGTGGGGCCGAGACTCTCAATGCTCCCAGGCAATCAGTGTGGTCCTGATTCATGTGATTGCCATGACATTTGTACATTCGGGAATCGGCCGAGATTGTAAGCTTTCGACAACGGCGATAAAAGTCGCGCCTTTGGGCTTGACGATCAAGGATGTACTGTTGAGAGATTGATTGCGGGTGATTAATTATTGCAGCAGGTGGAACACAAGGGAATCTCCCTGGTGTTGAACTTGCTGACTTGAGCTCTTTTTAGGGGAGCAAGATCTCTTTGAGTTTTTTAATCTCGCAAACAAATTACAAACCCGCAAACAAATTACTGAAGAACATTCACGAGACGAGTTTGTTTCGGTCGAGTCTACCGCGGCTGCGCGCCAAAGTCAGAGTCCAGAAAATCCGCGCCCATGTCCGTGAAAAGTAGACTCTGGTTTAAGTCCAACTTGAGCACTAGTCCTGGCAGTTGACACACTGCTAAGTGATGAGCACTTAACTTGTTTGTTTTTGTTGAAACAAAATCTGTAAAATTCTCAGGATTCTATTTTGTTGTTATTATATTAAGCTTTCAGTGTGGTTTTGTCTGATGTACATGTATACGCCTGTCGGGTTCGGTCTGGTTTAAACCTTTTAAAATTGTGAATATGAAAAGTTCCATAAAATACTGGCCACCGTACTCTGATGGGCAATGCATTGAACGTAATCCATGAACTAGTAAACTACTGCACTGGTAGACAAAATCATGGGAAATGATTAACATTATGCATTCAGAAACAGATTTTACGGGACGCAGCCTCAAATTTGTTTTCGCTTCACAGAGCATCCACCTACGGTGGTGAATATTCCATCTTTCAAAGTCACTTGTACATGGCGTTTTTTTATAACAACACTTGATGAAAGGCTTTTTACCGCTGAGATTGTGGTTCACATTCCACGGCTGCTAAGTGGCTTTTTCTTCCGTGTGTCCGCGTCCGCTTGACCACCGAGGGAATTTGACGGATTTCCTGCTTGTTCTTTGTCTGTCCTTACCATTCGACGCACGGGGATTGTCCCGTAATCCGCTTCGCTAGTAGCTGGAGTACCAGTTGAAGGTACGTGCGGAGAGATGGGCATTCACTTCAAAAACTGCTGTTTAAAGCTATAGTCCATCATTTGCAGCTATCCAAAAAGTGACTGACGTAATTAGTGTTGAAAAACATACTTAGTTGAAAGATAGTAAGGGGACTAAACTCCCTGTGAAATTATTCTTTTCTGGCATGCTGTCATTTTGAAGAAATCAACAAAAGAAGGGCTTTCCAACGGTGCTTCTTAAGACGCACCGTAGGAAATTCAAATTAGTAGTTCATTTTGTTATTCGGCGAAGCGCGCGCAAGCATTGCAGGACGCACACGCGCGCGCGGTTGCTATTCGTCGGATTAGTGCGCGACATCGCGTATAGCTGCAATTCAAACAATTCAAAGCATGATTCAGCAACTTTTGATTTGAAATTGAAACGTCATCAGGTTAGTTGTTCAGTATCCTTCATTAGATTTTGAACACTTTTGTTGCTTCAAACGAACAAAATGCACAAATTAAAAATGATGGACTATATCTTTAATGGACAGTAGGTCTCGTTCAAATGACGTCATTTCCTACAGACCATCCACGTGCATCGGCATTTTGAGTGTCAACTTGCATAACGCGCATCGGCTGCGTCATATTTCGAACACATTTCGAGCAACAAGCGCGCCTGTTTGGAACATTTCCAACACCGCGCAATGCGTGCTTGACTGCGTAAAATACGCAGTTTTTTAAGAGATGGCCGTCATTGAACGAGCCCCTTTACCACAATGACCCACTTGCTCAATACAGATACACAGTGTGAATTTCCATGAAGGCAAATTAAAAGGTCGAAGTCAGAGCCGTTCAAGTAACTGACTTTAGAATTAATAGTGAAATGTTTTGACGTTGAATAGTAAAGTACATCAATCCGAAGTCGTTTATGATAGTCTATACAAAAACCATACGTGATTAAAGTCTTTTCGGCAGAGTGTCTAAATCCGCCGGTGACCAGAATTAAAAGTTTTTACTGCGGTGGTGTCACGGTCACGCGCATGCTGCACGCGTTCTTAAAGACGAGGCACACGCGCATTTTGGTACTCCTATTGGTCGATGGAGCACGGTGTGCGTGTGTACTCCCCGAGCGCGACTCGCGCGTGCCTGGTGCCATCACTCCGCAGAAAGTGGCTGCCGCCGGATTTGTTTACTATAGGAGGATTTCCGAAGGTTTGGTATACTCGTCACCTGGGAATGAAGAATTCATATTTTGCTATAGTACAGCCCCATCATTGGCTTTGCTGGGGCTTGTAGCTGAAAAATGCACCCTTAGAGGGCAGCTCCCATCGCAGTTATTCAAATTGCGGAGGGTAGGGGGCCTATGCCATAATCACGATCAGCGTCCAGCAACCACAAACTACCGTCAAATCGCTAGTCCTCATACCCGTGCCCTTAGAGTCCTCTTCCACCAAAAGTCCACCGGGATTTACCTGCGATTGTCCCCTCTCTCTCTCTCTCTCCCTCTCTGTCTTCTGGCGCATTTAATAGTTCTACGCACGTTCTATACCTGCTGGTCCCTCGTGTTGATTTGAACGCGTCTTGCTCGGAAATGACCTATACACGAAAAAAAAATTCCCTGTCCCCTCTGAGGGCAGTGTGATTGATTGATTTAGCCCTTGTGGAATATAATCAATCAACGAAAATTGACAGTAAACTGAAAACAATATCTTAGGCCTAGATATTTTTAAAGGCCATTGCAGATGGGTTAAATGAATTTTTGTTTTCTCATTTTGAAGAAAAAACTAATTACTATCCTTGGAAATGGATCGTTGCTTTTTGGACTGAATGAATCTGGTCTCACAGGGAAACTTCAAATAACCTGGAATTACACAAAAGAAATCACTGCAAACGCGTAAACAGACCTGGATATACCAAACATATTAATGTCCTTAAGATGAACGATCATTCAGTTTTATGTGCACGATATTTTGTGAGTCTAACGGAAAATATCCCGGAAAAGCAAAGCCAACGCATTAAGCTCAATGTTAGAAAAACAACTTTTCTGTGAGATAAACCTGCAGATTTGGTTTGTTTTGCATGGAGTTTTCGCTTTACCCAGAAACAAAAACACAGGAATTCCCTTATAGACCATTTGGTTCGACAAACATTGATCCTTAGGGATACAGTCAGTTTGTGAAAGGAGGTCAATTGGTTATCAACGTAAGTAAAGCATGCAGCGTCATGCGGCTATGCGCACCACCAAGCGCATCTCGATTGATTGATAGTTTGAGTCTTTGGCGGCTGTACAAATTCAGGTCATTTTTAATTGAAGAGACCCAGAAAAGAAGGGAAAAAACCAGTGCAGACTGTATGGCATGTTTGTACTTCACTTGAACTCTGTTCTAGGATTTTGTGCCAACGATCAAAGCTCAACTATTACATGCAGAAGAAAATGCCCTATGTTGGTATATAAAGTAGAAGACATGTTGGTTTTATACGAGTAGGCCTAGAAGACATTTTGGTTTTCTCATCCTACTTTCATTTAACCACAAAACATTGACTCACAGATCAAACTTGTAAATCATACTTCGCATGACATGACTGGTATAGTCACAGCAGTGCACACGACACACTAGTTTACAGTGATTTGTCGCTGGTAAGCGCACCGTTCTTCAGCCAGTTTCTGGTAAACAAAAAAATTGATGGTAACCGAGTATGTTTCTTTCCACTGTTGTGACAAGGGTCACAATGCACACGGGTGCGGATACCATATTACATTCAATAGCAATGGAAGACATCCAACGCTTGGTGGCAGCACACTGCCTACTCACCCTTCCTGACCCTTGTCGCGACCCTTCGAAGTTTACATGTGCAAAAAAATATATAATGTGAATACGAAACAATCGGCGAGAATCGTGCTAAGGCCCACATATTGTAACAACTTCACGTTTCTCGTACTTCTTTACTTGTTGTAATTGCAACAAATGGCAAGGTCGATTCCGTGATTCGGCTCGACAGCTGTCTTTTCATTTTCGAACAATATATATTACTCCAACAAACACCTAACTTGAAATTATTTTGGTTGTGTATTCAGTATATCTTTCATGCAATGAAACCAAGGATTCCTCAAAGTTGCCCTAGGCACTGTAGCCTAAAGAAACCTGTAAGAAGACGACAATGAGAAGAAAGTACCGTTTTAGAACTTCACGTTAAATGGCAAGGTCGTCGTGTTATTTGCTTTCGCTGCCAGGCCACAACAGCTTTTTAATCGTGTTAATGCTCTTCATACCATACCTGCCAGTGTCTTGGAGGATTCGAATGACGTTGCTTGCCGCAAGAACTTTTTCTGCGTCGATGAGATTCGGAGTCGAAATTTTTATTTCCCCACGGATAACAAATCTTGTCTTGTTAAAAGAAAAACCGAAAATTACTCTTCGAATAAATCGAACACACTGCCTTACGAAAATCCCCGGCTACTGATTACGGTTCCTAAATATTTCTTTTTCTTGTTTACGAGTGTTCTACATCAACCTAGCTTCCAGCTGTCGTAACGGGAAGCTCAACCCCCGGGATCCTTACCGTGGTGTAAGAGCCAGCACTTCACATCATGTCGAGGGCACTTCGCATTCACTACACAAATACTTCAAAACGCAAAAGCAAAACCTAATGGGACGCATATTGCATACCTCTTATTAACTTACAGAAATATTCGTTTGTGTGACCCTCACAGTGAACGAGCATCGGTTTTCTGGTGTTAAATCACCACCGTTTGGCATCCTTATGTCGTAGTGTTCAACAAAGACACCATGCAGTGTTTACATTAATCTCTTCTTTTTGTTTTTTGTTTTCTTTGTAGGCCTACTGGTAGTAACACATATCACAAATGAAAACTCAGGTCTTGTTCTACTCTGTGGTTTAATGCGTCGGATCAATAATAAATGTAGATAACAAGGGGTTACTGAAAACAATACTGATGTAATAGAAAGATGAAAAACAAAAGCTAAGTCGAGCAAAAGGGCAAACAAAACGAAAAAACGCCTTTCGCATTTTCGCATATCAGGTTTCGTTTTCCCTTAGAATCTTGTTCACAATAATGCAGAACACGACCAAACCCATTCGCGTCCCTACTGTTTCATTTTAATCCATTTATGGGAAAACAAATCTTAGCCTTAAGATACATTCAGCGGCCTTTTTTTTTCCCATTCCGTGATTGCTCGTATAAAGTCAACAAAAAGCATCAAAAGCCCTGCTTTAATGTGGCCAAATATAGAAAGTGAAAAAGGCCGAGGACTCATCAGGGAAATGTTGGTTAAATGTATCACCCCGAGCTGCTCATTCTGCCGAAATTGTGCTTTCACCGTAATTCGGTTTAATTTTTGCCAAGGAACAATCGGCCCGAAGGGCTAGCTCTTCTAATGCACCGTTAAAATCAGTTTAACATTCATTGTGTGTCCCTCGAGATCCGTTTGCTAGAACGGTTCACTCCGTACAATTCAGTGAATGTCGCTTTCAACATTACCCAGTTTAAGGTTCACTTCTTTTTTTTCGAAATGATTGGCGAAATCGTGTGGCTTTGGTTGCGCTATTATTACCCGTTTGATTAACATTTTGATACAAAATAAGTGTACGATTTGTGACTGCTATTTTAATGGTTAGATTTAGTGCTGAGTAAATGCTCAGTTTGCTCGGCTTGTGTATTCAACCTATTGTTAACTAAGCACTTGAGGAAATTCTTAAACCGATTATTTACATGTATTCGTTATCGCCTTAGCAAGTGTTGATAAAATGGAACAGAGCAGTACACCCAATGAAATCTGACTACTGAATGGTTAGTTTATAGACAAAGTGGATATCTAAAGCTTAGTATTGAGAAGAGAAAGTGGGGGATTGATTGATTTGTTCGTTAAGCGCATGATATGCTATTGACTGCATCGATCATCGATGTACCATGTCACAATCCTGACACACAAGTCCGTCAGGTGAAAAAAGGAACCTGTCATTACATGCCTGTGCTCGTACAACTTATTATCTCGCGTATTTCATGACGTGAAACGTTACCCTCGGCATGCAGAGAAATGTATTCGAAACTCCCCTTTGTAAACATGTGGTCGTCAAGATGAAGTAATGACACCCTCATCACGACAGTACTTCAACACGTTCATACCACTCTTTTATTACCCATTTCATGTTAGACATTCAAGAGTTCTGGAGATTTCATTACTGCTTTCTTTGCTTTAAAAGTACAGGCGTTCGAAGAAGGCTTCAGTTTCACATGATAGGTCATCATTGCTTGCGAACTAAGATTCGAGACCGTCTGCCCGTAGCTGCACTGCAACCCTTTTTTTACACCTCAGCCAGCCGATAGAGTAAATACCGAGGCGCCGTTCAAACAATGATGCGCCGACTCGATCGAAGAGGGCGACGGTACTTTAACGAAGAACAGATTATGGAAACCCGAACTCGATGCCGACGAACCTTGATAAACTTCCCGCCGCAATTACAGATTGGCGTGCTGTTCTTCGAAATCCCCAGCTTCAGACGGCATTCTCGCATCTTTGCTACAGCCGCAATCGTTACAGATCAGCTCTAATTACTTACTTTTTTTTTTTACGCGCATGCGCTCGCACTCCATTCACCCAGCCTCGGCAATGTTAGACTCTCACGCCCAGTCATTATCTCGCTTCCTTAACTCTTTCGCGGCAATTGCAGACATTTGTCATCGCGGCGCTTGGCGGGCCGTGCTCTCCCTTTCGCGGCGGAGGTTCAAGACGGCAAACAAGCCCCGCAATTTGACACACGATACTCGCTCACTGCCAAATGAAATCAGGTCCCATCACACTATTCAATTAAGCACGAGCTCCCACCGGTGTTTCGAGTCGAGGTTAGATTCCGTGTCCAGCGTTTCTCCTTAGACAACGCAAACCACTCGAAATTTCCCAGATGGATTGCATTTCGTACACAGTTGTCTGCCAAGGTTTACCTTCAACGCGAAACTGTAACTCCTTCTCCCCCGATTAATACCTGGCTTTGGCTGCAACAAAATGGCTAGAAACAGATTTTCAAGACACACCCGGGGCCAATTAATATCGATGTTTCAGAAGCCGTGTGTGTTTCAGAAACCCAAATAAATAAGCTAATCAAATTCAGAGCTATAGAAACAGTTACGAATATTGAATCACAAGACGTGACAATCTGAAGGATGGGTTACCTATTTTTGAGCGTGTATCTGAGCAACATTTACCTCAAAAGCAAACTTCTTGACAATTACATTTAGAGAGGAAAATTGTTGAGAGCATTTTCAAGGATGAAAGCGATAAATGATACCTAAAATTTAATTCAAGCAAAGAATTCGCTATCAACAGGTGAATATTCATAGACTTGCTGATTTCACTATTTCGCTTACAATTCCTGCTTGAAAATAACAGGTAAACAATTAAAATAAACAAGATAATTTTGTGTTTTTGTGCCTGAATGGTTCAGCTGATCTTCTGCTTATCATGTTAATTTAAGTAACATATTCTGCCTGGACTTTCCACTTGTGAGTCCAAGCCATGGATGACATTTAACAACCACATAGCTCTTATGCTCATGCAGTGTTACATTTGACCGAGTCAATCCGGGTTAACAGTAAAGGTCGTTCGGGCGTGAGAATGCTCGGTCGCATCTCGTGAACTGGAGTGTTTTGACCAAATTGGCTCATTGAGCCGTGCACCGCGTACGGCTCCATATGCAAACAGTTGTTAATCATCTTGGAGTGGAAAGGCAAACACATTTCTGCATACCGATCTTTCCCAGTGTTGACTTTAAACAGCACGAATAAGTAGGTGACTTAACTGTTTAATTATTTTGCTTTTATTTTTAAGCGAAATTCATTTATGGCGTCGAAGCGTAATTACATTTAAAAGGACGTTTGTCCACTATGCCTATACTATTTGTTAGATCTGATGCTTCGCATTAGAGTCTTCTAACAAAAAAATATATATAGTGTTTTTTTCGTTCAAGCCGTAACTGGTGGGGACATTTTTGATTTTGAAGTATACACAATCAAGTTCTATACCTAAATAAAAACGGCGCTCGTAACACAGAGTGATATCTTAGAAACCGTGCTTATTGTGACTTAATTGAAAACAGGAACATCAAGAAACCAAAGCAATCAAGTTAAGTGGTTTGGACTGGTTCGTGTTGATGCTGCCAAAGATATTTCTATAAATCCTAAAAGCATTTGCCCTCTCCTTAATTCTCTTTTTTTATTAAAGATCTCGTTTTAAATAAATTGAATCATGATTGCGTACCTTGGGGCCAGTGGCTCGGGACAAATTACCGAGGGGGAAAAATCCTGCTCCCTGCGGCCATGAATCGCCGCCCCGATGGCTGCAATGCGTGGGCAACATTTGTTAAGACTTCCACCCAAATCAGCAAAAAACATTTCATGGTTTTCATCTTTATCCGAGCAGAAAATAGAGGGTAACTTACCGAGACGCTATGGGCGAATTGGACCCCACTTTCATCAAGATTAAGTGGGAGTGTTCAATAAAATGTTATAGATTTCGATGTTGCAATAAGCATTTAATCAATTTTTTTTTTCAACACGAAAAAGTGGGGTTTCTTTTTCAGATTCATCATATCGAATCCTATACTTTATGTAATGACCAACTTAGCTTTCTGTTCACATGTTGATTTAATTTAATAACCTTTATTTGTAAAATGCAAGGGGAAATGTGTTCAATTCTATGCTTGTAAGTTCAAAGTACGGCAATATGTATTTGCAACAAATCAAAGTGACAACCTTCACCAGAATGAGATTGTTTTTTTCGCTTGGATAACCATGTACGTGCAAACGGTTTACTGTCCACCTGTCTTGAACCAATCCGCTCGCTCTGCAGCTCACAATCCTCTATAATGTTTTCATGTTCGAGGATGTTTCTCCCCTGTTCGTCCGACCATCAGTTAGCAAGTTTGACTGACGGATTCGGTCATTTCACCGCCGCAACAAATTGGCAAGATGCAAACTTCTCTTGACACGTGTCACGCTTATTCATTCTCACTCGTGATTAATTGTCCCACTCCAAAGTATACGGGACCTTTTTTAAAGGCGCACAACCATAAGATATCTATTTAGGGGAAAAAAAGGTACTTGCACGCATGTGGGCGCTCAAAAATACTTCGATGTCAATTGTCAAATGCCTCAATCTCAACAAAATAAAGAACGCTTTGGAAGATATATTGCAATATGAAATTGAATGTCTCATTAGGTTAATACTAAGCCTTGTGAAAGACTGGAACCTTACATTAAACAACGCGTTCTTGCCTTTCAAAATACCAGTCACCGACAAGCCAAACATTCAGAATTTTTCTGATTTTTTTTTTTCAATTAAATTTGCCTCCTGAACAAGGACCATGTTACAAAATGGACAGACTCTAAACTCTCGCACACGATTTTCTTCAACTAGAATAATATACTTGGTTTATTAACGAAGACAAATAAGAAAATATTCTTTGATTTTCTTTGTAGTCCTACTCCTTGGAAAGCCTCCAGTTTTACTTTATACACATGAATTATTTTTTTATATCGACATCGGCATGACCCCTAGCTTCGCAACCATTATCGACTTTAGTATTTACAACGGCAAGTTAAGTTTATAAGCGCCCTCTGTTGATGACGACACTTAATGACGAAAGCATTTGAAACGGTTTTATTCGAATAGTAAAACACGTCCGAGGTAATTTTTTAAAGTTGAGGATTATAAACTTCGAAAACGAAGAGATGTTTTCATTTGATGGGCTGCTCCAAAATGATCTCATAAAGGTAATATCTCAGTTATAATGTAATTTGTGGTATGGAAAAAAATCATGCACAAAAATACACCTGTTTATGAAATTCTTTGGTGAATGTGAAATCACTTTATTAATTATAAATCTAGAGTGAGTAATTATACAAAGGATGCACTACTCCACATTCTGGACGGAAAACTAGTATTACTTTTTAACTATTTACAAATTTAACAACCTATTTAGGAATCTGCTCACAGATTCGGACTTACGTTCCATGTTTTACTTCCATAGACAACACATTGCTTACAACTTTGGATGCGGTCAGCCTATGCACCCCTGAAACGACCTACAGATCCGTCTTGACTTCCGGCATACCTTGGCAGGAGGTTCCATTGTCGATCTCGTAATTCTTAGACTTACTTCCAGTCGTCGCCGCCTTGTTTTCCGCGTTGTCCTTTGCCCAGGCCGATTTGGAAGTGATGGACACTGCTGTGGGAAAGCAATTGCCGAAAAATGAATGGCAGTTAGTGCGGAGATTTGGTACAAATTTGATTGTACGAAATTGGAACAGAATAGATTCTACACTGCAAAAAGTGTTAATTTAGCACCATTTGGTATCATAGGACAACACGAGTAAAATTTAGCACCAGATGGTCCTATATAGATACCAATGGTGTAAATTTATCACTGCAGTTTTTGCAGTGTAAGTTCGCTTTAAAGTTTGACTGGATGAGTAGATTGGTCTTGAATCGACGAAAAACGAATGAAATCCAAAAAGGAACTGAATATCGAATTTCCTTCTATTAACTGTTCCATCCCTTACAAACAAGTTTATTTGTATTGAACGAGTGCTAGATTTTTACTTACTGCTGGGTTCTCTTCTTTTCAGCCGTATATTGTTCAAATCCTGTAAAACACAAATCTCTCTTCGTTCAGATCAGTCTATGTTTATAAACGATTCAATTGGATCCAACAATGATGTTTGCTCTAACAGTAATGTTTAAGTAGAGATTCAGACATCTATATTAATTGGGGCAAGTGGTATCAAAATGCACTCCCCAAAAAAAAAGAGAAAGGGCAAGTTCCTTTACGGCCTAAATTGATAATTCGGGCGATTCACAATGCAGTGCGCCACCAAGAGTTTGCCACGGAGAGTTCGTTTTTCAAAGTCACGGTCGACAAAACATGGCCCATTTGAACGAGTGTCAGTAGAAAACTTGAGCTAATTTGTTATAGATTGGTGCAAAGCGTTCTGCCGCCTTACAAAAAACTCCATATCGATAAAACGAAAAGAAAAGGGCAAACAGATACTCGAATCATACGCTTACGAACTTTCTGGCCGGAAAAACTAACAATTTCAAATGTCCCGCGCTGCGAATTTGTCGACCATCTCCCACAATGCACTGGGGAAAAAATGAACTCTCCTTGGCAAACTCTTGGTGGCGCACTGCATTGTGAATCACCCGAATCGAAATGAGTAACTGTCGAATGTCAAGGGAAAGTCTTGCAAATTTGAAAAGTGACGGTGAGTCAATATTTGGGACTTTGACATTAACCTTCTCAATGCTTACAACCCGCCTTGACGGGTTTCGAAAACGAATTCCATTTCGTTTGGGCTTTACCTGGCTCGTCAAATGGCGCTCCTTTCTTTCCGTCGACAGCGCATGCGCCTCCTTGCCGGACCCCGGCGTTGAGGGCGCTCGCTTATTCCCTGACCCTGGCGTTGAGGGCGCCCGTGCGGTCATGCTCTGTTCCGTTTGCTTCCGGGTCAGTCTGGAGTGGTTGACCGCCGAGCAGTCGGTAGAAGGCGAGGGGGCAGGGCGGCGACCACGGTACCTCTTGAAGGCTTTACGAACCTACGTCCGGGGAAATAATAAAAACCAAAGGGTTCTTCTATTTTAGCTGAACTGGTTCAGTTTCCTTGCATTGCCTCTATTTGTATCAGTTTTTAACAGAGATGTCTTTCCCTGAAGTATTCATTTAGATATGGACGTTTAACTATCTGTAACTGTTACCGCAAACAGATTACACCATGGGGTCTGAAATTGCATGATTTCGAAGAAAAAGTTTTCTTTCAGTTTTTTTTCTGGCATGAGGATCTGACCTCTTCCGAAGTACTTTTGTCGTGGAAATACATCGTAAAGACTTTTTAAAAACCCACTGATTTGAAGGGTTGAATGGCTGTTCGGAGATGCGCCGCGCTGACAAACTGTAAGGACTGAAACCTGTGCAAATTTTCCCCCATTATCAGGAAATTCGCTGTCGATATGCGATGCGCACCGAGGGCGGAAATAAACAGGAAAAGTGCAGCTCCCTGATGCGTACGGGATGCAGGCCAACGTACTATGGAGCATCCACGAGACACGAGCCCCCTGATGATGTGCTCCAAAGAACAATGCCCCGGCGGCGTGGCACAGGCGCCCACCCCCCTCGCTGACTCGTCTGGAGATCATCAGCTTGTAGTTGCACTTTTACGATCCGCCATTTCGCATGACCACCACCGCACATGTTGAGCATAAAACCCCGCATTTTGAGCATTAATGATATTAACTAATGCGGCTCACACATCGTTTGAATCAATGTTGCTAAATTGAAAGGGATGGCGATGATGCGCAAGTGAGTGTTCCCGGCAGGCCGAAGCTTATCATCATTATGTGGAAAAATTGATACAACTTGGGCCAAGTTCACGGAGGGGCTAAGCACAGAGGAGTTGAAAGCACATGGAGCCAACTTTCTAGAGCTGATAGACAAACGGGCAATTAATTATTTGCTTTTGTAGCCAAAAAAAGGCTACCTGCAGTAATATTATTGGATATAATATCCCTTGTGACTGGATCTCACTCTCAGCTGAGTTGTCTTGCTTAGCACCTCAATCAAATTGGTTTCCTGTCTTTGCGCATTATTTCCCCTCCTTAAAAGTTAAAAGGACCTTGAAGTGCAAGACTAATGACACGGGGAGTATAGCGATCCGGTAAGCCCCGCCCACTGCATGTTAAACGCCATCAGGTGCGTGTGCGCGCACTGTGCCAAATGTTCTTAACACGCGCGCAAGTTGCTGGAAATTTATTCCAAATGGAGTACAGAAGTGAATACGTCACGATTCAGCCCGTGAACCAACACGCGCGCATACTCCATTCGTTTGGTTCTAAATGACGTCACATTTCATCCGGTACTTCATCCGGTTCGTTAGTGAAAACGTCATACACACGTACACGCGCGCAGCACTGATTACTGGCCTCCATTTGGCTACAAACGCTCAAGCTGCGTTAACTTCCGGTTCCAATCATGCAGAAAGTGCTGGAGGTGACGTCACACTAACAAACTGGATACCTGGCAGCCAATGCGCCCTATAAATGCCGATGCACTTGGCAATCTTTAACCATAGACACGTGTTCCTCTCCAATGCCACACTGCATGTTCAAGCTGCGTGCGTCCTACGCGCGTGCACGCATGTCGGACTTTTGTGCACGCATGTCGGACATCTACGCTGTGATTGGTCAAATAATAATGGGGCGGAGCTTAGTGGCTCGGTCTGTCACACATAATGACATAATAATTATGCAAAATCGATAGTATTTATATTTGATTTAAAACAAAAAATTGAGAGTTTACCTCATAATCGCCGACACAGTGCAGAAGGAAAATGAAGACACCCTGATACAGGGGGAAAAAAAGAGGAAATCAACGATTTAACGATTAGATCCGTACGGTGGCCGCTCTCGGTCATCGGTCAAACGCTCCCCACGCGCTCGATGAAGACTAGCGTCAAAACAATGTTGCAGAATAATGGTTATATTGGTTGAATAATAATGTACACAACGTATAATTGTGTCAGTTGCGAAAACTGGGGGGGGGGTGGGCATTGGGCTCGTCCCACAAGCAAAAACGGTTTAAGGTTTCTTGTTAAATCCATTATTTTCCCTCAAGAACATGAGGCCCTGTGGTTGCCCCCCCCCCCCAGTACATAAATAGATAAATAGACCCCATAGTACACCACTGGATACAATAAGGCATAAAACTTTGACGCCTCGACCGTTAGTTTGAGACAAGACTTTACCTGGGATGAGTTAAAGATGACGAAGAGGTAAGTGAAGAAGAGCGTGTCGTCGAAGGCTGAGAACAGACCGAAGACCCAGGTGAATCCCAGGAGGGGTTGAAGCAGAAGAACAGCCCTGATGCCGGCCCTGGGGACGGTGGGATATCAATGTTCCATCATTATTAGCTGTTTGAGTTTCAAAGTGGAAACTCTTTGGATTTCAAAATATTGCAGATTTTCTTTCCAGGAAAGATTAACAAAGAAGATTGTGTTTAAAAAAAGGTACATGAGTGCTTCGAATCCTTGATTTAAAGCGTTTTCCGAGAAATCTTCATGAAAAAAATTTCGTGTAAATATCTCACGGCATAATTTTCTTTTCTTCGTCAAGATTGTCAAATATTACAGAAACTCATTGAAGTTCAACTAGAAATACACGGTGACCTCTTAGGTTTTCTAGAATGTGATTTTTTAAGAACAAGTGTAATGTAACACATTAACATTAAATTCATTCTTAATTCGTTGAACTTTTTTTAAATACCTGATTTTTTCCTTTTCCGTCTTGTCGACATTCGCCTTCAACCCCATGAAGACACGAATCACCATCACCAATATAAGCGTGTTCAGCTGCTCAAGACAAACCGTACAATTTCTTATAAAGGTTACCCAATTTTGTTTAATAAGTTTCACCTAAATTGATCTCCTCTTTTATCTTGCGGCGAAAGCTGTGTGAAAGAAATCATCGGAAGTCCCTAGAGTTTGCTGGATTGCATTTGAATGGCGCAGAGATGTGGTCATTTTCATCACGTAATTCTCGCTTTGCAAGATGCTGCAAGCCGCCCGGAGATATTTTGCACTGCCGCTTTTAAAGTGACCGTGAAAGTGTCACAAATCTGCCGAACTCCGAAGAATCGGTATCGCATTTCAGGAATTAAAGCGACATTTGATCACATCGACTGTAAGTGCCATGTCGTCCGGCCTTTTCAAAGCAGTGTTCGATTCACTTCGACATAATATCGCCATGGAAGCCCGTATCATGTGCTCTTAGATTCCCTTCCGCGTATAAAGCCAATAAGTAAATTGAGCATTATACGATCGATGAAACATGGCCTTTTGGCACCGACTTTTCACCATCTTTGTTTTCTTCTCCTTTGCAAGTTTTTGAATTCCTTGAAAAAAAAACGACACAAGACGATCTCTATGCCTGCAGCTGAGCGCGGGATATCAATCAGTCAATCCCGTACAGAGCGGGGCGCCCCAAGCTATGCTGGAGGCGCTAGGCGGAGACTGTAGAGTCAAACCAAAGGGGCCCAATGTCCGTGAGTGAACCCGATTTTGATTCGGTTGGTCTTTGAACGCTTCATTGCACAAAACAGGGGTTTTCCATGCAAAACGAGTATAACGGCAAACGCTCGCATCCACCAAGTTCTAGTTCTACTTCTCCGATCACAGAGTTGGATAACCGTGAGTCGAGGTGCTTTCGACAAGCTAAGGACAACATTCACCCCATAAATAATTCTCGAGAAGGGGCACGGGATTCATGAAAATCAACAGAAATTCACCCAGTTGATCTTTGGGCCGTGTAGTGAGAGTCCTCTCATGGGGACCTGGGGCACTTTATAAGTTAACGATGTTGATACAGGTGTGCAGGAAAGAGGAAAAAAGTGTGATTCGTATGGATTTTGCCTCCAGCATGAATACTGTTCGTTATCAAAAGTGGCATAATAAGCCATTTGTTATGGGGCATTTGAATAACGTCTGGCTCCCTGAAGATTGTATACACTTGCACACGGAAACTTGAATTTTCAGAAATCAGACAAACAGGCAAGCTTGCAAAGGCAAGCATTCCCTAGGTCTGGAATGACCTTTAATTCGCATTCGGCTTAAGGTTTGATAAGGCAGAAGGCGAATCTTGAATAAGTGTGAATCATAAAACAGTCGTCGCCACACCAGGATAAACATGTACATGCAATGGCCGTTGAGCACTTACCACCACGACAACCACCACTGGAGTTACGAACGCGTAGATGAGGCCACTGTCGAGGGACAGCCAGCAGCTGTGTGTAACACAACGCCAAAATAATTTGACAAAATCGCGGCAAACAAGATATACCGCGCACGGTGTCAGGTGATGCGCCCCCCATGCCCAAGGTTAAAATTACCAAGCTGGCCAAAACAGGATATGTTTTTCACGGCTTACTGTCGTAAAAAACTGTGTTAGTAATTGACCATGTTCTCCGTGACCCATTTTCGGAAGTGTTTGACACATTTTCTCAGTATAGATTGCCTGATAAAATTCGATCTAGCATCTTCTGTCTTACTTTGTCACCAATTTCGAGGCATCCAGGTATAGGTGTGATGGCTTTCAGCGTCTGATTACCAACATAGTGTGTGTTAACGCTGATGTAGAGGATTTGTAGAGGCTTTGTCACATTATATCGCTCTAGATAATGAACTGGCTTATAATCTCGTCATATAAGGTTTCTGTCAAAAACGTCTGTCTGTATCAAATTAAAACACGAAATACAGTTATATTCAAGACAAGAAATTAAATGAGCCATTTGTTCTGAAATATTTGATCCAGACTAAAACGCCTTTGCAAATAAAATTATGCATAATTTTCATGACGAAATTTATTTTATTTTCCCATTTTGCAGTAAATGTTTCGAAAATGCGTCATTAATGAATATTATTATCATTACGATTATTATAATTATTCAAGTTGGGGTTCTTTGGGGGGGATTGTGGTTACGTCATGTTTCATTTCCTTACCGGGTCTCAGTGCCATAGCCATCAAACCTTGCAGCCAGGGCAACGCCGACTATCAACAGGGGAGACCCTGCACACAAGAACAAAAATGACGATTCTGAGATGGTCATTCAAAGTAATACGCAGCGTTTATGTCCCTAGAATAAGTATTGGCTTGAAAGTCCAGCTTGATGTATTTTACATTTTCGACAAATGCAATTGTGAAAGCAGTAGCCAGAATGCAGCTCTGGTGAAGTTCCTATGACTTGTTACAGGCTGGTCACCATAACTTTGCTATAGTGCCAAACTTGTTTCAGAAATCAATATAGTAGGATTTTTCAAATGGAGTTTGGTGAGGTGTTGAGGTCCTGTGTATTTAAGGGAATGGCTGAGATGCTGCAGTCAATACGATATGCAATAATACGTTATTCAGGGAAAGGAAATTACTGGATAAATAACCACTAACTCCTCCGTAGCGGTCAGACTGTCCCCTTATTCACAGCCGCTCGTGATATCAACACTATACACCGAGAAAGTCGATGACACGAGAATGACCGATGATATTCGGCATCCTCTTTCATCTACTTAGGCAACCCTTCTGTATTATTGCCTCTCCGATCCTATCAGAGTAGACAACATCCGCGGTTTTCGAGGATCCGACATCCGTTCTAAGGGATTCCTTACAGATCTCGCCCTCGACTGAACCCCTGCAATGGTATCCGAACAAATCAACAACTTAAAAGCCGCCAGCCGGCCTGTTGTTATCGCTTTACGGTCGATGGGCCGGGAACCGACAGAGCGTAGGCCTATAATGCGCCGACCACGGTAGGTGACCCAACAACCACACGGGAAAGGTTTTTCACCCGCGAAGAGATGCAAGCTCTTCGTCCCATAGCAGACACTGTTAATAATGCTTTGATTAGCTGGCGATAGGTTTTCCTTTCGCTCCTGCTGCGCATGCTCAGTATGACGCAAGGAGCTGACGCAAAATTTTAATGGACTAAGCGGATGTACGAAACGACGTCTGGATACCATACACAATAATATGCCGTGAGTGGCGCATCGGGGGGGGGGGGGCAAAATTACATGTACACCAATGTTGCTGTTACACTTAACCCTAGGCAATGTTTAGATACCATAGTAAACAATAGTTTTCCATAAACATCTAACCCATCTAACCGGAAACGAAAATTATGTCTGCTGCCACCAAGTGTCCAAGATGTATCTAGGCTTTTTCAGTTCCGGACTGGTGCCAATTTTGCCAAATGTAATTTTCTGTTTGAGCGCCCTTTATTGGGATCGCAAAATTGACCTTGGTGCAGGAAACTTGACCGATACAAGAGCGCCCCTTAAATATTAATTTAGTAATCTAAATATTACGGCCTGTGACAGCTGGTAATTGCGTGCTGTGTTTGTTCACTGTCAAAAAGCAATTGCTGTGACTAACGAACCATGTAAACCAATGTTAAGTGGAAAGGCTTTTTAGATCACAAGTATTTCGTCACTCAGAATGGTGATGACATTAATCATTGCTTCTTTCTTCAGCCGTGCATCATCCGACAAGGGTACCAAGCTATTCTGATTCTCGACAATGTGACTTACCCCATCCTATGGCCATGTGCATCCACGTCTTCAGGCCCTTACCGAAGACCGCCACAGACTTCATGTAGAGGTGAACGCCCTCCATGAACATCCACGCGAAGGAGGTTGTGAAGAGGTAGTGTAGCAGGACTGCAATAGCCTTACACCATCCCTATAAACAAAGTGTGTAGTGTTGCAGATAATTATGGTACATGGCTATACCAACGCCAGCCCACTTTTCAGTTAAAATCATGTAAGAGGACATTCCCCCCTCTTTTTTCTAAGGGAAATGCTCACATAGTATTATGCTTTCCTCCGCCTTTGCCCAAGTTAAGCTATATTTTTTAACCACACGCTGATTCCGTGTGATTTCTAGGACTATTATTCCGGCTTTCCCCATAATACTGAATATGAATTCATCATTTGTGATGTGATCAAGCTATTAAAATGAGTCGTTTGTTGGGAATTTTTATTTGGAGATACAGGCCAAAATAGGGCCACTTCATCACATCACTTCATCACATCTCTTGGTGTTCCGACTTCCATAATTTTTGAACTAAAGATGGTACCAGCATGCAGTTTTCACAGCAGTAATGCTGAGATTGTGCTCGTTTCAAATCTGTAATAAAAAAAAAATGAATAGGGTCGACAAATGACTCATGTAGCTTGATCGCATCACATTTTCTCTTCCTCTCTAAAGGTTTCTTCAGCTTTCCGTGCTATCACTTTTACTGCGTCTGTCTTGTTCAAAATGTCATAGAGAGACGACGACTGACCTGATTAGACGTGGCATCTATCCCTGTCAGGTACAGCAGCTGAGCAGCGGCTAGCGAGACCGCCAGGTTCACGTGGATGATGACACGCTGGGACTTCAACAACCTGAAATCAAATTCGAAACCGTCCGTCTTGAAGCTTTCAAAATACGTTCTTGGTGAAAACATAGCCTCTAGACACTTGGAAAATATAAGCCAAGAAGATTCGTATAAAGCTGTAGTGTTGTGCTAGACATTTATTTCCGGAGTTTTAACACTGTTTTTAATACTGGGTGTTTCATTCAATCGTTTATCGGCTGTCAAGTGATGTATTTTATTTCAATACATGAACAAAGTGTGGCTGTTGTACACTGGATAGGAAACAATAGAAATCGGGTAGTTTGGTCTGACACTTTATACAGACTAAAGACATTTGAAATACAGCCGTATTCGGTGCTGTATACAGCTCTGAACGCGAGTTTTCAGGGGTATCAATAATATTACACGACGTCAAGAACCATGAATGCGTTCGTATTGGTGATTCTTAAATTTAACACAGGGGCGGCGGAACATGGGGGCTTGGCTGGCTCTTGCCCCCCCCCCCAGATTTACCCAAGAGCCCCTTTTGCGGGCATAAAAGTGCCCCCTCGAGCATAAATGTGCCCCCTCGAGATGAAAACAAAACTGACCCTAAAATTTTGGATAATTTGTTTTTAGTTAACCATTTCTCAAAATGGCATAGAGAGTTCTGATATGAACGATGAATATGAAAACCAAGCCCCAAAACCCTTACAATGCGCCCTCAAATGGGCACATAATGCGTAGTTTGCACAATGGCCGGGTTTGAAGAGCGCCCCCTCTATTTTTGAAGATGTTACACCCCCCCCCCCCCCCCCCCCCCCCCCCCCCACCCCACCCCACCCCACCCCACCCCACCCCCACTATTTGATTTTACGGAGGCAAAGTGTCCGGTGAAAAAAAGTGTCGACATTTCAGCACGGATGTGCAAGTGCCACTTTTTGGTGATGCCCCCCCCCCCCAGTTTGAAAGCCGTTCATTCCGCCGAGGCTGATTTAACATGTTGGAAGGACATTGAAGCCAACGTGCAAGTGAAATTCTTTGTTATCGAACAAATTGCTATCACACATGGAATGACGAATTAATCACTGCAAATCACATCCGACTGTCAGTTCTGATCATGTAAGCAGTGACTGGGGAAGTCAGATCGTGTTTAATTAAGGAAAAAGGATAAATAATGACTCAGGATCGTGACTAGGCTGAAAGCAATTAAACCCATTATGTGTGAGCCTCTCAGGCGCCCACCTCGTTACGTGCGCTTTCAGATGTAACGAAGTCGTAATCACGGGTGATGTCTTTTCAATTTCGTTATATGAAATTCGACACACAGTGTTTGCACAGTTGAAGGATTATTTTAAGAACAAACTTGTAAGACGAGCAATATCAAGGAAGTCGACAGGTTTATTATTAACACGAAGAGTTGACCGATAAGGCTAACCTCAGAAAGCAGAACAGTCCGATGGAGAGCAGCAATGAAGTTATGGACAAGATGGTTCCAATGTACGTCAAGACTTCAAGCGCTGTCGAGTGCGCCGCTGGTATTACCTACACAAAATAAAAAAGGAGCCTACAATCCTGGCCAAATCTCGCTGGGCCCCCAACCCCCCGGCCCCCGTTCAATGTTGTCTCTCATTGCGCGGTGTGTGCTCCATCAGCTGGAGAGAACAACATTGACCGGGGGAGCGGGGGAGTGGGTGACAGTGGCAGGTTCAGGGTTCCAACCATTTTGGCCGGGATTGTGGTATTGATTGAACTCGGCGTACCTTTAAAGTATACATGGCTGAATACAGTTTCAAGGTTGGAGGAATGGAAGTTTGTCGTTGAAATTCGTTGAATTTCCTAAATACCTCTGCCAAGGAAGTTATATTTTCTTCGGCGTTGGTTAGTTTGTTAGTTGGTTGGTTGGTTTGTCTGTTTTTATAACAAGATAACTCAAAAAGTTGTGGACGGATGTGCATGGAAAAAAAAGGGGTGTTCCTTGGTACAAGTGCAATTCGATTACATTTTCGAAGTGATCCGGATGTGGGTCAGGATCCAATCATTTTTTTAAAGGATTCTTCACCATTTATGCGAGCATTTCTTTTGGGTGTACTGCCAATATAGCGGGGAATTGTTAAGCCTTGGCGGAGGTTACGCTCTCTGAGTGCTTACTAGTTAAAAACCTGTTTTACCCCAAGCAAGCCGTATACTCGTTAACTTCTTTTTTAGCTGGGTGAATGTCATTATTTAGCAAAAAAAAATGTATGCTTGAAAATTTTAACTTGAACTTATTTTGTACAAACAAGTAGATAATGTGCCGCTGTGAAATGTTGTTTGCATGTGGTTCCTACCGTTTCCTTAAGCTGAAGCAGGACGGCGAAGTTAGTCAGATGACTGCAGTGACACGTGGTGGCGTTGGATGAAGATTCGTTGACAACGCAGCCATCCGTCGACCACAAACCGCCCTCGGAACTTTTGTAGAAAAAAAATGGAAAATTGAAGGTCGTTAATATTTGAGCCATTGTACTTCTTTTTGTTAAACACATCTGTCCCACTTTTTTTTTCCAAAACATACTTTCCATCCAAGTAATACACCTACTTTTTAAAAATTAATTTACCTGTTTTGGAACTTCCAAAAGCAGCATTTTGCCTCCTGGTCCGATGTTTTGCTCTGTAAGACAACAAGGATTTCGATGTCATAATTTTCGAGCCAATTAAATTCTAGCTATTACTTGATTCATATTTAATGAACGGTGCCACTCGGTATAGGTGTAATATATATTTTTTCATTGCTAATTGTAAACAAACAAAATAAACAGCAACATTTTCTGCATACCTGTTCAAGCTGGAAGGACAAAACCACGGGATTGTCCTCGCTAAATGGAAGTGGCGAACCATCCTCTTGGGTCACGGTAAGTGATACGACCTCTGACCCCAAGGTCGCATTTCCGGATGAACTCTGACCTTCGACCTCGGTCGTGATCGCGTTGTGAAGGGTTTTGAAGACGACTGCTGTAGCTTTGACTAAATAACGTGATAGCAATTGGTTTGACGTCAGAAGACTATTGGCAATTAAATATTAACCGAACACTTATTTGTGTTTTTTTCCCAGTTTTGAAACCTAAAATAAGACGTCCTTGTAAAATGTTGAATCAACTGGTAGGGCGTGTGATTTACAAAATTAAAACCAGGTCTCTAGGCAGCATTAGACCATTTGTGGTTTGTTTTTCGATCGCCTAAAAAATATGCATCACCAGTCATTCCTCAGGCTTCTGTTATGTTAAGTATAAGCATATTAATCCACCATGACAAAAGACTGGTCATTTAAGTACTTTCTTTTCCCTGGAAAGAAGACGCAGGTAGGGAGAAGACGTTCTTGCTAGATTCAGGGGTAAGCTCCACCTTGTTCCCTTTGATTTTTCCGCTAAAGTCTGACCAGCACTGTAGAACTGAGGATCAAATCAAAAAGAATTACTCGAAATAAAAACAAACCACTGTCTCCATGGAGAGTTTCCGATGTCGAAACGTTATCAAAGTTAGCATATTTGTAATACATGTACAGCGTATTGTGTTTTATTCAATTTACTTTATTCACACGACGACCATTTTAAATTGAAAGCGAGGTAAAGTCTTCATTATTGGAATTTAGGAGTAAAAACGAAAGCAATGTAATAAAAGTTCATTAAAAATGTAATACCAGTCTGCTCTGATGAATCATTAAAAATGCCTGATTGATCATAGTACCCTAAAGTTTCAAGCCACATCAATTATTTTTACATGAAAGTGAGGCTTGGAACAAGTTTACAATTTATAAAATAGATTCAGGGAACACGATCGAAAATGGCTTCGTCGTGAATAAGGTCTGTTAGGTTAATTATTGCACAGTGTCATAATTATGCAAATCATTATGCATATTTACATTACTTTCAGGTTTTCCCTTACCTAGATTGTCGTTAGCAATGAGGACTTCCGTCGTATTCTCATCCAGTAGGTTTTCAGTGACGGAAGCCGCAAAGTTGTCGACCGCGCTAAGCAGGTTACTGATAACCGAGGTGGAGGCCGATGTGGAAGAATTGGTAGCCTGGAAAATAACAAAATGTAAGTTATTAATACATCGGCCACGCGTCTAATCACTGGCTTCAGAAGACCAAGAGGTAACCCGAAAGTCGGCCAACAAACCACCTCGGACAGTAACACACGGGGGCGCTCTTCAATGTAGACGGCCCGAGGCTGAATACCATTGACACTAGGTGGCAGTATTCACGGTTGACCTAGGCGACAGTGACATGTTTTGCCTCCCAAAACTAAACCAGTGTAGTCTGTGTATACCCAACCTCGTTCCCCATGGGTACGATCTTGCTTAGCTGTGTTGGTTCCCATAATGCCTTGCGCGTTAGTATGAAGGAACGCGCATGCGCCCACGGAGGCGAGGCTGGTACATACACTGCTTCTGATCAGTTGAGGGTCATAAAAAACTGAAGTACATTGGCGCATGGCGTAAAACAGTTCTACCTTCAGACATTTACAGACTGTGACGTCTGACTTACCGTGCCGGAAGATGAGAGTGCGTCTGTATAATTTGCACTGAGAAGATCTCCACACACATTGAGGAACTCCTATGATATCAAAATAAAGTAAGGTTTTAGAAATAAACAATGCAGTTGACTTTAACAAATTCGCATCGAGAAACTGCACATTGATATAATGTATAAAGTGATTCCTTCTTCTATATATTGCAACAACTCAACAACGTTTTAAGGTATGTTTGATAGACAAAGCTTCAGTGTGTGTGATGAATGAGTTACCAGTGAACATTGGGATGAGTTATTAGTTTTTACCTTGGCAGAGTCTTTGTCCTTCCCAGCTGCTTCGGAGACCGCGCCTAGTGTCTTGGTCACTACCGCAACCTCTCTGTCGGTTAGGTGGGTAGATTTGGCGGAGGATACGGCGTCTAGAGCCAGTTTGGCCGTCTGAGGTGTTAGAGCGCCTTCCAGCGATTCGATCGCGGTGTAAACATCTTCAACCTTGAAAGAAAGAAATCTGTGTAGTTAAATTGTAATCTCGTTTGACTCAGATTTGAGTTATGTCTGTTGCACAGTTTGGTGTACATATAACACTGTCACGTTGTATAGAAAGACATTTGCCCTTTGTAGTTTGTTATTTTAAAACCCTGGTGTACATTATCGTAAATTTGATAGGCATTCGGATATTCAGTACCTTAGTAGGTACGCTTTCACGCATTGGCATGTCACTTACACGTGTGGCCATTTGAATTCGTTCCTGGGCCTCTTTCTCTGAAACAGCGGTCCCATTGGTGGAGTGCGGATGCGACCCGGTTGACTTTTTACAGTGGTAGTATTCACATCACTTGTGGTGTAGGGTGACGGGAGGCCCACCTGGTGACTGTTTGCCATTAGAGGTCGTGGATTGTGATCAACAGGCGGAGTTGACGTTTCTAGACCCGGTGTCAGGGATGTCACTTCAGTTGAAACTGATGTTTGAGGGTCAAGAGTTGTGGTTTCCGTGCTCGGTGTCTCTGAGTTTGGTTCAGTGGGTATTGATGTCCAAGGTTTGAAGGCTGTTGTTTCTGGACTCATTGCCTCAGAGTTGGTTTCGGGAGGAGGCATCGATTTCTGAGCTTCCAATGTTGCAGAATCTGCTTTAGTTAGCTTTGGCGTTGCCTCCGTGGTCACTGATTGCTTAGGTTTGGAGGTTTGGGTCTTCGGATTTGTTGCCATTTCCACTGCATCATGAATCATCGGTGTTTGAGGTTCATAAGGTGTGGGGTCTAGACTCGTTGTTCCTAAGGTCACACTGAGGTTTCTTGATGTCTGAGGTTCGACGGTGGCGGTTTGCGTAGTTTGCACCTCAGGAGTTGTGCTTTTAAAAGTCTGAGCCTCTGAGGTTATGTCCGTTCCCTGGATCACAGTATCTGACGAGGTAGGTGGAAACGAGTAAGCAGCGTCAGTTACTGTACCAGGGTAGTCGTCTCCTGTTCCCGAACCTAACAATCCGGTGCCCGTTGTTGCTGGGATGGCCACGGTGCTTCTTTCATCCGTGCTAGATTCTTGTGGTGTAGACTCAGCATCAACGGTTGACGAGGGAGTATCGTCTGTTGTTCCGTATCCCGATGGCGTCATTGCTTCGCTGGTAAATTCACCCTCCGTGGCATTGTCTTCTACAGGATCGGTAGTCGGCAAGCCTTAATAATTGACAGGAAAATACATACTTCTTTTGTAGTTGAAGAAATATATCTAATCAGTTTTTATGACAAAATTGGAATCATGCAGTTTTAAGGGAAAACTCGGACAAGTGGCAATGTTTTTCACGGTTAACTTTTTCATTCATGCTTAAAACCAAAAAGGTGATCAGAAACAAAAGAACAGTATATTTTAGGTACGAATGGCGTAATGGACTAAAAAGAGTACAACATTCAACAAGAAAAAAAGTATTGCGTGAGGACACCGTGCTTTATAAAGTGAAGTACGAAAACTGTGCCAATCACAAAAAGAATTGTTCCACAACGGAACAACGACATCGACGGTTGAACATAAAATAGACGAATTAAACCATTTAATTGACCATGATTTACGGTACAGGTTATTTCAAATTACAGACAAAACATGTGATTAAACATTCTGGATTCGTGATGTTGTTCTCATGCAGTGCAGGACACAACTGATTGCACAGTAGTGCTTTTGAAAAATGACATGCAGGATGTTCCTTTACCAAGATGGCGGAATGAGTGGTCACACGAATGGTCAGATAGTCATGAGAAAAAAATGTAAAATGTGTTTTAACTTTGCTATGTTATTATGTAATGGCGGTAAAACAAGAGAATAATTGTTAGAGTTATCAACAGAAGCAATCCATGACATTTGATATATGATATGGTAAGAATACTAAACTACAAAATGGTTAAGTATCGCAAAGCTGATACAAGTTCAGTTATCGTTATCCTGTTAAGTGAAATCATAATCAGTTTAAACCTCGTGTAATGAATTTTCATCACAAGTTTAACTTATATATTCTATTAAATTGAAAAAAATTGCAAAAATACAGTCTTACGCTTGTAGCCTATCAACTCAATCCGTAAACAGGGCTCATTGTGCCACGTGACTGGGTAGATGCGCACAAGTTGTACGTTGATTGGCTCGTCGAATACAACGTGGATCGGTGTATCACTGTCGTATGATCCCACAAAAATCTAGAACACGAATATAGTTTTGGGACAATAATATTACTTTGGAATCAAAATGACACTGAAGATAGCTGCTATCAGTTGCCGACCGAATCAATACCCTTTTTTTGCACACTCGGTTGATACAATGTACTCTTAAATAGAATATTAACAAACGTGAAACAGTCGTCCCTTTTTTTTGCACCCAGCTGACCATAAGTGCTTCACGCAAATTTACAAGTTACATTCGATTGCTGTTTTGTGTATATGGGTCGAACATGTTATCAGTAAATTGTTTAGACGTTTTTAATAAAAAGTTGGAGGGGAAAGAGTACGTACTTTCTCATTGCCATCAGCATCGGTTATGTATTTCCATCCTTCCTCACTCGTCCAATACGACACCGAGAAAGTCTCAACCCATTCGTCAACGGATGCTCGTCCCTGTATGACTATCCCGTAAATATACGCGTCTGCCACGAAATCAACCTATAGGTGAGAGGAAAATGAAGAGCCAATTTTACCACGGTGGTTGTGTGACTGAAGACGCAAGTGGATTATTTCAACAGTCAAATTTCTTATTAAGAAAATGACCGAAGAATGTAAGGGTTTGAAACCTTGAAGAAAATTATAATAAGGAATGCCGTCCTCAAGTTTGATTTACAAGTACCTGAATCCAACTGTCTTGGTCGTTACTCATGGGGCACCATGCACCCGCCCCCTCCTCGGTGTTCAGCCGGGCGTTGTCCGCTTGAAAACTCCCGTTGGCAATCGGTGGCCTCTCGCTAGACACGTTTAGCTGCTCGCTTGATATGCGCCACCAGTGCTGCGTACTGCCCATACCCAATGCGAGATGTTCAGGCTCACTAGCTCCTGCGACATAAATGCATATTTAAAAAAAAATCCACGTCCGTCCTGTTTCGTGGATTTAGCGTATACTTTTGGCATTTAATCTCCAACTTACCTTTGAAAAGGTTCAAGTCATCAATGGCTATAATGGCCACGCTGTCGTCTTTGGCGATGGTGGCTTCGATAATAACCTATAGATAACAAAAAAACCTCATTAATGTTGAGGATTTGTTTCTTACCGATATGTTCAACTGTACTGTATTGATCATTAATTTTATGAAGATTGAACGCCAACCTTTACCTGGTCCCCTTCTCGAAGTTGAAACTCCGTGTATCCATCCTGAACTTCGCTGTTTGGGCCCTGGGCCGGTTGTTGCCAAATTTTCGTCTCCGAGGTAACCGCATATTCATCGGTTTTCGAGATGAAGACGGTGAGTTTGGTATCAGCTTTTGAACCCCGGACCAAAAATCGGAAGCGGGCTACATATGAAGCTGTTGGTCCGGTGCTTGCTGCAGCCAACAGACGAGAGACAAGGGCCCTTGGGAGCCTCCATAGGCACAGACTGTGTACAGTTCGGTGGTTGAGCTCGGTGACAGGGATGTTGTGGATCTAGGTGTTGTGGATGTCGGTGTTGTGGATGTCGGTGCTGTGGATGTGGGTGTTGTAGATGTCGATGTTGTGGATGTCATTGTTGTGGATATCGGTGTTGTGGATGTCGATGTTGCGGATGTCGGTGTTGTGGATGTCGGTGTTGTGGATTCGGTGTTGTGGATGTGGATGCGGCGTTGGGGATGTCATTATTGTGGATATCGGTGTTGTGGATGTCGATGTTGCGGATGTCGGTGTTGTGAATGCCGGTGTTGTGGATGTGGATATCGGCGTTGGGGATGTCATGTTGTGGATATCGGTGTTGTGGATGTCGGTGTTGTGGATGTTGATGTTGCGGATGTCTGTTTTGCTGTAGATGTTGCTGGCATTGTTACGTTCGATCCAGTATTTGGGAATGCTGTGGATGACAGAGGTTGTGTGGATTGTGACGTTGTGGACCGTGGTGTAGTAGACAGAAGCGTCGAGGAACGCAATGTTGTGGATTGGGTCGGCATCTGAGTCGTAATGCTGTTATTGGGCCCGTTTGATGTCGACAGGTGTCCGTCGATACAATCTGACGCTGCATTCATCCAATCGTAGAAGATAAAACTGCCTAGATATGCAAAATTATGTAAATCGTTATGCTCTGGGTAATACAATCGGTCACATAAAACATCCATCATCATAAGTCAAGGCAATCAAAATGATAATGTTTGCTTACTGTCGAAAGCGCGAGTGACATTGTCCTCGGCGAAGTCTCCGTATCTATGCCACGCCCATGTCCCGTTGCTTACCGAACGATCTTGCCAAAAGGGTACCGTGTCCTCAAAGTCGGCAGAGAAGGAATTGACTGGAAGTAAAGGAAAGTTTCAGCTGATAATAAGCTTTTAAAAAGTAGAATTGAATCAAAGAATGGCTCCATTTTGAGACGCACCTGTCATCCTTTGAACTCTTTTGTGTGTGGTTAAAGAGCTTTTACAGGGCCTCACTTAAAAAATGCAGTTTGGCTAACTCATGCAGGAAAGCCAACGATTATTAGGTTGAAAAAAATGCTGAACTTTTGGGCCTGGTAGGTATAGATTTTTCTCTCGATTATGCCGGAAAGTTTCAACACCAATCAAAGACTTTAGTCTTTTTAAAGTCGCCTGCGCATGCACAGCGGTCATTCTGATTTCACCAATTAAAATGGGTGTCCCTCGAACATCTCGAAATCCACTTACGAGTTTGCTGCCACCTAGAGGCGAGCTGAGTCCCATTGCAAACTTACCTATGTGCATCGTTCCCAGAATATCAACTCGCAGGCATAGGTCGTTGACCCACTGGAAGTTGTTCAACCGGACGAAACGGACGTATCTTGGTTTCTTCTCAAGTTAACTCTGGAAGTATTCCAGTCTTTGTGCACTGATTCCATAAGTCTGAAATGACATTTTACAAATCAAAGCACAAGTCGGAGCACCGGAAGTTTTTGTACACGTTGAATTTGTTCTAGATTTTAGGCTATTAGGCCAAAAAAAAAAGTCTCCGGTTTCTGGTATGCGCGCGCGTCGCCGTAGCCATGCGCGTCGGCAAAATAAAAAAGGTTTTTTTTCAATGAAAGATGATGTCTCAAACCGCCAAACTCACTGGTTTGACTGGAATCCTACTGCTGCACAATTTTAACGTGTTCTTAGATTGGGTTATGGTCGAGAATAAGCTTTATGTGGCCTCTCTGGACTCCCATATATTTGCACTAAGTTTAATCGAGCACCATTTGCAGACATCAGCCGACATTTGAAGCAAAAAAAAATCAGGTAAAAAAAAAAAAAAAAAGCCGCGTCGCCGCACCACTTTTTGGGCAAGCTCCATACCAGAAACCGGAGACTTTTTTGGCCTTATGTGTGAAATGTTGTGAAATGATGCTTTTAATTCTCCATTTGGCATTTTTCATAAAAAACTATCAAGCTGTACAGAACAAACATCAATGACAAAGTTGGAAAAGAAATCCAATCATTGGAGGGTTAATAGAGCGCAGGTATGGTCATCTG